>NW_021703777.1:37677701-37722211 GCF_005190385.1 Monodon monoceros | reverse complement strand
AGAGTTAAGATCCATACCCAAGTACAATGCTAGTTATTTTTACAGAAATGTATTCATTTATTCCCTACCACAAGTGGTACAATGCCGACTTTATTAGATTAAGAAACTGAAGTTCAGAGAGGTGAAAGCAACTTGCCAAAAAATCCAATAACTAGCATTACGTGAAATTTGAATTCAAGACAGGTAAGCTGAAGACCAGTGCTCTTCCTATTAACTGGAAGCTGTCTCTTTGTCTTTATGAAATAATTTTATTTAGGAAAGCAACTGTGATTTTATTTTCTAACTATTCCTAGCAATGATAGTACTATTTGTTCTTCTCTAAAAACATTTGGACAAAATTAACCCAAGTATTTTTGTCCCCAAGAAGTTAACAAAAAAAACACACAAAACCCATGTTTACTCTGTGTATCTCCCACCAAGGGTGTAACCAGACTGGCAACAAGAAATATGATTCATGAGTAATATCTTGGCTGAGAGTTCTTAGTATCTCAACACACATCTGACAGATCAAGGGAATATTATATACACCTAACTATATTTTCTTTTCCTTTGAATTTTCTGTTCTCTCTCTTTTTTTAAATATTTATTTTACTTATTTATTTATTGGCTGCGTCGGGTCTTCATTCCGGCATACAGAATCTCTGTTGCGGAGCATGGGCTTCTCTCTAGTTGTGCCGCACAGGTTCCAGGTCGCATGGGCTCTGTAGTTGTGGCGTCCGGGCTCCACAGCGTGTGGGCTCTGTAGTTTGCAGCATGCGGGCTCTCTAGTGGAGGTGCGCAGGCTCAGCAGTTGTGGTGCACGGGCTTAGTCGCCCTGTGGCATGTGGGATTTTAGTTCCCCAACCAGGGATGGAACCCACATCCCATGCATCGCGGAAGGATTCTTTACCACTTGGACCACTAGCAAAGTCCCCCCTGTTCTCTTTGGTTCAAGTCTTTCCCATTCCTCACACCATGCACTCAAACACATAGCCCCAAATATAGAACAATATTCAGAAACAGTAAGGAAATAATTTCTTGGCAGAATTCACTGAAGTAAAATTACAAATAAAAATATATTACCAGCCATTAAATATAACAATGTATTATGTATGTACTTTAACATGTTCTGAGCAATTTTTTCCATTAAAGAAAAATAATATGAGATAATAACCTTAGAAAAAATTTACTCCAACATCGACAGAAACTATTCATCTTATTCTTCTATGAATAAAATAATATACTTTTATATTATCCTTAGAAAATGATTGCTTTTGATGTAAAGAGAAATTCAGGTTTCATGGAAAATTTTCCCTGCATATTCACTATAAATGTAAATGTCAACTATTTCAGCCTCTACTGTTCCTTACCTTGGTCTTAGGCTAAGCTAAGTGGTGTGGTGGATCCAGCTCATACTAGCTCGTGAAAGCTGATGGCCAAATTTTCAGAAATTGTAGAGAGCCAGTTGTCAAACCTTAATAGCCTGAAACTAGCCATGGGGAGAACATTTATATCAAAGAAATCAACAAACACTAAAAATGGGGGTTCCTTGGGGTCTTTTCCTGAATAGCCGGTTGTTAAACATTTATCAGCACACTACTGTGCTTAGGCCTCACTAGCACTTTAAAAGCTTATATTTTATTTACTTCATTATGCCTCTTCTTTTTCTCTTTAAGCTCTGACTCTGCCCTTCTATTTAATTTTTTTCCAAAGCCTACCGTTGAAAACATTTAGACTTAACCTCAGAGAGTTACAAGATTATGACTAAGGATCTAAATTAAAAATATTGTTTCACCAAAATACTCTCATAGGAAATGTTTCCCTGAATCCTTATCTGATTGACCTGATTTAGCATACTCTGCTACTTTAAAGGCAAAGTCTATTCCTTGTGAGGTTGCTAAGACTAAATTTTTATTCTGATATAAACATTATGCTTGAAGCTTATGCATATGTTCCTCATAAAACATAAATGTATATAGTATCAATACTAAAATTTCTACAGTTTTTTGTCCAAGAAAGTAATAAATTATACAGTGTTGAACATCACAGGCCTTTTGCATTAAGTATGAATCCATATTAAACCAAAAAGAAGAGGATAAAGTCTATTAGTCTTTTACTGAAGAAATGAAGCAAGAGGTTATAACTTCTGTAAAGGCATTGAGAACTGAATTAGGCAGAATGTTTACATTATAGAAGCTGTAAAGCAAAGAGCAGGGCTTCCACAGACTCATGTGCAAATAGGTTCTTGCTGCCACTTAGGTTCAGCCAATCAAACCCACTTGCCCAAATTCTGAAAGGCAGAAGTGAAGGACTCTGGATGACATTTACATTTTTAAGCTACAGAGATTTCAGTAGTAATTACCCTCCTGTTTGCTGAGAGGCAGGGTGTGACACAATATGGGTCTGCCCACAATAACGTGTGTATTCTAGAGCAGGGGTTAGCAAACTTTTTTTTTAAGGGCTAGATAATATTTTGCCATGTGTTTTCTGTTGCCATCGTAGTGTGAAAGCAACCATAGACAACAGGTAAATTAAAAACTATGGCTGTGTTCTAATAAAACTTTATGTATGGATACTGAAATTTGAATTTCATAAAATTTTTAGGTGCCACAAAACATTCAACCCTTGTGTACTGTTTGTGGGAATGTAAGTTGGTATAGCCACTATGGAAACAGTATGGAGGTTCCTCAAAAAACTTAAAATAAAGCTACCATACAATCCAGCAATTCCATTCCCGGGTATTTATCTGAAGAAAATTAAAACACTAACTAAACGCTAACACTAACTAAACACTAACACCAGCTAACACTAACTAAAGATATATGTACCCCCATGTTCACTGCAGCATTATATACAACAACCAAGATATGGAAACAACCAAAATGTCCACTGACAAATGAAGGGATGAAGAAAATGTGTATATATACACACTGAAATATTATTCAGCCATTAAAAAAAAAGAAGGAAATCTTGCCATTTGTGACAACATGGGTGGGCCTTAAGGGCATATGCTAAGTGAAATAAGCCAGACAGAGAAAGACAAATGCCATATGATCTCACTTATATGTGGAATCTAAAAAAAAAAAACCAAGCTCATGGGTACAGAGAACAGATTGGTGGCTGCCAGAGGTGGGCCGGTGGGGGAGGGAATGGGCAAATGGGTAAAGGGAGTCAAAAGATACAAACTTCCAGTTATAAAATGATTAAGTCATGAGGATGTAATGAACAGCATGGCAACTATAGTTAATAATACTGTATTATGTATTTGAAAGTTGCTAAGAAAGTAAATCTTTAAAGTTCTCATCATAAGAAAAAAAATACAACTCTGCATGGTGATAGATGTTAACTAGACTTTTTGTAATGGTAATATATACAAATACTGAATCATTCTGTAACCTAAAACTAATAAAATGTTGGATGTCAATTATACCTCAATAATAAGTTTTTTTAAACCCTATTATTCTTCTTTTGATTTTTTTCAACCATTTAAAAATACAAAGTCATTCTTAACTGGAGGGACACACATATATTGTTGAAGCCAGGTTTTGCCTGTTGGCCATAGTTTGCTAACCCCTGCAACTGTATCCTGATCCATAGAGAAAGTAGCAGCTCCCCTGAAGGCCCAGCTCTGTGGTATAGCACTAGGAGATGTTTATAAAAGGTCAACCATGAGCCTAAAATCTGTTTCTTCAGCCCTTTCTATCCCTTCATAAGCCACAAATATCCTGTAATAAGCATCTTTCTGCTTAAACAGGCTAGAATGGATTCTGTTCTCTGCAACTAAATCCTGACTGATTCATACTGCTACTATATATTCTTTAATATCAAGTATCCAGTGTTTCAATGTTCAATTACTTTATAAATGTCATTTTTTATAGTTATTTTATATGAATCAGGATCAAAATAGGGACCAATTATTGCTATTGGGTGATGATGTCCTTTAAGCCTCTCAGTGTGGGATTCCCCAGTTTGTACAGGGTACATACTGCTGCCTACTGGAAGACCTGTGTGTTCATTTATTAAGCAACCATCATGTTCCAGGCAGTGTTCTAGGTCCTCAGAATACAGAGGGGGAATATAGGCATAGTAATAAGTATGTGTCCCTTGGGAGCTCAGATTCTAGTGAAGGAGGGAAAAAAATAAACCAATATATAAGTCTGATGGTAATGGCTACGAAGAAAAACTAAGTAAGCTTTGAAAATAGAACATTCCCGTGTTGCTTGTTTGAGTCTGCACAGTCAAGGAATGCTTTTCTAAGGAGTTAACACCAGAACAGAAACTTGAATGAATGAGAGAGTAATCCATAAGGATTTCTAGGGGAAGAATTTTCCAGGCTGAGGGACAAGCAAAATCAAAGGCTGGATGGAAGAACGTGCTTAGCATGGTTGGATAACCGTAATGAAGCCAGTAAGGCTAAAGCAGAGAGAGAGGGGGAAAGTGTTAAGCTGTTGATTGTCTGCACTGTGATTCAGTGTTTACTTCTCTTTAGCCACTTTGAATCAACTGATACCAAGGCAACAGCTCTGTACACTGTCTCCTCCACTCTGCTGTGTCTTCCCACTGTTTTCTGCATAAAAAGTACATCTGTGTCTTTTCTTGCAGCCTCACCAAGCATGCCACTCTGTAGCCCCTATGCCACCTACTTTGGGAGAGCTCTGTGCCACGTTTAAGATGTTTGCACACTTCCTCAATTTGCTCTAAAGTTTACAGGTCTTCTTGCAGTCTGAGGATTGGGATTGTGGCTTTCTACTCATTTCACTAAAGTTAAAAGATTTCTTCCCTAGTCTTCACCCTTTTAGTTATGTCCAGTTAGCAACAGGAAGGAGAACAGAATACAAATGGTTTCCCTCATTTATCTTTAAGTGGAAATCCTTTATCTTATCTACCATTGATAAATTTAAACATCCATTGAGAGTAGTACATCTATAGATGGGCAGAACTTAAATTTCTCAATTCCTACATTTTCTATTTCAGTCAACAGATGTTCCTATCTGAAAATCTGAGAAATTATAAACCACTGAGATCTATAAACTGATAACTCTTGTTCAAAAAAAATTAGCACAAAATCAATTTTAAATATATACTAAAGTATCTAAATGGAATATAAAATTGTGAACTATAGTAAATTTCTACTATGATACTTATATTCAAGCTAAGAAATGATAAAAGGCAAATAAATGGGTATCAATATCCAAATGAATAGGCAGTGAAAAGAGAATACGTAAACGTCGAAACAACAGAATATAAGTTAAGTAAATATAGCATTATTACTTTCAAGAACATAAGCTCCAGTTATGTTAATAAAAGCTTACTTTGGTTTCTGATTTAAATAATCATCAAAATGTCTTGTATTTACCATAAATCGATTTGCATAAAAAGTATTCTTCTGAATCATCTAAAGGTACTTTAAAAATGTCAGCTCTTTTAAACGGGTAAACATCTTCCTCAATCTCAGTTATTCGACTTAATAGACAAATCCTTTCTTCATAAATGCAAAGTTTAGGTTAGCTCTTACTAAGTTATTAAAAACATTGAATTAGTGAGTTCAAGTGATTATAAACAGTACAAAATTTTGTATGTGTTAACTTTTATTTCCTTATTCATTTCTAACACTTTTTACATCCAGGTACTCTGCTAAGTGTTAGTAACAGAAAAATAAACAGACCATGTTCTACCCTCTAGGGTCTCACAGTTAAGTTAAAGATACAGAAGTAATGTGATAACTACTATAACAAACAGTAAGTAAACAAGATGCTATGAGAACACAAAGGAACAAGCATTTGACGATCAACAGAGAAAATGACATTTGAACTTTGTTTTGGAAACTGAATAGGCGTTCATTCAGCTGACAAATAGGCCCGACCTTATTTCTGGCAAACAGACCATATGTATACTGAAGAGAAGGCACAAGACATGCTGCTGTGTCTTTCTAGTATGTTAGCAGAGCTGGAACACAGGGTGAATGTGGGGAAAAGCTGGAGATAAGGTTTGCATAGAATAGGTAGACATGGGCAGATCATAAAAGGCCTTTCATACTAGGATAACAATAAATGCCCATTAAGCAGGAGAGCAATATATTTCTAAGCATAGTGTGAAGTGTGAGATGAATATTTTAATTATCCCTCAGTGATAAAATCAGTGGCAGTGGAGGTAGGGGTGAGGAGCAATGGTATGGGAAAATGTCACCAATACAGGATTAACAATCTGGGAATGAGATGTCTTTCGGGATCAAACAGAACAGACAAAGAAGAATAAGATTTCTAGCTTGAGGTACTGGAAGAATGGTAGTCATCGACTAAGTAAGGAAACAGAGTAAAGGAATAAGAACTAATAGGAGGGCTTCCCTGGTGGCGCAGTGGTTGAGAGTCCGCCTGCTGATGCAGGGGACACGGGTTCGTGACCTGGTCCGAGAAGATCCCACATGCCGCGGAGCGGCCGGGCCCGTGAGCCAGGGCCGCTGGGCCTGCGCTCCACAACGGGAGCGGCCACAACAGTGAGAGGCCCGCGTACCCACCCCCCCCAAAAAAAAAAAAAAAAAAAAGAACTAATAGGACAGATAAAAATAGAGACAAATTTAGCTATGGTGAAATAAAAGAGCCATGAGAAAATGTAAAGCAAAATAAAAACCCAGGACGTGGACTCAGGAGAGAAAAAAGCAGATATATACCTAAATAACATATCCAAAACAAGAGGTAATATACCAAATAATAAGCAGAGATCTTCAATTTAAATGACTGTGATGTTATTTTCTATTTTACAAATAGAAAAAACTATAAGCATATTTGTAAAACTTTTTTATAAAAAAGCATTTCTATCTATTGAAAAAGATTTTCTGAAACTTAATATATATCTGGGGTTAAAATAAATACTGCAAAGAAGAAGATACAGTAAAAGTAAGTATCCCACCACTGGGTCCTAGTTGGCCTTCCCAGAATCGATTACTGGTTTTCATTTCTTGAATATCTTTGCAAAGCTATGTTACATGTGTATAAGCATAAAGATAGATAGATAGATATTATATGTATGCTTATTTAAATAGCCTATTAAAAATAAACAATATGTGAAGATACATTTGTATTTCCTAAACATGGTATTATATCAAGCAAATTTATAATGACAGCACCAAAAATCTAGTCAATTAAAAAAGGCATTTCTACTCACAAGTAATGTGCAATCTTAATTTGCCAATAAACTTAATGGTAGTAAAGATTAAAAACAAAACCCCACTAAATTCTCTTCCCATACACTGATCTTTAGGGGATTCCTTGGATAACAGGTTCTGAATGTGTGAGCACAATAAGGCCCATTTCCCTGACGGTATTTTTAACTCAAGACTTGAAATCTGGGCTCCAACTGGAAAGAGGGGCGGGGAAAGATTATGAATTAGTCTCTAATTCAGAATATTTTACTCGACATGGCTAGCCCAGGTCCACTAATTATCTTATACATGAGGGATTTTCAACCTGGTTGAAAATCTGATTCAAATCTGATTCAACCTGATTCAATCAGAATCAAGTAAGGGCCCTGAAAAAAGATTCTGATGCCCAGGACCCACCCCATTCAAATCAAAATCTCTGGGGCTGGAGCCCAGGCATTGCTTTCACAGCTTCCCCAGTTGATTCTAACATGCACCCAGGGTTGAGAATAGAAACGTAAGATCAGATTTTATGGAAGGCACCCTTAACCTTTTTATCTTGTTACTAAATAATGTTCTAGTATGGGAAATGTACTTTTAAAACTCTTGGGCAGGGCTTCCCTGGTGGCGCAGTGGTTAAGAATCTGCCTGCCAATGCAGGGGACACGGGTTCAAGCCCTGGTCCGGGAAGATCCCACATGCCGCGGAGCAACTAAGCCCGTGCACCACAACTACTGAGCCTGTGCTCTAGAGCCCGCGAGCCACAACTACTGAAGCCCACGTGCCACAACTACTGAAGCCCATGCACCTAGAGCCCATGCTCCACGGCAAGAGAAGCCACCGCGATGAGAAGCCCACGCACCACAACGAAGAGTAGCCCCCGCTCGCCGCAACTAGAGAAAGCCCGCGCGCAGCAACAGAGACCCAACTCAACCAATAAATAAATAATAAAAATGTAAAAAATTAGAAAAAAAAAACTCTTGGGCAAAGGTGGTTCTAAATCATCAGTGTTCCTCACATTGGACAAAGTGACATGGGAAATCTCACAGTGCAGCACTCAGTAGAGCATCACCTCACATTCTCTGGACAAGCCTAACAGCCCAGTACAAACCTGCTCCGAGTAACTGCATTATGGAAGAAACAAGATCAAATGGTGGAAATGCTTTTAAATCTCCCTGATTTACAAAGAAGTTTCACACTTAGAGACAACCAAACTTATATTAAAATTTAACAACCAAACAGCCAGAGACAATGATTACTGCTTGACTGCAAAAATTCAGAAGTGAAGTGAACAAATTAGACCCCCAAGAAGTTGCATACTCAACATCTCTTTTATAGGGATTCTAACCTAGGGACATGGAAGAGCTTAAGCCTGTGATGTCCAATATGGCGGTCACTAGCCATACATTATAACAGTTTTATAGTATAACCTATAAAAAAAGCATATATAAACAGTAGCACTTCCCACCCACGGACATAACCTTTCAACCATCACATCAAAACAAGTAGGACTATGATTAGTACCAAATGTTCTCCTACCTCTTTGATGTTGTCATGGTCCTGGGGCTTCACTGCTTTTTCAGAAGAGCATAACTAATCGTAAACCATAACCAGAAAGATATACCTCCTTTGCTTTATTCACCATCTCCAATTTCATTAGCTGGTGGTACATCCAAGATTCTTTGCCTTCCTTTTAACCCCACACCCCTGCTTTGTGGCAATGGGAATCACAACAAAATACTACTAATGGAAAGCTAATTCTGCATCCCACAGAAAAAACAAACAGAAACAACAGCTTTCCAATAGCAACTGTATAATGCTGTTCCTTAGAAGAACTCCAAGGCATGAGCATAAACCTAAGATTTAATACCTAATTTGTCATCAGGAACTTCACAAAATAAAGACAATGATCTCCCAGATGGACTCCCATTATGGATAAACAATCTGGGTTTGAAACTGAAAAAATGAACAAACACACATAAAGAGACTGTATGTCATGGTGTGATGGCAGTCTATTCAGTCACACTCAATTTATAGGAAAAAAGTCAACTGTTTGACTTTAAAATCTAGCAGCTCTCACTCTGATTCTCTGTTCTTAATACATCCCTGAAAAAAACAACCTCCCTGCAATAACTTATCATATCTTAAGTAAGTCAAATAAAAATTACTGAAATTTGGGTATGTACTTTACCTGGGAAGACAAGATTCCTCTAAGCAAAAGACCTCACATGGGGCTTCTCTGGTGGCGCAGTGATTGAGAATTCGCCTGCCGATGCAGGGGACACGGGTTCGTGCCAGGGTCTGGGAATATCCCACATGCCGCGGAGCAGCTGGGCCCGTGAGTCATGGCCGCTGAACCTGAGCGTCCGGAGCCTGTGCTCCGCAATGGGAGAGGCCACAACAGTGAGAGGCCCGCGTACCGCAAAAAAAAAAAAAAGACCTCACATGAACATGAACAAAAGTAGAAGGCAAAAAAGAGTCACAGTGTAAGACAAGACCAAAGTCTGTCTTACCATAAATTATATAGGCCTGATGTGTGAACTATAAGGTCTGCGTTCATTAAAATTCCATAATTCAAATATTATTAAACTAAGTATTTAAAAAATCAATAAACCAGCAGGTTATCAAGTTAAATATATTGATCATGTAGCTGGCAATCCTGTTCTTAGACATTTACCATAGAATGGGGTTGGAAAATTATGGCCATGTGCCATACCTGTTTTGTAAATCAAGTATTATTGGAACACAGCCACATCCATTCTTTTTTGTATTGTGTATGGTGGTTTTCATCCTACAAGAGCATAGCAGCTGCAACAGAGATCATATGGCCTAAAATACAGCCTATCTAGTCCTTTACAGAAAAAGTTTGCTGATCTGTATAACTTATGATCATATAAAACTTATACACAAAAGTTTACAGCAGCTCTATTCATTATGGCCAGAAAAATGGAAACAACCCAAATGTCCTTCAACCAGTTAATGGATATACAAACTGTGGCACACATGTAACTCAACAGTAAAAGTGAATAAACTTGATACACACAATAACTTGAATGATTCTCAAAGGCATTATGCTGACTGAAAGAAAACAGTCTCAAAAGGTTACACACTGCATGATTCCATTTATATGATATTTTTAAAAAGAGAAAACTTTATTGATGAAGACATATTAGTGGTTGCCAGGGGCTAGAGGTGGAGAGAAAGTGTATAAACGAATAGGACAAGGAAGTTTTAGGGGTGGTAAAAGTGTTCTATGTCTGTATTGTGGTAGAGGTTACACTAATCTGTGTATCGAAGTTCATAGAGCTGTACTCCAAAGAAAGATAAATTTCACTGTGTAATAATTAGAAAAATAAAAATTTTATAAAACAGTATGTTAGGTTAAAGAAAAACAATAAACTAATAAGGAAACAGACTCCAAAAATTCAGGCCAAAGAATGAGAGTTTACCAAGAAAGATCAGATCAGCAAGTGTGGTTTAGGTCGCTATACTCTTGGGTTTTATTCCTGGTTTTTATCATTGAATCACTATAAAGCATTACATCACAGAGAAATACTCTCTGTGATTTTTGTACACACAGTTTGACAGGTGATATCTGAGGGTGAACATAAAACCCTCAATGCAATACTTCCCCTGTCAAATATGACATGTCACATGAAGAAATACTGCAATCCAAGTTATCTCAGAATACCCCCACTCTGCTCTCCAGATTAGCCATAAATATACAGGTATGTTTTATATCATAGTTGTCAGCCCTTTTTCCACACTCATCATCTCCAAGCTGTCTAGAAAATCTGACATCTTATTCCATACACACATCGAAAGATTCTACCATATATGTTTTAGTTCTGTACAAGGTCTCTAACTTTCTTTTCGGCAGCCAGACCTGCAGACTGCCCATGGGCAGTGTGTAAACTAACTGCCAACCACATTTAATCAAAAGATAAATGTGGCAAATACAAAATAATTTTCAGGGAAAACAGAGGTATGGGAATTAGTTCTTTCACAGACTCAATAATAAAAACAACTTTTAAATTAGTTATATATTTTGTAAATCCAATAAAATAGGTTAAAAAAATCAAACATGAAAAACTAGAAGATTAAGATCCCTGTACCAGTAAGAACATTCAAATTGATTGCTTCCATTGTGTATAATTAACAGACCATGTCTCAAGTTAAAATCTGGAAGACAAAGGACTCAGGAATGACCACTAATTGTAAATCATTTACATCGACATCAAAGAGAAGAAAAATTTTTCATCATGACAGAAAACACATCCAAAAGTCTCTAGCTTTTTGCGGTGACTTTAAAATGTCAACAAATTCTTAGATACCTTCAAAAAGAGGAGCCTATCTCCCTTCCTCCTGAATGGGGACTCCTAACAAACAGGATGCTGGGTGTTAACACTATGTAACTTCCAAGATTAGGTCATTAGAATGAATTCAAATCCTAGCTCTGCCATTTACATTAATTCCTCTTTCAGGTCTATTGTCAGGATCAGAGATAATGTGCGTTAAGCTGTTTACGTGATGCCAGAACATTAAAAGCTTAACATATAGCTTCTAACAACCACTTACATATAGTTCTCAAAGGCTCCTGGAAGGTGTGTATTATCAAAAGTTAAAGATGAAAAATGTTTATTATGTTGTTAAATGAATGAAAGTCACAAATTGCTGAAATCAAATGAAACTACAAACAGCATACGACTTTAGAAAAAAAGTCTTGCTTTCTATTAGGTTGGGTTATGTAAAATGAGATTTTTGTTAGGTCAGAAACAGTAGACTACCAGCAATTTTATATGGTTAAACCTAGTGGTAGTTATACAAAGAAAATACATGTAGGCACAGAAATATTATGGAAGAGGCATTTTCTTATTACCAAAAACTGAAATAAATTTATATCTCACAAGTTATGGCATAAGAAAAACTGAAGCCAAGATTGCTATATAATGAACTAGTCAGTCTTGTTTTCACAGCCATTTTAATATGTCAGTTGTTAACCCAGCCTATTCTGAGATCAAACAAAAGTTAACTATATTTGTATATAGTTATAGCAGTCTCTATCAGAAATATCACTAGGAGGCATTGAAAGTGAGGGAAATAATGGCTTACAGAAATGCCTTAAGAACAATTAACTCAAAGACTTTTAGATTATAGTGAAATATAAAACATGTTTTTCAACAAGCAAGAGACAAGATGGGTCTTATAAAAGTTCGGAAAATAAATGGAAAAACAGCACCTTGAAACAAAAACACAAATTCCCATTCATTTAATTAACATTCACTGAGAGCCAGATGCTGGATGTTGCCATGGAGGTAAACACAGAGAAAACACTGATAGTTAAAATATGTTCATGGAAAAAAGGAGAAAATACTGCTCATTATGAGCTCCTTTTAATTTATCATTTTAAATTGCAAATATTCTGACAATTAAATTCAATAGTAATGGAATTATTTCTAAAGATCATATATCTTATGCTTAAAATCCAATTTATTTATGACAGTTACGTTCTAGGCACTCATTTAATATTCAAAACAACCCTATAAGTACTGTTATTATCCTCATTTTAAAGAAGAGGAAACTGAGGCATAGAGAGGTTAAGCAAGCAGCCCAAGGTCACAAGACCAGTAAATGGTAGAGCCTAGATTTAATCAGGCTGTCTGGCTCCAGAGTTAGTACTCTTAATGACTTTATTATGCTACCTCTCATATTCAAATTCATTAGGTTACCGCTCAGATTCAACTTTATTAGCATGGATCCAAAGGCAGCTGACTTTCTGATACCAACTCTGACAAGCAAGGCAGAGGATTGAATTAAAATAAACTATTATTCTCAGGCACAGTATTTAAAAATCTCTGACTCATTAATCTGTTAATAGCTTTTCACTGCACAAACTGGCAAATTATTTGTTAGAGTGGGTAACAAATCTGAACCAAAGATCACTCACATGGACAAAGACAAAATATCTACTGGTTCATGAACCTAAGTATGATGACCCTGATTTAGACACAGACAGATGGAATAGATCAAACAACCAAAAGAAACAAAAAGAAAATTTTAGGTATAGAATACATGCACAAAGGCTCAAAGATGATCCAGAAGTCATATTTTGGGGAGTGAACGTTCGAGAAGTTGTTTGATCATTACATGTTCTGCTATGGACTGGCAAACTACAGCTCATGGGCCAAATTTGGCCCACAGCCTGTTTTTGTAAATAAAGTTTTATTGCAACAGAACTATTTTCAGATGTATTGTCTAAAGCTGCTTTTGTTGGAACAGCAGAGTTGAACAGCTGCAACAGGGACTGTATGGCCCACAAAGCCTAATATATTTACATTGTGGCCTTTTACAGAAAAAGTTTGCTGACCTCTTGTGTTATACTCAACAAATCAAGTAGAAAACAAATGTAAAAAACATGATCAGTTCTTAAAAAACTGATTCTTACTTTACATAAGCATTAATTAATATCAAATGCATTCTATGGCTAGAGACTTGCAGTTGAAGGGCTACCAAATTTCATCAAATCCAAGTTACCATCAATTATAAGACTACTGTTATTTTATGTACCACCAAGAAAAAACACTGCCAATTTAAAAAAAAACATAACTTCCTATTATATCTACTGTAAGATGATTCTAGTTTCAAAATTCTGCAAATGAGATAAAAGTGCATCTTAGAATTGATGAAATACAGTACATCATTCTACAATGATTTAAATTCGTAAACGAAAGGTAATAAGGTTGTAATAAATCTACTAAACGGGATTTCTTATCACAGGGTACTTGAAGGCACAAGGAGTTTCTCTGTAATACTGTGCCAATGCCTATAAGTACCGAGAAATATTAATAAAGAACAAAGGACTAAGGTTTTGCAGGCTGTCCCACATGTAGGGCACTAGGTAAGGAGGTCTACTGTAAGCCCCACTGTACAATGCACATTGGTCTTTCCAAAACATTGGTAGCTGTATTGCGTACATTTAGGTGACAGAAAACTGAAATAACACATAAGGAATACATGTTTTCCTTTTGATATTAAACACATGATCACTTATTTCAAAGCAAAGGGACACCTCTAGAGAATTTTCCATAGCAGAGCATACATACATGAAGAGAGTTTGAGTCACTGCTTTTACTTGGAAGGAGGGAGAGAAAGGGAAGAGACAAAGAGAGCAGGAAGGAGGAAGGGAGGGAAAGGATGAATTAGAAGCAGACCTCATAGATTCAAATTTAACACTTTATTTTTGCCTTCAAAGTATTAGATTATCCAATTTTATATCTGACAACGAACAAATATGCAATTGAGAACTCTATGTTAATAATTACAAAGCTTTAATACATAAGTGTGAAAATTTTTATAATACTGTTTTAATTCATACTCATTAGATTTCATATTTCAAAACAAACCTTTAGGGCTTCCCTGGTGATGCAGTGGTTGAGAGTCCGCCTGCCGATGCAGGGGACACGGGTTAGTGCCCAGGTCTGGGAAGATCCCACACGCCGCGGAGCGGCTGGGCCCGTGAGCCATGGCCACTGAGCCTGCGCGTCCAGAGCCTGTGCTCCGCAACGGGAGAGGCCACAACAGTGAGAGGCCCGCGTACCGCAAAACAAACAAACAAACAAACAAACAAAAAACAACCCTTTATCTTAGTATCTCATTATTTAAGAGATAACCTTCTTTGAAGGCAGCAGAGTTATGACAGTCTAAGAAAAGCAGGACAAAAACAGTGTATGAACATTTAGCAAAGAATAGTTTTCAGATATTTAAGAAACTATGCTACACACCCATATATTTATGTGTTACATGTCTATATCTACCTTTCTCTCTAACACTGCATGAGAACAGGGGGAATGGCATTAAATATAACACCTGTTTCAGAGTGGCTCACCTGCTCACAGACACACATATAAACAAATTAAAAGCAAGGAAAGGGAAAATAAAGAATATTGAGTATTTACTATATACCGGACACTGTCCTAGGCGCTTTGGATAAATTAATTCATTTAATCTTCAAAATAACTCTCCTCTTACTTCCTTTAGCAGATAAGGAAACAGAGGCTCAGAGAGGTAAAATTCCAAAGTCATACAGCTAGTAAGTGGCTTAGTTATTCATTCAACAAGTGTGTGGGTGGAGCTTTAAACTTTTTTCTCACATACTACACTACTGTCAAACTGAAGGAAAGAAAGTATACGTATCTTCGATATATATTAGATAGAAATAAACCAAATTTTCTGTGCTGTAGTTTTGTCTTTTGTTGTTTCACAAAATAAAGCAAGAATGTTGCCCACACATGCAAATTCTGAAAGCTGGAGTTCCTAGGGCATTCCCTCCCTAGAAAGGATCTCAACCATTCCACAACTTTAAATACCATCTGTATATCTCCTCTCAAACCTCTGAGCTCCAGGACTGCATTAACTGTCTGCCACCTGACATGTCCACCAAATGACTTGCAGACATCACAAAATTAACATTGTCAAAAATAAACCCCATTTTCCTTCTCACTGAGCTCCAATCTCATTTAAGGATATTACCATTCACTGGTCTGCTCAAGCCAAAAACCTGAGTATTGTCCATACTTTCCTTCTCCCTCACACTCCATGTTAAGTCCCATTGGTTCTACCTACAAACTAGACCTCAAACCCATCCTCTTCTCTCTCATCACTCTAGAACAAACCTCCATCATTGTTCATGTGGACTACTATCAATATAATGACCTCCTTACCATTTTCCCACTTCCCCTCTCTTCTCTTTTTTTGCAGGCAAAAAAGCTTTCTTTGGGGGGCGAGGGGGTTAGCACAAATCATAACTTCAAAATCCTTCAATGGTTTTCAATATGCTGAATAAAATCCATATTGCTTATCATGGACTCTTAAACTAGATAATATGATCCCTTTCTACCTTTCAAACTTCATTCCACTCCCCCCCCCCCCACCGTGGACATCTCCAGGCATCCTTTCAACTCCTCATATACCAACTGTTCACACTGCAGGGCGTTAAAGCTCCTGGCAAGGATAACTCCTTCAGTTTTCAGCTTCAAGGTCACTTCCCCTGACAATCTTTTTCTAACAATGTGGAAGTATCTGTCTTCCCACAGTCCTCTGTCACTTTGCTTTATTTCCTCCATAGATATCTATTTATCTATTACCTGCTCTCCAACAGACGAACTCCAAGTGGAAAAAATATGTCTATTCTATTCACCAGTACATACCCAGCACCTAGTAAAATGCCTGGCACATATTAGGGACTCCAATTTTTCTTGAATGAGCAAGTTATATATATTAGTCTAAAAAGACTAATTTTTGTACAATTAACTTAAACTGTTTTAAGCTACAAGTTTAAAATATTATCATTTTCTCTTAAAAGTATGTAAATATGGCTCACAGATAGATGTGTTTGATTTTTTGAAGACCTACAATAAGCCTTAAAGCAGTGAATACTGTGTCACATTCATTTTAGACAATATAAAACTTAGATGACTTTCTTATTTTATTTCCAGAATCTAAGTGAAAAAGCTACAATAAAATTATGAATATTTAGAAAATTAGCTCATTTAAATAACTGTATTTATGTGCAATCTAGTTATCAAAAATAAGTAAAATATTAAATGGGAAAAGAATTTGAAAAAGAATAGATACATGTATATGTATAACTGAATCACTCTGCTGTACACCTGAAACTAACACAACATTGTTAATCAACTATACTTCAATATAAAATAAAAAGTTTAAAAAAATAAAATATTTTAAAGGCATACATTTAAAATTTATTTCCATTTGAACAAATGCATTTCAAAAGGAGGGAAAATGACCTATTTTGGTCACATCCAAGGGAGAATCATAAATTACTGTTCCACTCTGTGGTGGTTAGTTGTAAAATATAGCCACAAATTCTTTGATACTCCTCCTTTCAAAGGTTGAGTCTCAAAAAAAAAAAAAAAAGTTGAGTCTCTTCTTAATTGTGAGTTAAATTTAGTGACAGAACAGAATGTAATGGCAGTGACTGTGTGGTCATGTTATAAAAGGCACTGTGGCTTCCTCCTTGTTATCTCTCTTGGATCACCTGTGTTGAAGGAAGCTGACTTCCGTGTCATGAGGATACCCAAGCAGCCCTATGGAGAGGGCCTGACCAATATCTTGATGACTACAGCCTCATGAGAGATTCCAACCCAGAATGACCCAGCTAAACCACTCCTGAATGGCTGACCTACAGAAACTATAAGATAATGAATGCTTGTTTATTTTTTTTAAACTTTAGGGTAACATATCATAGCGATAGGTAACATTCATTCATTCATTCATTTATTCAATAAATATCAATCTGTACCTATTATGTCCCAGTCACCAGGCCCCAAAGATACAGAGAACAAATAAGACACTATATGTATCACAGAGGGGATGAAATTAAAAAGGCTGGTAATAAGGTAAAAGTGCTTTTAATTAAAAGGTAACTAACAAGACCCTACCTGTATACCCAGCACATAATACCAGATTTCAAAAGAAGAGAGAGGAAGATGAGAAGAAGTTGTTGCAGGAGGCAAGAATGGTTATGGGTATAAATATCTACACGTAAGGGGTGAGGAAAGCACAAGAGACAACACCTGAAGGGACTGGACATAAAAGCTCCAACTGGGTAAAGAAATGTGTGATATACCATACTCTGGGCTTTATCTAAAGGCAGTAGGGAGGCATTGAGAATTTCCAAAAGGAGAGTAAGAAAATTAGACTTGCATTCTACAAAGAGGACTCCGGCTGCAGTATGGAAAAGGGCTCCAAAGGAGCTCTTTCTAGTGAAGACAGTTAAGAGGAAATAGCAGGGACTTCCCTGGTGGTCCCATGGCTGAGACTCCACGCTCCCAATGAAAGGGGTCCGGGCTCGATCCCTGGTCAGGGAACTAGATCCCACGTGCATGTCGCAACTAAAGATCCCGCGTGCCGCAGCTAAGACCTGGCGCAGCCAAATAAATAAATAAATATTTTTTAAATTATTTAAAAAAGAGGAGATTGCAGCCATTCAGTTTAGGCAGGATGATGGCACTGAAAAATGTTAGCAACAAGAAAAAGTAGTAGGTGAAATCAATAGACATTAAAAAGGTACAAAAACAGAACTTTGGGATTATATTTGAAAGTAAATGTCATCAACATCTCAAAGCTCTAAAAAAGGAAAATTACAGTACTATAAAAAATATTTTGAATAAAAGAAAAATCTTAATTGGTATATATTGTATACCTTCTAAATTAATAAAAATCACCAGTACATTCTGAAAATGGAAATGAATTTTAAAATTATGACTGTCCAAAAAAAAGGAGCTATAAAGTCAATATGATTAAAGTGTAAGTGGTTCTGCATCATTCTAATTCACGTAACCTAAAATTTTAAGTCATTTATAACTGATAAGCCCAACTCTATATATTTCTAACATTTTTTTATTGCTGATATCAAGTACAGTTTTATTTTTTCCCCTTTTAAGATAAAAGGACTAAAAGGATATGGCATTACCTCTCCTTGAGTATGTGAGTCAGGTACGTCAGAATACAGCTCACTGTTCTTATTTGGCTCAAGAGTTCTATTTAGTTTTTCTAAGGCTGGACTCAAATTCTTCAGGACTTCAGTGCCCACAAATTTTCAACTTAGGAACTGGCTCAAAGCTATAAAGTAAGCTCCTCTAGGACAGAGATGATGACTTCAAAATTTTTCTATCCCCCACTGCATCTGGGCCATAGTAGAAATTCAAAAATTATTTATTGAATGGATTTGCCCTAAACTGTACACTAGCAGTCTGTTCGTACACGTACACACACACACACACACACACACACACGCACACAACTACTAAAATATTTACTGATGAAATGATGTTTGGGATTTGTTTCAAAATAATTCAGGGGTAGAATAAGTGTATGAGGATACAGATAGAACAAGACTGGCCATTATACAACTTCTAAAAAATTGTGAGACCTATTAGAAAAAAGTGAAAGTAATCAATTGAGTTATTGAGGAGGGGTATCTTTTTAATGTATGGGACAGAATTAATTACTTTATAACAAACTTTAAAGAGGTTAAATTTACTTTCTTAAAGCTTTTGCTTTTAATTTATAGCCCAGTATTCTTGTTACAAAATATTTTTACTTCATGGTTCTAAATCCCAAATAATTTATTTAAGAACTATAGTTAAATATTGGGGGGAATATTCTTTTAAGGGAAGGGGATACAAACCTACTCTGAAAAAACTGATGAAAATAAGATTTGTATATCAACAGAGAAGGAAAATAACAGCTGATGTTCAAGTTTTCTAATCTTTGTTGCAGTCTGAAAGGACCAAAATTAAGTTGGATATTTGTAACATAAAAAAAAAAAAAAGCCTAGGGCTTCCCTGGTGGCGCAGTGGTTGAGAGTCTGCCTGCCAATGCAGGGGCCACGGGTTCGTGCCCCGGTCCGGGAAGATCCCACATGCCGCGGAGAGGCTGGGCCCGTGAGCCATGGCCGCTGAGCCTGCGCGTCCGGAGCCTGTGCTCCGCAACGGGAGAGGCCACAACAGTGAGAGGCCCGTGTACCGGAAAAAAACAAAAAAAAGACAACCCAATTAAAAAATAGGACTTAAACAGGCATTTTACCAAAGAAGGTATACAGTCAATTAGCACATGAAAAAATGCTCAAAATCATTAGTTAGCAAGAAAATGCCCATCAAACCCACAATGAGATACTACTTCACATCCACTAGGATGGCTATTGTAAAAAAATAACAAGTTTTGGCAAAGATGTGGAGAAATTAGAATCCTTGTGTAGTGCTGGTGATAATGTAAAATGGTGCAGCCACCATGGAAAACAGTATGGCAGTTCCTCAAAAAATTAACCACAGAGTTACCACATGACCCAACAATCCCACTCCTAGTGTGTGTGTGTGTGTGTGTGTGTACAGAAGAACTGAAAGCAGAGACTCTAACAGGTACTTGTGAGCCAACGTTCATAGCAGCAGATTTCACAATAGCAAAAGGTGGGAATAACCAAAGTGCTGTCAATAGATTAATGAACAAACAAAATGTGGTATATACATACAGTGGAAGATTACTGAGTCATAAAAAGGAATAAGGTTCTGATATATGCTACAACATGGATTGAACCTTGAAAACATACTAAGTGAAATAAGTCAGACACAAAAAGAAGGACAAATTTTGTATGATCACACTTATATAAAATATCTAGAATATGGACATTCATAGAGACAGAAATAGAGGTTACCAGGGGCCAAGAGAAAGGAGAATGGGGAATTATTACCTAATAGATACAGAGTTTCTGTTTGGGATGATGAAAAAGCTCTGGAAATAGATAGTGGTGATGGTTAGACAACATTTGGAATATACATAATATCACTAAATTGTACACTTAAAAGTGGTTAAAATGGTAAATTTTAGGTTATTTATTTAACCAGAATTTTTTTAAATTAAAGCATTTAAGATTCAATATTATTCGTGAAACACAAAATTTAATTACACCTAAGCCTATTACAACAAAAATTTCAGATCAAGAAAAACTGATGCAGTACTACCTTCAAGATATATAGCCAACATTAATATCAAGCATCCAACTCCACTGGCCATACTAAAAAAGAAGCTTATAAATTAACCCAAAGAAACGCATTTTTGTTTTTATAGAAAGAACTTGGCATTCAAGACAAGCTAAACTCAGAAATACTGCATGGAAATAAAAGCTAAGTTCATTGCAGGCTTGAAGTCTTTAGTTGTCTATTTTCACTTTGTTTCTACTTCCACATGGACAACTCTCTCTTTAAACTTGGTTAAAAATGGGACTCCCAAGAAAAAATATGTGCATGTAAATTTTTAATAATCAAAACTATATAATTTCTTGGTAGTAGAAACTTTTTTTTTTAAGATTTAATTTTACTTATTTTTGGCTGCGTTGGGTCTTTGTTGCTCCATGTGGGCTTTCTCTAGTTGTGGCGAGGGGGGGCTACTCTGCATTGCGGTGCGCAGGCTTCTCATTGTGGTGGCTTCTCTTATTGCAGAGCACAGGCTCTAGGTGTGCGGGCTTCAGTAGTTGTGGCACGCAGGCTCAGCAGTTGTGGCACACGGACTTAGATGCTCCGCGGCATGTGGGATCTTCCCGGACCAGGGCTCGGACCCATGTCCCCTGCACTGGCAGGTGGATTCTTAACCACTGCACCACCAGGGAAGTCCAGTAGTAGAAACTTTAAGTGTGCAAACCTCAATTAACAGAAACTAGGAGAAAAGGTCTTACATGCTTTTGGCAAGCAGCACGAAAGCAATCACTTAACATGCTATTTTCTAATAAGGAATGCTACTATTTTCCAAAAACTAATAAAGAATTTGTTTCATAATAAAGTAAATCTTGAAATTCCATTTGATGTTCCTAATTCACAAAAGTAGAGCCTGCCATATATTTAGGGGTAGATATTAATCATAAAAATGTTTTAATATCATGTTGGATAGGATAAAAAGACCACCTTTTTGTGGACAAGCTGTAATTTTAGAAGAGGGATGAAAAACATCATAAACTAATGCAAAACAGAAAGACAAAAAGGACAAGTCAAGAAATGCAAAATACAAGCAAAAGATAACATTTAGTCCATCGAGGCAAGTTCACAGAAATGGGCAGAGGAAAAACAGTGAATACAGACATATGCAGCAACATTCCCCTGTGATCATTATCAGTCCTCTTCATCCACTTCTTGCCAGAAAGCCTTCTGTCTTGCCATGCTCACTACCATTGTTATCCTCAGTGAAAAAAAGAAACCAAATGTGGACTTCACTTATGCAAATTATTTACAGTCATTAGATGAAGAACTTACTGATTTTCCTTGCTGCCTCTTTTAAAGTATTTTTAAAAGAACAGTGATATTCTCAGAATATGATTACTTGCAAGTGACTATTTGGCTTCTATCTGAGGAGAAGATAAAGCTATTCTAAAACTCTAAAGCTGTAATTCAACTGGGTTTTGATGTATCAAGAATGTTGTTCCAAATAGGATACAGGCCCTTAAACTAAAATGAAATGAAGAATCCCAGAGGTTTTGTGATCTCCAGGCATTCTGACACTAATCATTGCCTCTCGATAAACTGAAAATGAATATACTGAATTAATAAAACAATTTCCATGGAGGCTATCAAATGAAAACAATATAATTTCAGTTTAAAATAACTGCAGTACAAAGAAAATTCGATTAAGCAAGTTAGAATTTTTGAGTGTTTTCTGTGTTATGTTTAGATTCTAGTAGCAAATTTCTGTAGGTTATCTTCGTAGATGCACTGATAAAAGATATTTGCTGGTTCTACTCTAATAACATTGAACCACGAAAAACATAAATACACTATATATGTAAATATATATGTACACAGTAAACAGTGTCTACTTTGACCTGAAATAAGAGATATAACTTTTAATGCATCAATCAAGCGGACCTCTCTTGAGTTACTCCACTGATCCATGGCAACATTACTACTCTCTGACTTATTATCTTTCTCAACTTTTTTCTATACAATTCAGATTTGTGGAGATGGTGGAGGTACAGAAGCCTGAAAGAGGTCAGGTCTGGTGTCAAGATCATTGAAAAGAGGCCAGAGAGCTTGGGAGGCCAGTTGGCCAAAGCCTACTAAGCTAGTCCAAACTTTCCTCTTTACAAAGATAATTCACAATAACTGAAAACCTATAAATCTAGATCATTTGGCCCAGTAGCTTTAAAAGCTATACTGAAGCTATATGATAGGTATATATAAGTGTTCATTATATGGATGTTTAAAATCTTCTGTAATAAAAAGTTAAAAGTAAAATAAATATATTGGCATATTCTATGTATGAAATACCAGATTATTATTATTATGGTTCGGGCTTTAAAATGTAAAACTGTGAGTCAGTGAGAAACAGGGCACAGAGAATTATCTCTGTTTCTCTGGTATAGATTACTACCTCATTCCTTCACTGTGAAATACACCAAATTCATTATGTTTTCTAACTAAAACTCAAAAATGCCAGGGCAATAGAAGAAATCAATTACAAATTTGACTATATAAAATTTGTTTTTATTCTTTGAATGGCAAAAAAACACCATAAGCAAAGTCAAAAGACAAATGAAAACATTGGGAGATATATTTCCAAATATACATTACAGGTAAAGAACTAATATCCCTAATATACGAAGACCTTAATAACTGAAGGAAAAAAAGACCAAAAATCTTAGCAAAAAATGGAAAAAGACATGTATAAATGTCCCCATATATCTATATATGGATCTTACAGATCTGAAAGATATAAACTCAACTCACAGGAAAAATACACATTAAAACTATACTGAGATACTATTTCTCTGCCCTTCAGATTGGCAAAACTCAAAGGCTTGACAATATACTTTCTTGGTAAGGCTGTGGAAAAATAGGCAGTCTCATATACATTGCTGGTGGGAATGCAAAACAGTACAACAGCAGTGAAAGGGAATTTGGTGACATCTAGTAAAACTATATACATATCCATTTTACCCTTTGACCCAATAAACCCGCTCCTATATTAATCCTGAAGATACACCTCCAACAACAGAAAAAGACATATGCACAAGGTTATTCACTGCAGCACTCTCAAGTTGCAAAATATTACCTGGATAGCCAAACAAAGAAGACAGGATGAATAAACTGGCAAACATACACAGAAGAACGATGGCAATCTCTATGAATTGATATGGAGTGATTTCCAGGGTATATTTTTCAGTGAAAATCACTACGTGCCCAAGTACTTATATAGACAGTATGCTACCTTTTGTGTTAGAAAAAAGTGAAATAAGAAAACATAGAGCTTCCCTGGTGGTGCAGTGGTTAAGAATCTGCCTGCCAATGCAGGGGTCACGGGTTCGAGCCCTGGTCCGGGAAGATCCCACATGCTGTGGAGCAACAAAGCCCGTGTGCCACAACTACTGAGCCTGCATGCCTAGAGCCCGTGCTCCACAACGAAGAGTAGCCCCCGCTCGCCGCAACTAGAGAAAGCCCGCGTGCAGCAACAAAGACCCAATGCAGCCAAAAATAAATAAGTAAAATAAATTTATTAAAGAAAAAACCATATCTGCTCATCATTACCAAAAGAAAAATCAGAAGGATAAACAAGAAACCAATGAATGTTTTACCTACAAAAATGGAGTGTTGCTTTTGTTTTGTTTTTGTAGTGGTATAGATGAAACAATTCTGAAACTATTTTAGGTGATACTCATTTAGAGCAAATGCGTAAGAATGTTGGTACTGTTAGGAGCCCATGTTCTCACTACAGAACGAGGGAGAATTGGAGAAATCAGTGTGAATTCATATTCTAAAATATACATCCAGGTTCAAACATACATCCATGAGCATATGCATGCAAATGTGTATATACATATGTACGTGTGCACGTATAAAGACATATTTTCTAGCTCTGTCCCCTCACAGGGCTCAGAAGTAAATACATCAAGTAGCAACGTACATACTGTGTGTCCAGATCTTGGTTCCTACTGTCATTCCCCATTCCCCACTCAAAGGGGCCAGGCCTTCTAGGAGAAATGACTGACTCTAGGCTGGGCAGAGAAGATAAACAATGAGTTGGCTTATAAATGATGAAAATAATGAAGTGATTAAGAAAAAGTGATGGGGGCATGAAAAACGAAAGGAGGCAGCATGAAAAGAAGAGGGTCCCACTGGTGAGATCTGAGAAAATTTGAAGGCCAAAATATTTAAGGACAGTAATGAATTATTAATCATCAGGGAAAAAATAGGAATCCATGAGTTTAATAACTAATAATATATATAGATAAATAAAAGGGCTCTTATTACAGTAGGATGCTGAGTAATGACTGGTAAAAGCAGGAGTTCTGGAGTTAGAAAAAACCATCATTTTAGAACCATGGTTCAAGCAAGCTATCATCAATGGATCCTACATGACATTTTGATGAAGAGTGGGATATTTTAATTGTCTTAAAGTATCTCCTCACGGATTGCTTATTAGTTGTAAGGGAGGAGAGTAACACAGTGGAGAAATCAGACAATGAAACAGGTGGTCAAATTTTATATCACAAATAAACAGCAGATGGACATTGAAAGAATACACATATATGCATATGTATTTATAAATATATACACAGAAACATTCATTTACAAAGTGAATAATAAAGCATTTGAGGACAAACGGTTAGCAATAGGTGAATCTGGAGTGAGGGTACATCAATGTTCTTTATATTATTTTTGTAACTTTTCTGTAAGTTTGAAATTATTTCCCCCTAAAATCATTATGTTCAAAATCTAACATACTATTTTTCTCCCTAAATTCTATTTTTTTAAATTAAACTTTATTTATTTTTGGCTGAGTTGGGTCTTTGTTGCTGGGCGCCGTCTTTCTCTAGTTGCCGCGAGCGGGGGCTACTCTTGTTGGCGGTGCACGGGCTTCTCATTGTGGTGGCTTCTCTTGTTGCAGAGCACAGGCTCTAGGCGCACGGGTTTCAGCAGTTGTGGCATGTGGGCTCTAGAGCGCAGGCTCAGTAGTTGTGGCGCACGGGCTTAGCTGCTCGGCGTTACGTGGGATCTTCCCAGACCAGGGATCGAACCTGTGTCCCCTGAATTGGCAGGCCGATTCTCAACCACTGCGCCACCAGGGAAGTCCACTAAATTCTATTTTTTCTTCTATAATTTCTACATAGCGGAACAGGACCACTGTCAACCAGTCATCCAGCTAGAAACTTGGCAGTTAACCTAGATTACCCAAGGGTTTCAATTCATTTCCTTCCTTTCTTTCAACTCCCAAACCCAAAGGGACATATCCTAAGGGACTATCTTGTATATCTGTCCTGTTTTCTCCAATCATACCAAACTGGTTCAGGTCCTAATCATGTAGCATTTCTCCTCTGATTTACTGTTACAATCTACTAATGATCACCCTTTCTCCAGCCTTGGCTCTAAATCTCTCTAACCACCGCTACAGAGTGCCCTTTCCCCACATGAAACCTGATCATGTCAGTCTCTATATTTCTCAACTGGTACTGAACATCGGCAGGAAAGAATGCACTGGGTCAACTTAAAAATCCCAATATTGATAAAATACACTGCTTTGGATCTTGAGATCCAAATAAGCAAAAATGATTGCCCAGAGCCTTAAGAGCTAGTCTAACATAATTGTAAACTTAGTCATGAAACAACTGCAAGAGCCATCTTGGACCCAATCCTAAAGCAATTGCTATTGAGCAATATATTCAGTGCCCGTTTTACACAAATAACTGAGATGGGACCTCTGGAAAAAGAGGTCATTAAAAGGAAAGAATGGAAAGAAAAGGTAGGGAATAGAAGGGAGGAAGGGTCAAGTATTGAAAAGTGAGGAGGGAAAAATAGAGAAGGTAACAGAAAGAAAGGGAAAAGAAAAAAAATCTATTCTCTAGGATTTCAGGATAAAACATAGATCTGTCTCATGGTAAGATGTCAACCTTTTGAGAATTAGCTAGCCCTCTTAATTGTTCCTAATGGAACAATTTCTTTATGAAATTCTACGTTCTTTATGAACAGTTGACATTTTATCAGAAGTTACTTGAGAGCAGTATTATTCATAATCAAAGTATATTCTATAAGCACTGAAAAGTATAAGCAGTTCAAGGAATCATATAGACCCATATACTATATAAAACTATATACATATATAATATTTATGTATATATTATATACAAAAGCTATGAAATATATATTTATATCTCAATTCTAGGATCCCACTTTTATACCCATATTGTAGATTTTAGATATCAGTAATAGATTCAAATAATTTTCATGTGGCACTTTAAGCCTCACAATAAAGATAAATAAAACATTTTATTTTATAAATATAAAATTTCTTTATATTTTGTACTAAGAATATAAAAAAAAGATGGCAAATATATATTAAAGAGTTCATTAAACAATTTAGTTCCTCAGGGCAAAAATCTTACTTCTTATAGCTTTTTTCCAGTTTATAGAAATTATCCTCTTTTCCTAGAACTGGAACATTTTTATGAAACTGTACTTTTAGGCAGTGAAAACAAAATCAAGAAGGAAGAAAACAAACTAAATAGAAGTACTGAAGATTAAATAAGTCTTGGCATGGTCTGCTCTCCTCACAAAAATTTTGTTTTCATCACCACATTTACTCTTTCAATAACAAGTAACATCTGTCCTTCAAACTTTAATTTAAAAATCTTGGGACTTCCCTGGAGATCCAGTGGTTAAAGAATCTGCGTTTCCGGACTTCCTTGGTGGCGCAGTGGTTGCAAGTCCGCCTGCCGATGCAGGGGACACGGGTTCGTGCCCCGGACCGGGAAGATCCCACATGCCGCGGAGCGGCTGGTCCCATGAGCCATGGCCGCTGAGCCTGCACGTCCGGAGCCTGTGCTCCGCAACGGGAGAGGCCACAACAGTGAGAGGACCGCGTACTGGAAAAAAAAAAAAAAAAAAAAAAAAAAAGAATCCGAGCTTTCGATGCAGAGGGCGTGGGTTCGATCCCTGGTCGGGGAACTATGATCCCACAGGCCGTGTGGTGCGGTGAAAAAATAATAATAATAAAAATTTTTAATAAAAATCTTAACTGTGGGTGCACTTGTGTGCATGCGTGTGGAGGGGGTGGGATGGTGGGGGGAGAGAGAGAGAGACAGAGAAGTAATACCAAAGGTCAATTCAGTTGACAGATGGTCTCTTTTGCTTGGATTTCTATAGGTCTAAGCATGTAAATATACTGTCCAATAGTACAGTAAAAACTTTTATATGCCACAAAGTTGTTTAATTTACTCTCCATACATATTGCTTAAAGAATTAAATGACAGTTGGGGCCTCCCTGGTGGTGCAGTGATTGAGAGTCCACCTGCCAATGCTGGGGACACGGGTTCCTGCCCCGGTCCGGGAAGATCCCACATGCCGCGGAGCGGCTGGGCCCGTGAGCCATGGCCGCTGAGCCTGCGCGTCCAGAGCCTGTGCTCCGCAACGGGAGAGGCCACAACAGTGAAAGGCTCGCGTACCGCAAAAAAACAAAAAAAGCTTTCCTTCAACCAACTCTGGCCGAAAAAGGAAGCCCTTTTTCCAGAACGCCCACTTAGATACAGCAAAGCACAGGATAATCTACTGATGTCAGAGGAAGGTAAAAATCTTTAAAAGATTTTTTTTTAATTATAAAAGATTTAAAAAATAAAACAAATAGTAACTGCCCTCAGAAAGTATGAATTCTGATTGGTTCAGAGGTAACTACAAAAATTCACTCCTATGGGGTTTTTTGGACTAGGCAATGATACAGTTAAGAAAGAGCTAGGGATACCATAAGGAGAAAAACAGCTTCATACAAAACATGTGGTTAAGACCAAATATAAAAGAACCAACTGAAAGGTCAAAAACTATGTGGAAGGAAACAAGGAAAGGAAGGGAAGGAAGGTGGAAGGAAGAGAGAACAGACTATTACAAATAATTTCAGCTATCTGGAAGAGGAAAGAACCAAAATATCCTAATCTGTACTTAAAGACCCAAAATGATTATGTAAAAAATTTAAAAGCAAACAATTAAATCAACTGAAATTAAAAGGACCTGTACTTCCTTCCCTATACATTTTGAAATCAAATAATTCTTTAACTCACCTTCTGCTTCAGCATATAGACATATTCACGACAATCCTTCATTCAGTCAAGAGATACTGAATCTTTACTTTCAAAATATGATTCCAGGTTAGGCTTTTTAAAGCTCCTCCCCGACTACACACAAAGAAGATAATAAAACAGCTTTAGAGCTTATATTTCAGAATCCCCCTCCCCCATTCCCTTTCCTTCTATATCATGTATGTTGTATAACACTTTCCATTTACAAGCTCTTAGGAGAGCAGTGGTCTTGTTTTCATTTATATAAAGCACACACACAACAAAAATGTCCTCAGGCGAAGATAGAGCTGATGTTTGACCAAATCAGGAGCAAATGTACCTGAGCCAGAAACTTCCTCCTAAATTCCCTATTTCCCCCAACTTAGGCATAGATCCTATTTCTACACGGAGGAGTTTAGCTTTCTTAGGATGCTACGAAGCAGCCACAGTCATCTCACAACCAGATTAATATACTTAAAGATACCTTTTAGTAGAGGTCTTCATAAAACTGAGGTGCAAGGGACATTCCTACCACTGGGAACACAAGACCCAAAGGATATATCCTTTGTAAGACTAGGAAAAAAACAGGCACACCTTCTCCCACTCTTTTTCCCCAGGTCAAAACAAAACAAAACAAAAACCGGAACAGAGTGGCTAACAGTTAAAGTTTAAAAAGAAAATGAAAAGCTGACATCCTAGTGTTTCCAATTTTTTTAAAAAACTGTTGTTAGTGACTACAAAATCTCTCCTCAGACCTACAGCAAAAACAGCACACTTACCTCCTCCATTCCCTTTTTCTCCCCCCTTTTAAGTCAATAATTTTAGTGATGGCTCTAAACTCATAACCTTTTATGTAAACTCTATTCTACTTTTCAAAAATAAAGTCTATATGCTAATAAAATATGTAATCAGTCAACTGAATACTAAGGGTTATATATTATGATTAACAGGACATCATTTTGCTTATATTCTATCCTTCAAAAACATAAGTAAAAATGACTTAAGGCCGATGCTTGTAACAAGAAATGGCAGCTAACATGAATTTAGCTTTTACTTACTATGTGCCAGACACAATATTAAGCATTTTACAAGCATTATCTCATTTAACCCTTATGAACGTCCATTAAATACTATCAATAAACCCATCTAACAGATGAGGACATAAGAAATTAAGAAATTTATACTAGGGCAAACAGCTGTACGCAATGACACCAAGATCTAAACCAGGAAGTATGACTAAGTTTGGAAACTGAACCTTAATACATATTACACACTGCAGTTATCCCCTCTTATATCTACTTTTAATATTTTATACAATTTTTTAACATATTGTCAATAAAGACTGATGCATAATTTGACCTCAAAATAAGAGCCAAATAAGTGATATTCAGGATTAAAATCAACTCAATGATATAGTCATAGAAACGGTAAGCTCTAGACAATAAACCAAAAGTCTAAGGAAAAAAAAAAAAGTTTCACAACATGGGTTAAAGTATGATTAAAATGATTCATATTTTTAAGTCGCAAACTTTAAGTATTATTTCTTAAAATAAAGAAAAATTGCATTAAATTTTTAAATCTCAATTCTCCAATTTGTAGTGCTACTTTACTTTTCAACTTATTTTTTCTGATTATAAAAACCTTTTAAATCTTGTAGTTTAAGCTTCACATTAAGTACATCTGCACTTTTTATACTGCACTGAGTTCCCTTCTCTGAACTTTTTAAACTCTCTTAATATATGTTTCTAGAAAGAATACATTCTACAGACTTTCATTTGTGGGTAATAGTTTTCTAAACCACAAAAAATGCTATACTATTTTTCTCATATAGAGTCTAAAGCCCAAAATCTAGTCATAAATCTATTCCCAGAAGTTTTCAAACAAGGGAGTAAATTATAAACAAAACTCTTAGCTCAATATCCTTGTAATGCAAAATATTAAGAGTTTAAGTTTAAAACTTCCTCTTTGCCATATCAATGCAACAGTGCTTTTTTTCTACGAAAAACCATTACCATTTGTTCAACTATAAGAATGAATTCCCCAGTCCACTCTATGTGTGTCAAAAGGAAGCTTTAAATCAAAAATTTTGTATGGTTTCTATTAAACTACATTCCCCTAACAAGTAAAAAGGGATATCACACAGAAATTCTATTGAATTCATACTCATTTAATTTCTGTACAGTATGAGAGAACTTTGAGTTCCAAACCTACTGAGATTTAAAAATAAGTCTCATCATTTCTAATAATAACTAAACTAAAATGTATGATCTATATTTATAGTAATTCACAAATAATTATAATTTTAAAACTCCTTATAAAATTCAGTCATGTAATCAGATGCTTTAGAAGTACATGCTCAATCTACCCTAAAGGAGTTAAGACAATCTTTTCTCAATGAATTTGAGATTTTCTTAGACTAAATTTACTAAAACACTGTTATTCCATGTGCTAAACACACACACACACACACACACACACCCGTTAGATTAACTTATACAGATAATGCCAGCTAGGTCAAATCTTGCTTCCAGAAACACAACTATACCGCCTTCCAAAACAAAGATTACAAAAATGAATCCATAACACTTTCCAATTATCTTTCCATCAATATAAATATTGAGAACTACTAGCTGGTAAATGAAGTATACATGATTGTGCCACTATATTCTGTAAAAGTAACTGTAATTGGGCATTTCCCTTAGCCAATTTGGTATACTAAATATCTTCACAAATGTCTGATAATTTCTCACACTTTATAACTTAGTTGTAGAAAGTGACCACAGAAAAGCTGATAAAATTAAAGTACTCAATAACCTACGACCCTTGCTCTTAACTATTTTAGGGAAATGAGGGTAGGCCTTTGGATATTTTATGAGAAATACCAGGTTTTACTCAGCAAAGTGAAAATTCAGGTACCACTTGAAGAATTCTACATAGGATTAAAAAAATAACAAATTTGATGAAATGGAACAAAATTAACTCCTCTTTGCTTTAAAAAAAAAGGAAATGTTAAGAGTTAGATTCTTCCTTTTTTTTTAAGGGTGAGGGGGTACTTTCTGATTACAAAGCTATATGGCACAAAAGTGATAAACTTCTGCTTAGAGTTTAAGACTAAAGCTTCCTGAATATTAAATAATTTATATATTTTTCCACTTAGCACATTTTCTTCTTTCTTCATTCTTATAGTCTACATAGGGAGCTTCAAAATGGCTTCCAATAACCTCCCCTCCTGGGATACACATCCCTGTGTAAGTGTGTACTGGACCTCTCCTTAAGTGTGGACTGGACCTAATGACTCACTCCTAGTGAAAGGAATAGGGAAAAAGTGATGGGTTGCCACTTCCAAGACTACACTACAAAAACCAAAGGCTCACACGGCAAGGACTAGTAGGGTGCTGGCAAACAGCCAACATGAGGAACTGGGGCCTTCGGCCCGACAACCAGCGAGGAACTAAGTACTGCCAACAAGCATGCGGGTGAACTGCAGGCAGATCCTCCTCTAGGATTTTCAGATGAGATCAGCCCTGGTGGACGTGTCAAATGTAGCTTTGCAAGAGACCCTGAGCCAGAGGACCCAGCAAATGGCACCCAGATTCTTGACCACAAGAACTGTGAGATAATGTTTGTTGTTTTAAGTCACAAACTTTTGAGGTAATCTGTTATGTAGTGCTATGGCTTGAACTGTGTCCTGCTCAAAATTCATATGTTTAAGTCCTAACCCCCAGCACCTCAGAATGTGACCTTATTTGGAGACATGACCTTTACAGGGGTAATCAAGTTAAACTGAGCTCATTAGGGTGGGCCCTAATCCAATATGACTGGTATCCTTATAAAAAGGAGAAATTTGAACAAAGAGACAGACACGCATAAAGGGAAGACAATGCGAAGAGCTATGGAGAAAAGGTGGCCATCTATATAGGTCAAGGAAAGAGGCCTGGAACAGATCCTTCCCTCATAGATCTCAGAAGCAACCAATCCTGCTGACACTTTGATTTCAGACTTCTAGCCTCCAGACTGTGAGACAATAAATTTCTGCTGTTTAAGCCATTCAGTTTGTGGTAATTTGTTGTGACAACCTTAACAAATTAATACATGTAGCAAAAAGAACTAATACATACACTGAATTCAAAATGACTTTTATTGGCAATACCAAAATTAGCCTCAATGCAGGACTCAAGTAGATGGCCAAAGCTTTTAAGTCTTTATTCTGAAAAAAGACATAAGGTTGTATCAGAAAATCTTAGACCACAGATTTTTTTTTTTTAAGTTAGCTGGGACTCCTGCAATCATATAATGTAATTGACTCATTGACGTTGCTGCTGCTGATGCGCCAGGAATTGTTTTGAACACTTAACATATATTAATTCCTCACAAGAACCCTCTGAGGCACCACTATCATCAATTCCATTTTTAAGATGAAGAAACTGGTGTCCAGGAGTTAAGGACACAGGTGATAAGGAGCCAGGATTTAGTAAACCGAGCTACACAGAGAATAAGTGATTTATCCAAAATCATAGTTAGTAGTTGAGGTGGGACTAAGCCTAATGGTTCTTTCTTCTACCTTCAAATCTTTTCTCGAAAAAGGCAAATAGAAAGGTTTTTCTTTTACTTGCTATATTCAATCTTTGTAACACTGCTACCTTAGAAGTATATATTTGACTATCTACCTGCCCTCCTCCTCTACCTACATAGTTACTCATTTTCTTCCACTCCCTGAAACCTAAAACACTACCTTTCAATTCCTAATACTTTTCTTGCATCTGGGTTAATCATTTTTATATACTAGAACACAAGATTTCACTTCCCCACAGTTTGGAAAAACAGCTTTAGCTTAACATTTAGAAAAACACCTTTAGCTTAACAAATACACCTGGAAGGAGTAATACTATATTATTGGTCATCTGCATTTTACTAGGAGTAAGTCAGTTCCTTTTCAGAGAACAGGCCTTGAAACAAAGATGGCAAGACAGCCACTGCAAACTTGTCCAGGGAATCAGAGTTTTTTTCTGGAATATTTGGGATTAGGTACTTAAGAGTAAACCTTTCTCTGGGAGTCTGAATTACAAGATATAAATCATGGGCAGTGGTGGCGACCACGCTTCCCATGACAAAGAATGGAAACATGGAGAAAGCCAAAGAGAGTGAGACATGCACAGGAGAGGCATGCCGCTGAGAGCTTGAGAGAGACCTGACTACATTTGATTCCTGGGTTCTCCTTGCACAGCCCAGCTTCATTTCTGCCCTGGATCCTTTGGTGTGCCCAAAAGGCTGATAACTTCCCCTTTCTGCTTAAGCTAATTTGAACTGAGTCACATGCAATCAATAGAGAACTAACATGGTCAAAAATATACCCTCTCTACAGCTCAAGAACATTATCGAATGACTAGTAATTCAAAAAAAAAAGAGGAGAACAGAGCACTCCATGTAGTACCATGGCTACAAACAAAAGAACTGATTAACAGAAGCCAAGGTTTAAACAGCTATTTGGAAGACTTTCCAGACATTGGTGGAATAGGAAAAAGAAGTTGCAATTTGAAAAGACTATATACCCTCTATCTTCCATTTGGGATTTTTTAGTTCTTCTAGTTAAAAAAATCCCATCATCTATATACTTGCTAGGGGTGTGTAAATTATTACAACCACTTTAGAGATCAATTTGGAAATATCTAGAAAAGTTGAAAGTGCAGATTTCATACAACCCAGCAATCTTACTACTAGGTGGCTACTATGGACTGAACTGTGTTCCCCCAAAATTCATATATTGAAGCCTTAACCCTCAACATGACTGTATCTGGAGATAGGGTCTTTAGTAGGCTATTAAGGTTAAATGAGGTCATAGGAGTGGGGCCCTAAACTGATATGATAAGAAGAGGTAAAGGGAGATCTCCCTCTCTTTCTCCTTTTCTTTGCCTTGTGAGGACAAAGCTAGACGGTGACCACCTACAGGTCAGAAGAGAGCTTGCACCAGAATCCAACCACACTGACACCCTGATCTTGGACTTCCAGCCTCTAGAATTGTTGAGAAAATAAATTTCTGTTGTTTAAAAATAAATAAACTTTTCAGTAACAATAGAGCAAAGTAAAATACTAAAACTCAGGCAACTAAGTAGCCATAGTACTCTCAAGTGCCTCACAACATAGTTCATTATTCAAACTAGTCACTCAAAGTTACTATAATACAATAAAGAGTTCCAAAGCCTGTGCTTACAACTAGATTTTTCCAGGAAAAAAAGGAAAAACTTTAATAACATGATTTTATTCTATGTAGGTGTCTACAATAAAAGTATGATGCTTTAAAGCCAGAATTGAAACTGAAATATATTCCAATATATCTTTTTTTTTTTTTTTTTTTGGTGCAAAAAACTAAAAGCCATCCAGGAAAGGAGGTTTGTCTAGTTTACCCAGCCATCAGTGGTAAAGAAGGTTTAAAACCCAGCCTTTCTGAGTCACAGTTCAGTTACAATGCAACGAGGCAGCAAAGATTAGCATGATTCTGTTCCTGGCTTCTTGTTCAACAGACAAAACAATCCTAAAACTGACCTGATTCTATGTTCTGGGCTGGCATGAACCTGCGTAGAAACAATAGAAGTGGCAGGCACTTTCTTCCTGAAGCAGACGTGGAGAAGTATTATACCTGTGATGAAAGAAAAAAAAAAGAAAGCCCAATTTATTTTCAGAATGTTTTTTATGAGTTGTTCATTTCCTACTAATTCTCTCTTTACCTCCTTATTTCTTGCCAATGGCTTCATACTGGAACACAAGACAACACTTTATTTAAGATAGATAAAATCTGCTATTCAAACTTCAAAGGAGAATATAGAGTCATTCAAAACTGATCTCTACAGACCATCTGGTTCAGCTTTTTTATTTTACTGGTGAGGAAGCCGAGACCAGGAAAAGTTATGCAAAGAATCAACGACAACACAGTTATTTAGTGGCAGAGCCAGGTTCAGAACCTAAGTCTTCCCACTCTAGTCCAGTATTCATCTGTACATCATAGATCACAATGTCTCTTTTTGGAGAACCAAATATGAGCAAAAAAGAAAAAAAATCATGTTATTTCTCTAGGAGTAGTTGAAGATAAATGTGGTATAGAGCTGAATTGATATGTTCTAAGTTAAAATAAAAAATAGGGCTTCCCTGGTGGCACAGTGGCTGGGAGTCCGCCCGCTGATGCAGGAGATGCAGGTTCGTGCCCTGGTCTGGGAGGATCCCGCATGTTGCGGAGCGGCTGGGCCCGTGAGCCATGGCCGCTGGGCCTGCGTGTCCGGAGCCTGTGCTCCGCAACGGGAGAGGCCACAACAGTGAGAGGCCCGCATATCTCAAAAAAAAAAAAAAAATTAGTTACAAATGATTACTGTTTTGGCCTTTCTCGCCTTCTGAGATGACCCACACTCTGTCTGTGGAGTGTGTTTCTCTCTAAATAAATCCACTTCTTAAAAAAAAAAAACAAAAAAAAATCTACCTCTGGGACTTCCCTGGTGGTGCAGTGGTTAAGAATCCGCCTGTCAATGCAGGAGACACAGGTTCGAGCCCTGGTCCAGGAAGATCCCACATGCCACAGAGCAACTAAGGCTGTGCGCCACAGCTACTGAGCCTGCGCTCTAGAGTCCACAAGCCACAACAACTGAGTCCACGTGCCACAACTACTGAAGCCCGTGCACCTAGAGCCCGTGCTCTGCAACAAGAGAAGCCACTGCAATGAAAAGCCTGCGTGCTGCAACGAAGAGTAGTCTTAGCTCGCCACAACTAGAGAAAGCCCATGCACAGCAACGAAGATCAAATGCAGCCAAAACGATAAATAAATAAATTTATTTAAAAAAGAAATCTACTTCTTAGGTGGTTTCTAAGAAAAATTCTAAACTATTTTCCCAAATCATTCATTCAGTTATTCATCCAAGTTGTTATTGAGTGGCTTGTCAGATGGCAGACACATGCTTAATGAGATATAAGATTTTAAAACAAGATCCCTCTACTGAAATTCTGAGTGATGTTTGGGATTCAACTGGCAGTGAGAAAGTAGGCAGAAGTGATGACATGTCTCCTAAATCGTAACATCAGAATATACCTGCACTGTTTTTTTAATATATTAACTACCAACTTACGTAAAACATGTTGGTTGTCACCCAACACGAGAACCTAAATACAAGTTGCTGGTAATGTTTCACTGATTTGCTCTTCCCTGTCTTATACGCCACCTCTCTCATCTCTTCAGTCCTCTGTAATTGCTATCCTATGTTTTGTGTTTATCATTCCTCTGATTTTTAGAAAGCATATCACATGTGTACATATCCTTCAACAACACTTTCATTGTTTTTCATTCAACATTATGTTTTCAAGATGTATTCATGATACATATGCAACTAAATGTTGCATATAGTTGTAGTTCATTCATTTCAGGGCAGAATAATTCTACATTGTGTAAATACACCATGACTGAATTATTCATTCTCTTTATGATAGCACCTTATTTTCTCCCCAGGTTTTGTTTCGTTTTGCTATTATGAACATTACTGTTATGAAAATTCTCATACACATCTGTTCCACATGTGCCAACGTTTCTCTTAAGTACTTGCCTAGGAGTTGAGGAATATATGTGTTTTCAATTTTTTCGTGAGGTCGCCAATTTTTCTTTTTCCCAAAGTGTGTTTAGCAATGTATAATCTCATCAGCACCAGGTAGTTCATATTGATCTACATGCTCTCCAACATTTACTAATGCCAACTTCTTAATTTGGGGGTGTAAAACCATCTAACTGTAGTCTTAATTTGCATTTTTCTGTTGATTAATGATACTGAGCATTTCTTCAGGTTTACTGGCTAACTCATGTTTCCTCTTTTATGAAATGCCTCTTTATTTCTATTGGCCACTTCCTCCTTAGTTTTTTGCCCTTTACTTATTATTTCATAAAAATTATATATGTATTTTGGATGCTGATTATTTGGTTTTATCCATTTTGAATTACCAGGTATAGCCAAGTATTGAGATAAAGAAGCAGAAAGAGCAGAAAGAACTGGAAACAGCAAGCTAGAATACCAATGCTTTTCTCAACCCATTTTTGTATTTTATTACAATCTACAGATGTCTTAAAGTACCAGAAATTTAAAATGGTGTATTACTGATCCTGTTTTGTAATCTTTTAATATAAATTTAGCCAAGGGCAAATGCTTTGATATGATTTCAGTGCATTCTAATTACATATGCAATATAATATAATTTCAGGTATGCATTTTATACAAATCAAAATTTAAATCACATTTTAGACAGAGTTACATTTTGACCCTGACATTTTAAGTGTTTTTATTTCATGCTTTGGTTTGCTCCAATTTAGAATAAGTTAGCTTTATTGTCAAAACGTTGAGTATGAATGTATATGTACATAGGTATAAAAACTGAATTTCAAAACTAAATTATATAAACAAGAACAACAGAGACCTGCATTCCAGGCTTGGCTAGACAATTAGCTGTACCTCCTTGGCCTAACTATGTCTTTAAGTTGGTTTTCTTATACCTAACATGAAAATTGTGCTGGTAAATTCTAAGGACCTTTGAATCATACTCTTTGAAGATCAATGAGAAAAAAAAATTTTTCCAGATATCCCCAAAAGGGTTTTAGGAATCTCTTCCCAAGTGTTAAGTAAACTGGAGAGAGTAACAAAAAGCTAAATATCTGAAAAACAAAAGTTAACAAGCAGGGCTATAGCCCTCCTATGGCTTCTCAGGACTCTTGGCAGATCACCTGATGAACAGCATCACACAGAAAAAAAAAATTGGAAGCCACATAAAATCCGAGATCACTCTACAATGCTGGCGTTGACTCCTATGTACGCAATCAGAAAAGAACTTCCAGAACCACACTCACCCACTTACCTGAATCTGTACCCTTCTACTGTGCTTAAACTTTCTGAAACCACATCAAAGTCTAACTCTTTCACTTTAATACTAGATGTTATGTCCCTACTATTCAAGGAAATCGCTCTAGTAAGTCCCACTTCTCTTTCCTTTGTCATCAATTTCTTAATTTTGCCCTCCCAATAAAAGCAGAACCATTGGTGTGTGTGTGTGTGTGTGTGTGTGTGTATTTCCAATCATTAGAAAATAAACAACATCAGCAGCAAAGCTTTTGACCCCACACACCCCTCTAGATTATGGCCAATTTCTTTGATTCCCTCTTCAGTGAGAAGTCAGAAAAGAGTTGTCCTTACTGTCTTCAAGTATTCTTCAGTTCAAACTGAACACACTCCAATTAGACTTTTGATCCCGAACTCAGCACTGAAACTCCAAAGTCACCAGTTACTTACATATATATTGTAAAATCCAAAAGCCAGTCAGATCTCATCTTTCTTGCCCTATCTGCAGCAATCGGCATGACTCATCAAGCCCTGATACACTTTCTTTACCTGGCTTCCAGAACAAAGACTCTCCTAGTTTCTCCTGGTTTCATCCTATCTCACTGGCCAGTCCTCAGCTTCCTTTGCTTATTTCTCCTTTTCTCCATGATCGCTGAAGTTCAAGTTCCGACTCTTCTTTCTAACCCATCAGCAAATACTACTGGCTCTATATACAAAATATATCCAGAATCGTCACTACTTCTCAACATCTACGTAGAAACTGTAGTAGTAACTATCATCTCTCACTAGGATTTTTTTCCATAGTTTAGTAACTGGCCTCCCAACTTCTACCCTTGCCCTATTTCAGCCCTTTTTCATCAAAGCAGCCACAGTGATCCTGATAATCTTACATAAATCATATAATGTAACATCTGTGCCCAAAATCTCCCAATGGCTTCTCATCTCATAAACGCCAAAATCTTTAAAACGGCAAAATAGAACCTGCATAATTTAGCCCCCATTACCTCTGACCTCATTTCCTACTGACCTCCTTGCTATTCCTTATACAGGCTAGGCATACTCCTGCCTCAGAACCTTTACACTTACTGTTCTCTCTGCCTCAAAGCTATTCTGAGATGATTATCCTGCCTCACTCCCTTGCTATCTTCAGATCTTTGCTCAAATGTCTGAGTTAACTCTTTCCTATTCCGTCTATTTTAAACTGTAACTATTCTGCTCCAAGCATCCCGAATACACTTCCCTGATTTATTTATCTTCAATGTTACTAATATTCATTTATTTCACTTCTACTCCTGTTTGTGTATTTCCTCCCCCAAACACATAAAATCCACAAGGGCAAGAGCTTTGTTTTGTTTCGTGCTACATCTTCAATGCTTAGGAAGGGGTCCAGCACATAGTAGGCATTCAATAAACATTTTTTGAATGAAGAAATGAATAGTTACACTCTTAGGGCTAAACATGACAATCTTTCCGAGTTTACAAAAGAAAATAAATAATCAGGAGACAATAGCTAGATTATTGATGTAAAAGAATCATTCTAATATTTCTTCAATAGTTAAGTGATAACAACAATAACTCAAAGACTTCAGTAGATGTTGTAGCCAATACTTCCATAAACTTTAAGTAACCACTATAATAAATGGTTCCCCGCCCCCCAACCCCCTGCCAGATTAGGTTTTGGTCTCTGGCTGTCCACAGGGTGACATTTATTTCCCATCTGTTATCATATTCAACAATGGTTAGTTTGCAGAGCCGCAACACACATAGGAAAATATTATTAAAATGTTCATTCCAAACTTGTTCCAGATAAATAACTGAGCTCTTTATAAAGAAAGTCTAAAAATAAAGGACAGATATTTTTAAGTGTTTTAACTATTTTGTTTGGAAATAGTTTCAAACTTACAGAAAAGTTGCAAATATAAGAATACAAGAATCACCCTTATACTCAAAGTCATCAATTGTTAACGTTACCTTCTTTATTTTGTCATTTGTGCTCATAAACTTTCTTTCCCTTCACAGACACACTTGAGCTGTCTTTTTTTTTCCCTAAAGCAACTGAGGATAAATTATGTATATCATGGTTCTTTGAGCCTTTGCTTCAATGTGTATTTCCTTAGAGATATTCTCTTTCATAACCACAGTACAGTTATTGTCAGTAATTTGAACATTGCTACAATATTTGTATTTAGGATCAGTACTCCAACTGAAATTTCAATTAATCCAATGATAATCATTTTATAGTATTTTTCTCCCCACCCAGTATAGGATCCAGTTCAGGGTCAGGTATTGCAGTTCATTCAATACCTAGGCTTATCTTTCTTAAGCCTCCCATAATTTGAAACACTTCCACAGCCTTTATCTTTTATGACATTGTTTTCTGTTTTGTTTTGTTTTAAGAGTACAGCCTCCTCCCCTTTTTATTAAGTAGAATGTTCCTCATGTGGGGTTTGTCTATTGTTTCCTCCAGATTCAGTTTATGTAGTCTTGGCCAGAATACTACACAGATGACGATATATCTCCTCAGGGCATCATATCCAGATTCACGTAGTACCAATGTTGTTGTTGGATTTCACCAATGCATAATCCCTATTTTATACCTTGCAAATAATACACAGGTGGTGGGGAGACACTTTAACTCTATGGAAATACCCTGCTCCTCATCAATATTTCCTCCCTAGATTCTGTTATGATTCTTGCCCTGCCTAATAAGAGCTGCAAAATGATGATTTTCCAACTCTAGAATTCAGAATTCTACTGTAAGCATGAGAGCTCTCTTCTTTATTTGTCCATTTATTTACTAGTTTATTATCATTATGGGTAATGGATTCCTATTTTTAATGGTTCATAATTCATTACTAATCTGATGACTAGACCAGTAGGACCTCCAACAGGCTTGTGACATGCTCCCATATTTTTCAAAAACATTTTATTTTCTAGCATTAAAAAAAAGGTACAGATTCACCTGGTATATACCCTTGCAATCAGCCATTCCTCTGAGGAACTCCAGTTCCTTTGTGTTGGGAATACTTTTAGAGATTGAGATTGGGGGGTTAGGTGTGCCCACTGCTCTTTGCCTTTTTCTTGGACAGAACTACTAGGAAATACATGTGTGCATATACACATATGCATATAAATATACATATATGTTCATACATACATATGCATGTGCATATGCACATACATACTGGTTTCAAAAATAATAAATTTAAGCTGATACCTTCAATTCCAATCCATCCCCACAGGACTCATTTTTCCCTTCTCCTTCCTCAGGTCCTAGCTTCAACAACCTGAAAACATTTACTCAATCCATAATACACCTAAAAATGACCCAGAGTTGCTTTGTCCATATCACTACAAAAAATAAACTCTAGAGGAAACAGTTTAGGATTTGTTTGCAATCCCTCTCTCTTACCGCTACCCAGGATGAGGGTAAACAGTCAGATATTATGTTAAAAAATTACTTAGAGTCACTCTTTCTTCCCCTTCAATGTAAGTATAGTACTAATTTATAGTACAATCAGGTTCATTTGTTCTGGTGGTTTAGGACTTTCCCCATTCCCATCTTTATTTTCAATATGGAAGATAATATGCTTTGAAAAGTCAAAACTATATAAAAAGGTATATAGCCTTAAGAAGTGTCATTCCCTCCCATAAATCTTTGTTCTCTACTGCCCCTTCTTTTTGTAAAGTTAAGCAGATATGAGTGCGTTTTACCACTCCCCACCCCTGCCGTTTTTTCACAAAAGATAGCAAACTAATATGTGTGTTTACACTAACCAGCTCAATCGAGACTGGAGGAAGCTCTTCCCAAATTAATTTATAAGACTAGCAACACCTTAATACCAAAACCAGACAGAAACATTAAGAGAAAAGAAGACTAGAAATCCAATATCCTTTCTGAACACAGATGCAAAAAATTTTAACAGAATATTAGCAATATATAAAAGGGATATTACATCATGACCAACTGAAGTTTACCCTGGAAATATAAGGCTGGTTCAACATTCAAAAATTAATCAATATAATTCACCATATCAACAGAATAAAGAAAAGCCCATACGATGATTTCAATAGATGCAAAAATAGCATTTGACAAAATTCAACATTCATTCATGATTTTAAAAACTCTTAGTAAACAAGGAATACAACAGAACTTAAGCTGATAAATGGCATCTTTAAAACAAATAATGGACTTCCGGTGGCACACTGGTTAAGAATCTGCCTACCAATACAGGGGACACAGGTTCGAGCCCTGGTCCGGGAAGATCCCACATGCCACAGAGCAACTAAGCCTGTGCGACACAACTACTGAGCCTACACTCTAGGGCCTGCATGTCACAACTACTGAACCCGCACGCTCCAACTACTGAAGCCCACGCACCTAGAGCCTGTGCTCCACAACAAGAGAAGCCACTGCAATGAGGAGCCCATGCCCCGCCACAAAGAGTAGCCCCCACTCACCACAACTAGAGAAAGCCACGTGCAGCAAAGACCCAACACAGCCAAAAATAAAAATAAATAAATAAATAAAACAAATACAGCTAACATCATACATAATGGCGAAAGACTGAATGTTTTCTGTCTTTAACATTATACTGGAAGTACTAGCCAGTGCTATATGGTATGAAAAAGAAATAAAAGGCATACATTACTATGGAAGAAATAAGACTGTCGTTATTCCAGGCAACATGACTGTCTATATAGACAGAAAATCCCAAAGAATCTACAAAAAACAAAAACAACAACAAAAAGCCTACTAGATATAATAAGGGAATTTAACAAGGTTGTAGTATACAAAGTCCAATATATAAAGATCAATCATGTTTCCACATATCAACAATGAAACACTTGGAAATTACATATTTATATTGGGTTGGCCAAAAAGTTTGTTTGGGTTTCTCCATTAAGATGTTATGGAAGAACCTGAATGAACTTTTTGGCCAATCCACTACATTGCCATTTATAATACCACCACCAAACCATGAAATTCTTAAGGATAACTCTAACAAACTATATGCAAGATTTGTATTTTGAAAACCATAAAACACTGATGAGATAAATCAAAGATGATGTGAGTAAATGAAGAGATATACCATATTCATGGACTGGGAGACTCAACATAGTTAAATTATCACTCCTCTCCAAAATTTGTCTACAGATTCAATGCAACCCCAATCAAAACTCAGGTAGATTTTGTTTGTTTGTTTTTGGAAACCATCAGAATGATTCTAAAATTTACATAGAAAAGCCAGGAAACTAGAATAGCCAAAACAATTTCAAAACAAAACAAAACTGGAGTACTCATATTACATGATACCAAGATTTATTATTATAAAGCCACAGTAATCAAGACAGTGCAGTACGGGTGAAAGGACAGAAACCTAAATCAATGGAAAAGAATGATTTCAGAAACAGAGATAGACATACATGGTCAAATGACTTTTGACAAAGATGTCAAGCAACTGAATGGAGAACAGAAAAGCTTTTCACCAAACTGTGCTAGAAAAACTGGACATCCACGTACAAAAATCCAAAACAAAACAAAAAAAAATCAATCAACCCATATATCACATTACATCCAACCTTTAACTCAAAATGGATCACAGACCTAAATGTAAAACCTTAAACTTATCAAACTTCTAGAATAAAACGGTGCTAGGGCTTCCCTGGTGGCGCAGTGGTTGAGAGCCCGCCTGCTGATGCAGGGGACACGGGTTCGTGCCCTGGTCCAGGGGGATCCCACATGCCGCGGAGCGGCTGGGCCCGTGAGCCATGGCCACTGGGCCTGCGCGTCCGGAGCCTGTGCTCCACAGCAGGAGAGGCCACAGCAGTGAGAGGCCCATGTACCGCAAAAAAAAAAACAAAAACGGTGCTAAATCAGTGACTTTGGGTTAGGCAAAAAGTTCTATGGGATATAAAGCACAAACCATAAAAGAAAAAA
>NW_021703777.1:37588704-37677301 GCF_005190385.1 Monodon monoceros | reverse complement strand
TGAGAGGCCCGCGTACCGCAAAAAAAAAAAAAAAAAAAAAAAGTAACTTCTGCTCTTCAAAAGACACTGTTTTAAAAATGAAGCTACTATTTTAAAAATGGGAGAAAGTATTTGTAAAACAAATATCAGCTAAAAGACCGGTATTTCCAAAATATATAAAGAACTCTTATAACTCAATAATAATAAAATAAGCAGCCTAATTTTATTTATTCATTTATTTATTTTTTGGCCACATCTTGTGGCTTGTGGGATCTTAGTTCCCCAACCATGGATTGAACCCGCGCCCTCGGCAGTGAAAGTGCAGAGTCCTAACCACTGGACCACCAGGGAATTCCCAAGAAGCCTAATTTTCAAAAGAGCAAAAGATGTCAATACTTCTAAAATAAACCAGATGTAGATGGTAAACAAGCAGATGAAAGGATGTAAATATCATTACTTACTCATGAAAAGCAAATTAAAACCATTTTTAATAATGCTGCTATGAAAATCAGCTTTTTTGCAGACATATCCTTTCAGTTCTCTTGGATATATACCTAGGAATGGAATTTACAGCTCATAAGGAATAAGTTTAACTGTGTAAGAAGCTAACCAACTATTTGCTAAAGTGGCTATACCATTTTACAGGCAATGTATGAGAGGAAACTTCTAGTTGCTCCGCATCCTCATCAATCTTAACACTGTGAGACTTGATTCTTGGACATGCTAGTGGGTGTACAGTAGTATCTTCATGTTTGTTTGTTTGTTTTTAATATATCTTCATTGGAGTATAATTGCTTCACAATACTACGTTAGTTTCTGTTGTACAACAAACTGAATCAGCCATATGCTTACATATATATCCCCATATCCCCTCCCTCTTGAGCCTCCCTCCCACCCTCCCAATCCCACTTCTCTAGGTTGTCGCAAATCACCAAGCTGATCTCCCTGTGCTATACTGCTGCTTCACACTAGCTATCTATTTTACATTTGGTAGTGTATATATGTCGATGTTACTCTCACTTCACCCCAGCTTTCCCCTCCCCTCACCATGTCCTCAAGTCCATTCTCTACATCTACGTCTTATTCCTGCCCTGCCACTAGGTTCATCAGTACCATTTTTTTTTAGATTCCGTATATATGTGTTAGCATACAGTATTTGTTTTTCTCTTTATGACTTACTTCACTCTGTATGACAGTCTCTATGTCCATCCACCTCACTACAAATAACTCAATTTCGTTTCTTTTTATGGCAAGTAATATTCCATTGTGTACATGTGCCACATCTTCTTTATCCATTCATCTGTCGATGGACATTTAGGTTGCTTCCATGTCCCGGCTATTGTAAATAGGGCTGCAATGAACATTGTGGTACATGACTCTTTTTGAATTATGGTTTTCTCAGGGTATATGCCCAGTAGTGGGATTGCTGGGTCATATGGTAGTTCTATTTTTAGTTTTTTAAGGAACCTCCATACTGTTCTCCATAGTGGTTGTATCAATTTACATTCCCACCAACAGTGCAGGATTCCCTTTTCACCACACCCTATCCAGCATTAATTGTTTCTAGATTTTTTGATAATGGCCATTCTGACCAGTGTGAGGTGATACCTCATTGTAGTTTTGATTTGCATTTCTCTAATTAGTGATGTTGAGCAACTTTTCATGTGCCACTTGGCCATCTGTATGTCTTCTTTGGTGAAATGTCTATTTAGGTCTTCTACCCATTTTTTGATTGGGTTGTTTTTTTGATATTGAGCTCCATGAGCTGTTTGTATATTTTGGACATTAATCCTTTGTCCATTGTTTCATTTACAAATATTTTCTCCCATTCTGAGGGCTGTCTTTTCTTCTTGTCTATGGTTTCCTTTGCTGTGCAAAAGCTTTTACGTTTAATTAGGTCCCATTTGTTTATTTTTGTTTTTATTTTCATTACCCTAGGAAGTAGGTCAAAAAAGATCTTGCTGTGGTTTATGTCAAAGAGTGTTTTCCCTATGTTTTCCTCGAAGAGTTTTATACTGTATGGTCTTACATTTAGGTCTTTAATCCATTTTGAGTTTATTTTTGTGTATGGTGTTAGGGAGTGTTGTAGTTTCATTCTTTTACATGTAGCTGTCCAGTTTTCCCAGCACCACTTATTGAAGGGGGTTTCTTTTCTCCATTGTATGTTCTTGCCTCCTTTGTCGTAAATTAGGTGACTATATGTGTGTGGGTTATCTCCGGGCTTTCTATCCTGTATCATTGATCTATCTCTTTTTTATGCCAGTATCATACTGTCGTGATTACTGTAGCTTTGTAGTATAGTTTGAAGTCAGGGAGCCCGATTCCTCCAGCTCCGTTTTTCTTTCTCTAGATTGCTTTGGCTATTCGGGGTCTTTTGTGTGTCCGTGTGAACTGTAAAATTTTTTGTTCTAATTCTGTGAAGAATGCCATTACTAGTTTGATAGGGATTGCACTGAATCTGTAGATTGCTTTGGGTAGTATAGTCATTTTCACAATACTGATTCTTCCAATCCAAGAACATGGTATACTTCTCCATCTGTTTATGTCATCCTTGATTCCTTTCATCAGTGTTTCATAGTTTTCTGAGTACAAGTCTTTTGCCTCCTTAGGCAGGTTTATTCCTAGGTATTTCATTCTTTTTGCTGCAATGGTAAATGGGATTGTTTCCTTAATTTCTCTTTCCAATTTTTCGTTGTTAGTGTATAGGAATGCCAGAGATTTCTGTACATTAATTTTGTACCCTGCAACTCTACCAGATTCACTGATTAGTTCTAGTAGTTTTCTGGTGGCATCCTTAGGATTTTCTATGTATAGTATCATGACAATTGCAAACACTGACAGTTTTACTTCTTTTCCAATTTTTATTCCTTTTATTCCTTTTTTTTCTCTGATTGCCGTGGCTAGGTCTTCCAAAACTATGCTGAATAAGAGTGGCAAGAATGGACATTCGTCTTGTTCCTGATCTTAGCGGAAATGCTTTGTTTTTTACCACTGAGTATGATGTCTGCTGTGTGTTTGTCATATATGGCCTTTATTATGTTGAGGTAGGTTCCCTCTATGCCCATTTTCTGGAGAGTTTTTATCATAAATGGGTGTTGAATTTTGTCAAAAGCTTTTTCTGCATCTATTGAGATGATCATATAGTTTTTATTCCTTAATTTGTTAATATGGTGTATCACACTGATTGATTTGCATATATTGAAGAATCCTTGCAACCCTGGGATAAATCCCACTTGATCATGATGTATGATCCTTTTAATATGTTGTTGGATTCTGTTTGCTAGTATTTTGTTCAGGATTTTTGCATCTATGTTTATCAGTGATGCTGGTCTATAATTTTCTTTTTTTGTGATATCTTTTTCTGGTTTTGATATCAGGGTGATGGTGGCTTTGAGGATGAATTTGGGAGTGTTCCTCCCTAATTTTTTGGAAGAGTTTGAGAAGGATGGGTGTTCGCTCTTCTCTAGATGTTTGATAGAATTCACCTGTGAAGCCACCTGGTCCTGGACTTTTGTTTGTTGAAGGATTTTTATTTACAGTTTCAATTTCATTACTTGTGATACGTCTGTTTATATTTTCTAATTCTTCCTGGTTCAGTCTTAGAAAATTGTACCTTTCCAAGAATTTGCCCATTTCTTCGTGGTTGTCCGTTTTATTGGCATATAGTTGTTTGTAGTAGTTTCCTATAATCCTTTGTATTTCTGCAGTGTCAGTTGTGATTTCTCCTTTTTCATTTCTAATTTTATTGATTTGCATCCTCTCCCTTCTTTTCTTGATGAGGCTGGCTAAGGGTTTATCAATTTTGTTTACCTTCTCAAAGAACGAGCTTTTAGTTTTATTCATCTTTGCTATTGTTTTCTTTGTTTCTATTTCACTTATTTTTGTTCTGATCTTTATGATTTCCTTCCTTCTACTCACTTTGGGTTTTCTTTATTCTTTCTCTAGTTGCTTTAGGTGTACGGTTAGATCATTTATTTGAGATTTTTCTTGTTTCTTGAGGTGAAATTGAATTGCTATAAACTTCCCTCTTAGAACTGCTTTTGCTTCATCCCATAGGTTTTGGGTCCTCGTGTTTTCGTTTTCATTCGTTTCTATGTATTTTTTTTATTTCTTCTTTGATTTCTTTAGTGATCTCTTGGTTATTTAGTAGTGCACTGATTAGCCTCCATGTGTTTGTGTTTTTTACTGTTTTTTTCCTGATATTGGCTTCCGATCTCATAGCGTTGTGGTCAGAAAAGATGCTTAATGTGATTTCAATTTTCTCAAATTTTCTGAGGCTTGATTTGTGACCCAAGATGTGATCTATCCTGGAGAATGTTCCATGTGCACTTGAGAAGAAAGTGTATTCTGCCACTTTCGGGTGGAATGTTCTATAAATATCCATTAAATCTATCTGATCTATCGTATCATTTAAAGCTTGTGTTTCCTTATTTGTTTTCTGTTTGGATGATCTGTTCATTGGTGTAAGTGAAGTGTTAAAGTCCTGTACTATTATTGCGTCACTGTTGATTTCTCCTTTCATGACTGTTAGCATCTGCCTTATTTATTTAGATGCTCCTATGTTGCGTGCATAAACATTTATAATTGTTATATCTTCTTCTTGGATTGATCCCTTGATTGTTATGTAGTGTCCTTCCTTATCTCTTGTTACAGTCTTTATTTTAAAGTCTATTTTATCTGATATGAGTATTGCTACTACAGCTTTTTTTTTTTTTTTTGCTATACGCAGGCCTCTCACCGTTGTGGCCTCTCCCGTTGCGGAGCACAAGCTCCGGACGTGCAGGCTCAGCAGCCATGGCTCACGGGCCCAGCCGCTCTGCGGCATGTGGGATCTTCCCAGACCTGGGCACGAACCTGTGTCCCCTGCATTGGCAGGCAGACTCTCAACCACTGCGCCACCAGGGAAGCCCCCAGCTTTCTTTTGATTTCCATTTGCATGGAATATCTTTTTCCATCCCCTTTCAGTCTGTATGTGTCCCTAGGTCTGAAGTGGGTCTCTTGTAGACAGCATGTATACGGGTCTTGGTTTTGTATCCATTCAGCCAGTCTGTGTCTTTTGGTTGGAGCATTTACTCCATTTATATTTAAGGTAATTATTGATATGTATGTCCCTATTACCATTTTCTTAATTGTTTTGGGTTTGTTTTTGTGGGTCTTTTTCTTCTCTTGTGTTTCCCGCCCAGAGAAGTTTCTTTAGCATTTGTTGTAAAGCTGGTTTGGTGGTGCTGAATTCTCTTAGCTTTTACTTGTCTGAAAAGCTCTTGATTTCTCCATCAAATCTGAATGAGATCCTTGCTAAGTAGAGTAATCTTGGTTGTAGGTTTTTCTCTTTCATCACTTTAAGTATATCCTGCCACTCCCTTCTAGCCTGCAGAGTTTCCACTGAAAAATCAGCTGATAACCTTATGGGAATTCCTTTGTATGTTATTTGTTGTTTTTCGCTTGCTACTTTTAGTATTTTTTCTTCGAATTTAATTTTTGTTAGTTTGATTAATATGTGTCTTGGTGTGTTTCTCCTAGGGTTTATCCTGTATGGGACTCTCTGTGCTTCCTGGACTTGGGTGACTATTTCCTTTCCCATGTTAGGGAAGTTTTCCATTTCCTTGATGATTAGTGATGTTGAGCATCCTTCTATGTACTTATATCTTTCTATGTGATATGTATTGGCCATTCATATACCCACAGTGAAATGTCTGTTGAAATCCTTGGCCCATTTTTTGACATGGTTCTTTGTCTTATTATTAAATTATGAGAGTTCGTAAGATATTGTGGTTCAAATGCTTTGCTGGATATATGTTTTACAAATATTTTTCCCAGTCTTTGGCTAACCTTTTCATTTTTTTAATGGTACAGAATGTTCATTTAGAAAAAATTCATTGAGCTGTACACCTACAATTTCTTCATTTTTATTTATGTATATACTCAAAGGAATAGGTTTATTTAAAAAGAGAAAGAGGGAGCTAGATAATGGATGGTTCTTTGAAAGGTGACAAAATCATCAACTAGTAGTCTGAAGATGATACAAAATGGTCTGCAAATACTAAAAACTAGAAAATATATCCATATACTTTAAGAGCCCTTCATAGCATCCGGATCCTATCAGATGCCCAGGCATGAAAACTAAAATTAGCAAAGGAAAATAATGTGTTGAAGGCCTCTCTTCTGCAATTCCTTATTGCAATTCGACCTCTGAATTCTAGGCATTTCAGATTAGGATATATTATACTTTTTGTCAATTACAGTTTTAAGTGGAAACTTTATGTTGATGAGAAAAGCAAAGAGATTCAACTTTAGTGTAATTACATAAAAAACTAATTCATGCAATGCCTTTCAATAAGCATCTGATTGTCAAATACATATGTTAAAAAAATTTAAAACATTACATATACTTAAAATAGATAAGCAACAAAGATTTACTGTATAGCACAGGGAACTATATTCAATATCTTATAATAACATATAATTGAAAATAACCTGAAATATATATATATACACACACACATACACACAGGTGAGTCTCTTTGCTGTACACCTGAAACTAACACAATATTGTAAATCAACTGTACTTCAATTTAAACAAAAATTTCATATGCTTTTGTTGGCAGCACAGATAGCCTCATATGTAAGTACTATTTTTTAGTCCTTAATCATCCCAAAATTATCTCTCCTAACATTATAAGAAACAAAAATCATGTTGGCATTTTTCATATTAATAAAAATACACGCTTAGTAGAATATGAAATGTCAAGTAGAACACATTTTTTGAAGCGAAACAATAATACTGCTCTCCACCACAACACCAACTCTTCTTTTGCCCTAACCCATGCCCCAAAGATAGTCTTTAACAGTCTTTAGACATTTTCTCTGCTCAAATGAGTATATATAGGTACACACACATACACACACATGCCATCACAAATACAGGATATATGACATTTTAAAATTCTATTAACCAAAATTTTTTAAAGTTTTTAAATGAGGCTTTTATGATTGAGAAACTGTAAAACATGAAATCAAAAGGGGAAAAGATTTGAGTCAAGTAAGACAAAAATAGGTTAAAATTTAACAGAGCCATTGGATGTGACTTGAAATCTTGCTTAAGTTTTGGGAACTTACAGAATATATTATTATTTCTGTTGTAGACACTTCTTAAGAGTAGCTAGAGTGCCTACAATCCTTCCCTTTTCTGTGCCATGATCAATGGCCTTAAAGAAAAAGATCAGAGATAAAACTAATAGGGAGATTTAGGGAATGGCTATTTGAATGAACCTCTCACAACAGAGCCGCAGTAAAAAAATTCCTCACCAGAACCCTGCCATTGTCAATCAATGCAAACAAATCAAAATATAAAGCCTGTTAATAACCGGGTGGACAAGATGACCCTCATCATAGATCAAGTCATACTCCCTCTCTAGCCAGCCTAGTCCTTGCTCAGTGGTTTCATGAAAATAACCGCAAGCAGCTGGCAGGAGAAGCAGTTATTCAAGGGATCAATTATATTGACTCACTAAGACTGACCTCACTGCCTCTACTATTGAGAAGCCAATTGCCTGAGTCCCCCACAGGCACTACCTCTTAGCAGGCATCAAGCCCCTTGGATTACAGAAATGGTGACAGCGATCCTTGCTGTGAGAGTCACCAATTCTGAATTTGCCTCTGCCAGCACCACTATGCAGGATTAACTGAATGCTTCCTATAAATCACATGGCGTCTGATCCAGGAATTCACTTCAAATGGCAATGGGTAGATGCACATGGCCTGATTAATCTTATCAAATACTCTTATTCAGACACAGGTGTCCCCACAGTAGGAAGCAATGATTATAGAAGCTTGACGTAAGAGTTATTGCCAGAGCTAAAAACTTCTGAATTTTGGGTGCTGTCCTGCAGGATACAAAATGAGCTCGGAACCATCTACCAAAATATGCTGTCTCCCATCTCCAGAATATATTGGATGTGGGAACCAAACAGTAATAGTGGAGTGGTGTCTTTTCTGCTCTCAAAGTTTTGCTTTTTATCTTATGAACTCTGGAATCTGCTGACCTAGAAGTTTTAGTACCAAAAAAAAAAAAAAAAAATACTTCTACCAGGAGACAGAATAACTGTTTTACTCCACTGAAAGCTGAGCTTATCATGTTCAGTTTGATTTCTTCATGACAGTAGAAAAACAAACAAAAATGAAGGCTACAGGATGGGTTAAGAATGACTGTCCATGACTATCAAGGGGAAGAGAGGTTGCTACTCTACCTTTGGGGGCTAGGAAGACCATGAGAAGAACTCAGGGGAATCCACTGGAGTAAGTTCTGGTAGTACTATGCAGTGTTAAGGTTAGTGGAAGCCTATCACAATACCATACAGTCAGAGCTACAAGGAGCTCTGACGCTTTCAAGAATGAAGGACTGGGTCAGGTTGTGAGGAAAAGAACCCTGATAAGCCGAGATGCTAACAGAAGGTATGAAATCTGAAGTGAAACAGGTCAGGGTGTGTGCACTGATACAATATTAAGGATTGTAGCCACCATTAGTTTCCATACTAGTCACTGGTAGATGGTAAGTACCCCCATCTTTCCCTTTAAATACATTTTCTTTTTATTTCCTTTCTCCCAATCATGAAGATGGCAAGTTAGCAGGAATTAAATTTACGTTGTAAAATATCAAGATAGAATCACAGTGGAACCAGGGGCAGCATGATATCATCCCGAATCAGTAGCCCTATGGTACTGCCTCTGAATATGGCACTTCAGCTTGCATTTAGATTTTCTCCCACTAGAAAAGTTGCCTCCATGGATGGGATATAGCAAGGTTATCTCAACATTTATACAAGTGGGGAGGGAAGTGAGTAGAAAGAAGAGAAGGGAAGGAAAAGGGGTAGTTAAACTACTAATGGGTGAGATCTTCTAAACACCCCCTAGGAGGGCTGCCTGGCTTTCCATTTCTCTTTCTGTGGGGATGGTCCCCACCACACAGGGGCAGACTCCTGGGGTTATGACTGTACATCATAACCGTGGGTCCTCTGGCTCTAGGAGACAGATCCCTGAGCTGAAAGGGGCTAATCTAATAATTTCTTGTTGGAATATAAAAATTGAAAAGGCAAGGCAGAGAATAAATCTTTACAGTGAAGTCACATTAATGGCAGGGGTCTGGAAAGAAGGTATAAAAACTGCTGATGAGCTCCCAAGAGCTGCTCTGGTTTCTTCTGTTCAAGCCCCACTCATTCCATTCATCAATTTCCAGTATGGGTTCCAAAAATGCCTTTTGTTCCCCCTTAAGTTGGTGAGTATCAGCTGACTGAAACCCCAAAATGCTACTGACTTCTTCTAGGAAGTAAAAAGGTATGCAAGGTTCTCATTTTAACGTCAAATTATCACAATCGTACATTTTCCTTGCTTCCTCTTAGCCCGCTCAAAAACTAAACTAACATAGTGTACTTTTGCCTTCAGAATTGTGACATTAGAACTCTCATGCCTAACGTGCTTTTTCATATCCTCCTATTTTGCAAGAAAGCACATTTACCCCAAAGCTTCAGTCTGTTCATTTTAGCACCAGTTCCGTGTTAAGACATTACTCTGAAATGTCAGCAGTTCTCTGCATCTCGTGATCCCATACTAGTGCCAACAAAGCAAAGTGAATGATTACTGATTAACAATGGAAATGAATTCTGTCCTTAAAAGACAATAGTATATAAAAAAAATTTCAAGCCTAGTCTGTTTGTGCTCTCCATGTGCCTTGCTTCTCCAGTCACTTATATCCTAGATATAGACTTCTGACAAGGGATGCTTAAGCAGTTTCAGCCCTAATCTTCAATTCTGGATCAAGTCACTATTAACATTAATTCACCCAGCCTTTACATCCCAGATTAGATTACTAGGGTTCCTAGCTTGTTCTGATACCCACTGCGTTCTACTCTTACCCTCTCTGCTGTTCTAGCCCTGTTTATACCTCAGTTATTGTAATTAGACCTCTGTTCTAACACTTCTGGAGATTCCTAGTCTGGTCCCTGCCTGGTGTCTTCCTAGTACTGGGACGCCTACTTTCGATTATCAGTCCCAATCCCAAGGACTGGTATCAGGCCATTATCTAGAGTCCAGTACCCAGACAAAATTCTCTGGCAGCCAATCATATAAATATATGTATAAATTTATGAACTCACTCATTAATTTCTCTCTCTCTCTCTCAATTCTATGTGCTTCTTCACCTTGAATTCCCATTAGCAATAGATTGTACAGATTGTTCTCTGCCTGTTCAATCCCTGACATGGGCTACCAAAGAGAACTTTTTCTCAAACACCTGTAGTTTAGGTGAGATTGGCTCTAACATGCAGCAATCTTTCAAATGTGGACTCATTCTAGTCTGTCCTGTATAACAGTAAGCTCGGCCCTACTCTAAAACTTGGCCATGCTCTGTCATATCACAAATACAATAAAACTCTATCAAATCTTGAGATATGGTAAAAGTATACAAACTTAACATAATTTAGAAACAAAACAAATAAACAAATGAGAAATTTTTTCTAAATGGTATGAATTGGAAACTTTGTAATACAGTGATATTAAAATAACATCATATGAATCCTGGACATTTACATGCCAAAATTTTTTTTACATCATCAGATTATAATTTCTAAAACTAGAGAAAAAAAACAATCACATTTTATAACTATATTCTATTATAGCATACAGAAATGACCATTTCATTCCCAAGAGTTCAAGCAGAAATTTCTTGACACAAAACAAAAAAGGTACATCAAAGCAATAAAGTATATACATCTAATCATATAAATTAGTATCTCTTTTGATCAATGCTAAATTCTTCTTTATGAAACATGATTAAATTTCTAATTCCATCTATTGCCAAAAAATGGGATTCCCATTATTTTCTCCAAAGTCTAGCTTTGTTATTAATAGTATATCCTCATTAAAGGTGTTTCCCCTCCTGGCTTTCTCTACCTTGATTCCTAACTAAAGATCAAGTTACAAATGGGATCATTATGGACATAACAAAAAACTGCAAAATAGCCCAAGATTCAAGGAAAAAGCTATGTGTATTTACCTCAGGCCTCTTACAAGCCAAGAGGGCTGCAGTAAGAACAAGTACAATGGATAATAAGGAACTCCAAATACTGTGGCTAGAAAGGAAAGCCAATAAAACCTCAAAGCAGATGTCATTACCACATTATTTAATAATTATCTGTTCATAAACTAAACTAGTTTACTAACTCTTTGAATGGAGAAATAGTATCTTATCATCTTATTATTTTCAGAACCCAAAGTAGACAGTTAATATTCTCTTGTTGAATGAAAAAAAAAACAAACAAAACAAATCAAGGATTCAGATGGCTAGTAAAACAGTGTCAAATGTACTCATCTTACAGTGTAATAAAGCCACTGTGGAATGACAACTGCCAGGCAGGACCTTACTCGAAGAAAACCAAGTATAATGTGAGTCCTAAGTCCCATTTCCCCAAAACACTCCGTACTAGTCGATAAACACAAGGCAAAATGCAGCTCACATGATGGATTAATTTCATCTGCTTTTAACTATTCACCAGGTAATTATTTCCCTCTATTCTAACTTAATATTACTATAACACTTTCCTCAAACACTATGCTTAATATTTATCTTTTAAAAATTCACCTTACTACTTGTTTACATTGGTAGGACTTCTCTATTTCAGTCATCTGGCCAATTTATCTTCTAAATTGCTGTTCATAGACATTTTCTAGTGATTTGAAGTCCCAAGAGGAAAATAATAATGAAATTTAGTTTTAACTGTAACTCCAATAAGCTATAGCATTTTTTACTAGTCACTCTGCCATCTTTAAACTTTTTTTTAAATAAAAACAGGACTTTCTTATTGATCTCTTAATGATAATTGATGACAAAATGCAAGTCTAACTCAAAACCTGTGCATAGTACTTAACTCTGCTACTTAGAAAAATGAGATAAAAAAATTTAATACAAATCAGTGTCACCACTACGTTAATCATGTAAGAGCATTTCTAAACTTTAACAAAACACAAGAAAGCACATCCAGGTGTGATTACTGTCTATAATGTATGCTTGCTTAATGTTAACTAACAAGACCAAATTAACAATTAGGTCCTGAAATGCAATCAGTCTTCTTCCATTAAAATAGCACTCACTGGCTTCCCTAGTGGCGCAGTGGTTGAGAGTCCGCCTGCCGATGCAGGGGACGCGGGTTCGTGCCCCGGTCCGGGAAGATCCCACATGCCGCGGAGCGCCTGGGCCCGTGAGCCACGGCCGCTGAGCCTGCGCTCCGCAACAGGAGAGGCCACAACAGTGAGAGGCCCACGTACCGCAAAAAAAAAAAAAAAAAAAAAAAAAAGCACTCACTGAACAGAACTTCACTGGACTAGAATGATGCTTTGTTGGATGACATTAGGATATGCAAAGCAACTATTAAATTCTGCACTAAAGTGGGTGTCAACAAGCAGAGTAGCAAGAAGAAAGGTTAGAATATGGGGATCCTTTTAAAGATCTCTTAATGCTGGCAAACAGCAGTCAAAAAATGGCTCATTTCTGATCAATGCATTAGGCTGAGAAAAATCAGAGTTCATGAAAATCCGTAAAGAAAAGAAAGAATAAGCTTTCTAAGAAAGACACAATACCCCTAGCTATGAATAGACATCACAGAAAGGCTATTCAGCACATTTTCCCCCTGCCCTCTCCCAACTACACAAGTGCATGTTGGTGCTATGGTGGCCTTAATGCCTTTTCCGCAGCTGCCATGTCGTGTCAGGATTCCCCATATCCTCCTTAAAGTATAAACACCTATGCCAACACATGTGGTGGTTATGTAACCTAACTCAAGCTGGGAATCACTGAACTTATTTACTCTGGTGATTCAGATTTAAATCTAGGTCTCTGTGGAAAAGGAGGCAGAGAATACAAATGCATGTTATGACACCATTTTTCATTAATATTTATTGTATAACTGAAGCAAACTCAACATTTTCTGCTCTTTTATAAGTCTGACGAAGAAACGAGCTTTCGGAAATGCTCCAGGTTTGACTAGGTATAGGTCATCATCTGCTAGACTGAATGACCTGGGCAGAACAAGTCCCTTTTACAGGGAACTCTTTATTTTCTCTCTCTCTCCCTGTTCCCTCCTCATGGTGTTTCCACTCACCCACACTGTCCTTTCCCTTCCTTCTCCAGCCTTTGCTTTAAGCCCACCACCAATAGCTACCTCTTAGCAATGCTGAAGTTCACAATGTCAAGATAATTTTTTCAATGCTACTTAACTCCGAGATAATAAAAATACTTTAAACACTGGTCAGACTTCAGAAATAATAAAACAGCAACAAATCAGTTTTCATCTTGACCAAAGAGGTAACTCATCTAATTTATTTCTGGACTTAGCAAATGAAATGAAATACATAAAGCATGTCTTTCATCAATCCAACAGATCAAGTTATCTTTAAAAAGAATACATGCTAGGGACGTCATATTTAGTACAATTTTCATGGTGACCTAGTTGTAAAATGCTTCAGGAGCAAAGCTAAGGTTTTCATGTTAAAAATATGTTTTCTTCTAAATGTTTTACTTTATCCTTATTCCTTTTCTTCATTACTTAAATAATAAATTCAGACTAATTTTTTCCCAAGAGACCTCATCTGATTCATTGATGGTGAAATCGATTGATTTTATAATTTTCTGTAATTCTGATATAAGTAAATCTCACAGTTTTCACCAAGGAATTTCTACCAATCCACCTGATATTCAGATCAAACCTCATCTTAGGGTTGCCCTAAGCATTTCAACTAAAAGTAATCTTTCTACTCTCTAAGTATCCATAGAACTTCTGTACCCCTCAGACAGACTAATCACATACTGTTCAACTATTTATGCATCCATCTTATCTCCATTATATTATAAAGTTATTGAGAGCAGGACTATGCATGTCTTAAAACATCCATGTATCTACCACTCAGGACAGCATACAATAAAACATTTAATAAATAATTAGGAAAAGAGTATAGAATTATTAATATACATTATAGCATCATTTGAGAATCTACTTACAGCGTATTATCATTTTGGGAAATAAGAAGTAGGTTCCCGGAGCAAGTTGAATATAATAAAATTATTAGGCAATCAATCGACAATGATATTTCTAAAAATAACTGAGTTTATTTTTATTTCATACTTGTTTACTTAACTGTGGCATTTATCATCTAAATCACTGTGTTTTAATGAGCAGTGTGCCACAGGAAAAGAACTTGGGCTTTAGAGTCAGAGAAACCCAGGCTTTAATCAAGAAGATCTGATTATGAATTTACTGAGGGATTTCTAGGACAAAGAGAATAAGGAAACATAAAAAAATATATTATCATTCTTTCACTTGATAATGAAGTCTTAGAATTCCTAGGAGTGACAGTAAACATTTATTTTCTTAAGACTTACAGCCATTTGCGTAGTTACCTGTTGCCCTTTTCACAGAAAATTTAAGGGAAGGAACAGACCCTTGGTCTGCTGGCCCATGGAAACAAAGTATATAGAATCTAACCTCTTCACTCTCTGGGGAGAACAAAAATATCAACATTCTTGTATTTGTCAACATTTTTCAAGGCTAGCAAGATCACTGTGCTTTTAGTAATAAAGTATATAAATCAGTATTGTACTATAGTCATGTAAGATATTACCACTGGTCAAGAGTGATAGGTGAAGGGTACATGGGACTCTACTATTTTCGCAACTTACTGTGAGTTTATAATTTCTTCAAAATTTAAAAAATATATCAGTAAGGTAATGCAGTTTGAACAAATGTTAGGGAAATTAAAACAAGTAAGCTGCTTCTCTAAACTCAAACACTCAAAATGTACTAAGAAATCTGGATATTTTGAGAAGATACTTGTGGGATTCTTTTTAAAGTGTTGAGTCCTATATATTTACAATAATTAATCACCTCCTAAGTTATATAATTTATAAAGCAAAATTTTACTTACATGCTGTTTTTTAGTGGATGCTTTACTTAGGGGAAGGCAATAAACCTAAAAGATTCTGTGCAGATAAACTAGTTGTCCCCCCTAAAGAAAAAATAGCAAATACAAAATAATTTTGGTACGACTTTCTAATATTAGATAATGACTGTGTATCAGATTCCTACTTTTCTTAGGCTAATATTAAATTAATTGGCCTCCCTGAAGTCCATACTGGCTGGAGAACAGAGGGACACAACTAGGAAGAAACATTATACAGGAAGAGGAAGCTGGGCCTGGCAGATTCATCAAGTGTTGAAGATATACCTATCAAAGGTATGTCAAAGGGCTTCCCTGGTGGCGCAGTGGTTGAGAGTCCGCCTGCCAATGCAGGGGATGCGGGTTCGTGCCCCGGTCCGGGAAGATCCCACATGCTACGGAGCGGCTGGGCCCGCGAGCCATGGCCGCTGAGCCTGCGTGTCTGGAGCCTGTGCTCCGCAACGGGAGAGGCCACAGCAGTGAGAGGCCCGCGTACCGCAAAAAAAAAATGGAGGGAAAATGACTCATATCACTAAAAAACATTACTTTAAATATTCTTCCTCAAGTCTTACAGCTTCTGCAGATGCAATACTTAGCATCTCCCAATGTCCTTCTCCTGCAGGTTCAAACACATGCAGGTACTGGGGAATCAGAACGAGGAAGGCTGAGATGTAAGGACGGAGGGATTCGCAGTTACTGTTAACAATTCTAGGCTTAAGATGATAAACTAGATGTTCCAGTGTTGAGCGTGTCTGTGCTGGAGCCTGACATTTCTACAAACTCAGTGGTGAGCACAAAACCCCAAAACTCTGCATCCGTACAGTCGAATAATACAGCAGCTATGACGGCCTGTTCAACCAAATGAAACACTACAAAATATCGGCTTTATTGCTATACTAGACTTTTCTCACTCTGCAGGGCTTCTGCTTCAGTTGTTTACAGAAGTGATATTCTAGACCTTGTGTCTTGTTTATTAAATAATCAGTGTCTTGTTTATTAAAGATTCAGGGGCCCAGTAATAAAGTAACCTCAAAAATTCCCATTAAAGAAAGGAAAACAGAAGTGTGAATGAACAAAAACATTGTGCAATGAATCCTATTTAGCTTGGAGAGAAATTATCTACATTTCTTTATTATTACATTTGTTTAGAATGAATGAATGAGTGAATTTCCTAAGTATGTGGCATTTTCTTGAGCATGCAGTTAGAGGAAGGAAGGCCATAGGGAAACATGTTAAGGGATTTGCCCATGGTAAACATGTTAAGGGATTTGCCCAAGGGAAGCAGAGGAAAGAGTAAGCAGAGGCTGGCACATGGATGTCCACTCAGTCATTCATCAAGTATTTATTGAGCACCTATTATGCACAGCTCATTGCCCCAGCACTAAATGTACAGCAGTCAGCAAAACAGACAGAATCCACGTCCACATGAGCAATACTCTTGGGTATCTCCTACCCAGTTTTTAATGATTAACACCATTTTCAGCAACATAATTCCACAAGCATCCATCCAATGAAACAGGAATTCAGAGGTTTAAAAGAAAAATCTAGGACCTCCATCTAGGGGGAGGAGACAGATAAATAAAGCAGCTATTAAGTAAAGGTACGACAAAAGGTGCTAAGGGAACACACAGGGGAGGGACAACCAAGTACTACTTCTGGTAAAAGGACCAGCTTCCAGGAAGGAGAGGGTAGCACACTTCAGAAACTTCAAGCAGGAAACAGAACATTTCTCTGTCCATGCAGAGGACACGCTCTAGGCTCAAACTGAGATCAGAAGTCCTTACACTGCCTACAGGGTCCGTGGGCCTCCACTACCCTGACCTCAGCTCTCACCTTCCTCCAGCCAACCCCCTACTGTTCTCTAAACACTTCAACACCCTCCTGCTTCAGGGCCTCAGCACCTGCTTTTCTCCCAGATCTAAAACTCTCTCACTCCCTTAAATGCGTTAATAAACCTCTGCTCAAAAGTCACCTTAACAGAGGGGAACACACATTGTAATATTACATGAAAATTAGCTTTCTAAATATTGAAAAGTAATGCTGCAATTATTCATGGATTAATGCTCCTTACAAGATCTGGGATGACTTCAAAGACTACTTGACTGAATTATTTCAGTCTATTGTTTTCCCTTTAAGTCCAAGTAAAAATCGAAGAAATGCTTTATCATTTGAGAATTTTTTAATTCTAAATTTTTCTTAAAGAAACAAAACTTTACCTAGCTTTTTCTAAAACCACATTAAAAAATGTTAACAGCTAAGTATCAGAATTCTCTAATGATGCTTTCTTTTATAAAAGCAATTTTAATAAATGAAAGCCAACTGTACAATAAGAAACTCAAAGAAACATCCTTTAAGTGCTATTGCCTTCATATTGAGATCATGACCAATGACCAGGCCAAAAATTATTTAGCAATGTCTGTCATAAACTTCCTACGCTGGTTCAAATACTATTGAAAGTAAGAATTAAGAAGTCAAAAACATTAAAGGAGACCACTAGACATATAACAAACAGCTAAAGTTTTAATAACTGACAATACTAAGTGTCAACAAGGGTGCAGAGCAACTGAAATTTTCTTACATTGCTTCAGATAAGAATGCAAAACAGTAGTCATTTTGGAAAACAGTTTGGCAGTTCAGTACCAATATTGATAAATATACACTTTTCATAGGACCCAGTAACCCCACTCCTAGGTACAACTCAAGAAAACTGAAAACATTTGTCGTACACACAGACCTGTACATAACTGTTTACAGCAGCTTTATTTATAAGCGTCCAAAACGGAGAACTCAAATGTCCAACTCATGAACGGATGAACAAATCGTGGTACCTCAATATAATGGAATGCTACTCAACAATACAAAGGAACAAATTTAGTGGCGTGCTAGGGCTGACTGGTACAGCTTATGAAAGCCCACTGTTAATTTTCAGGAGTTTTGCAAGCTGATTTAGGTAGCTTAACACGGGCCATGATGAGAGTATACACACTGCAATAATTAGCAGATGCTATCAATCAGGGATTGTTTTTTCTTTTTTGGAGAGCAGGCTGTTACAATGTTTATCAGCATACCATTTAAAAAACTACTGATACATGCAACAACTTAATGAATATCAAAAGTATTATGATATATATATGGAATCTAAAAGAAAAAATGGTTCTGAAGAAACTAGGGGCCAGACAGGAATAAAGACACAGACGTGGAGAGTGGACTTGAGGATACGGGGAGGGGGAAGGGTAAGCTGGGACGAGAGTGGCATGGACATATATACACTACCAAATATAAAATAGATAGCTAGTGGGAAGCAGCCACATAGCACAGGGAGATCAGCTCGGTGCTTTGTGACCACCTAGAGGGGTGGGAGAGGGAGGGTGAGAGGGAGACGCAAGAGGGACGGGATATGGGGATATGTGTATATGTATGGCTGATTCACTTTGTTATATATAGCAGAAGCTAACGCACAACTGTAGAGCAATTATACTCCCATAAAGATGTTGAAAAAAAAAAAAAGGATTACGATAAATGAAAGAAGACACCAAAGACTACATACTGTACGATTTCATTTATGTGATATTCTAGAAAGACAACAGGGACATTAATTTGATTAACAGTTGCCAAGGCCTGGAGGTAGAGGGAACAGATTCGCTACAGAGGGGCATGAGATAACTTTTTGGAGTGATAGAAATGTTTCATATGTTGATTGTGGTGGTGATCAGCCAATTGTATACATCTGCCAAAACTTTTACCACATGTAAATTATACCCAGTAAACCTGACTACAAAAAAATTATAGAGTAGAAGTCATTTATCTCTTAATTCTTTTATGGATGACAAATGCATCACACATACAAAGAGGGAACTGGAACTTAGTGGAAATAGATAACTCACATAAAGAGAAAGAGATTAAAATGGTAAAAAAAAAAAAAAAAAGTGAACTTGTAATCACAGGAAGTAAAAAAACAGGGTCGGGATAATCCTGCCAAGAATAATGTAGAAATGGCCCTACTTTGAGTGTCATTCCAGACTAGTATCATTAAGAGAGGTTAGTATCACTAAGGTCTCTTCCTACTCAGAGTCAGTGGCTCAAAAATCCCGTGATATTTTGTGTTATGACAATGTCAGATCCACTTTTCAACTACAACGAAACATCAATTACTCATTTTAACATCAAGCAAATGCTGTCATTGACTTAGGGCCAAGTGCAGCCTTGTTGTTAGGAGTGCTGGCTCTGACTTTAGACAGTCTGGGCTCAAATGCTGGCCCGCCAGTGGCTATGACTTTGAACAAGCTTCTCTCGATATCTATTTCCCCATCTGTAAAATGGGATTAACATTTTCCTGAGGTTTCAATAAGAATGCATGAAAAATGACTTCTATGTGCTAAACTATCAATAACAAACATTTCTTATGCATAATTGGAAGTGAAAGATATAAATTATCAAATCTAATCCTAAGAATTTTAATTTTCCTAACATAGGAGATTTATTCTTTAATTATACATCCAGTGGTTCATAATTCTTTGCATAGCCAGATCTTTTTGAGAATGTGTTGACTCCATGGATCCTTTCCCCAGAAGAAAATGCAAATATATGCTACATTCATATGATTCCCAAGGATTCAAGGACCCTCTGAAGCTCATGCATGAAATTAAAAATGCCTGATGTAAACTCTTAAAATTACAAAGTTGAGCAGTGGATTTTAAGAATTGTCAAAGTAGAGAATCCAACTAATATTGAAACAGCACACTGTCATTTACTTTTTTAAAAAAACTTTTCTTTTCCAAGTAAGACCAGAACATCATGTTTCTAATTCATATCTCCTTTCTGCAGAAATTTTAAATTAGAAGCATAACATTTTTTACATGAATCAATTTCAACTCACAAAAAGACACTAGTAGTAGAAACCTATATTTCTACCAGCCAGAGAATGAATGGTTCATAGTGTAACATGCACCACTGATGCTCAAATATCATAGGAAGGGTTCCCAAGTCAGTCTAATGCAGTATGTATTTTTAAATATCAAAAAAAACTGATTCCTATGCTTAGCGTCCCATATTAAAGTTTTATTTTTCTTTTCAAGCGAGATTTATATTTTCCTAGACATACGCACTACTAGCACATCTAGTTTATTTATTTTTTTAATCAAACATATTTTTGGTTGTTTTATGTTGTTTATTTGTTACCCCGTCTGATGGTGGAAACTGTTCCAAACCTGCTATCAAATAATTCCAACCTGGAAATATGCTGCTATCTCAAAGCAAAAGGTTTTGTTTTTCTTTAATTGTTTCGTTTTCATACTACAATAACCACTTGGCACTGACCAACTCATGCCCATCACTGAACAAAAAATAGTTTTTCGCATGCAGTAGCACCATTTTCCCACAGGAAACAACGATTTTTAAGGCACTGGAAGTCGAGGCAAGGGTTCACATACATAGTAAACATCCTTTCAATCGGTTTTATCTGATTATTTCAGTAAAAGGAAAACCTAATACCGTAGATCTCGGAATTCAATGGTAAAAATCAATGAAACGCTGCACCTGAGGATCACACACTGGCCAGGTCTGCCGAATGGCTTTTGGTCGGAAAGGTCACATCTGCTGTTTAAATCCCACAGTAACCGTGAATGTTCGCGATGCCACCACATCCCCCGTACAAGAGAAAAAAAGGGCAAACACACTCCACGAGAGCATCTCTGGTTGCTTCCACAAACGAAGGTTTCCAGCACAGGGCGTGGGGGTGGGGGGAAGAGCAGGGCTCGGGAATAAGCCAGGAGAGGCCCGCAGTCGGCGGAGACAGCGCCCGAGGGATGGAGGCCTCGCTCGACGGCGCCCGGGGGCGGGGGGCTCCGGAAGCCGAGACCCCGCGGGGTCTGGCTGAGGGACCCGGACCGGACCCCGATTCCTGTATCGCCAAGTTACGCCCCCACTGCTTACAGGAGGTAGCGTCCAGCCCCCTCCTCCCCCATCCCCCGAACTACCCCAGCATCGCTCCCCACCGACCGCAGCCCTTGACCCCAACCCCGACCCGTCCGCTACGGCGCCCTCTCCAGGCTGCGGCGGAGGACACAGGCCAGGCCGCCAGCCCTGGAGACGGCGGCGGTGGCTCTGGGGCAGTGCGGTCCCGGGGGAGGACGGCAGCTGGGCCGCGGCCTGTCCCCAGGGGCAGCAGGCGCAGGGCCGCGAGTGGGCAGCGCCTCCGCCCCTTACGAACAAAGCGGCCGCGGCGCGCCGGGCGCAGGGCTGGGGGTGGGAGGCGGCGGGCAGGGGGCACTCACCGGAGGGCGGGTGGGCGCAGGCTGGCCTGACCCGGAGCGGGACCGGGGCGGGCCGGGCTCCGCGCCGGAGGCGCGCTGGCGACGGGGAGGGGGCGGCGGGCGCGGCGTCCACGGTGGGGCCCGGGAGCCCCGCTGAGGGGGACGGGGCTTCGGGCCGGGATCGATGCTGCGGCCGCGGGGTGCGGGAGCCGGTCGGCCGAGGCGTGCAGCGGCGCTAGGCGGCCAGGGTAACGACGCCGCCGCCTCTCCCTTCTCCTGCCCCTCTCCCTGCTCCCCTGCGTCCTCCTCCTCGCTGGGTCCCCGCCGCCGCCGCCGCCTCAGCCTCGGCGCTTCTCGGGCTTCTCTTCTCCATCAAGGCCGGGCCGCCCCGCAGGGACCATCCCGGAAAGTGAGGGGCTGTTGCCGTTTCCCGCAGCTGTTGGTGGCCATCTTTAATCCTCCTCCTCCTCCTCCTCCTCCGGCTTTCTCCACCTCCCGCTGGTTGCCTGACTGACTGACTCTGGATCCTCCTCTTTCCCTTCCTGCCCCTCCTACTGAGCCGGCCACAGAAATTGCAGACGCTCTTCCTCTTAACCCTTCTTTCCTTCCTCTTTCCTTACTTCCCTTCCCTCTGCTTCCCGCTTTTACCCTTCTCTTACTAGCTGGCTTCGCCCCCTCTTGCAGGCAGCGGGCTCCGATTCTCTTAGCCTGAGTTTGGCCCCCCTTTTCACTCTTGTCCTCTCCCTTCCCTTCCAAGAGGTACACACCCCAGCTTCCTTCCTTTCCCCCGTCCTGCTCTCAGCTGCTCCCGTTTCCCTCTCCCAACCCCAGCCCCTCTCCCGCGGTTCTCACCCTCCTCGGTCCCAATTAGTCCAAAGACTCAGCTAAGAAAGGACAGCTGGGTTCTGCTCTCCTTAACCCTACACCCATTTGCTGGATGCTGTCAGGCAGCGATGGAAGAACGGGAGGCTGGGTTAATTTTACACAAGCTGGAGTACAAAAGGACTGCCCACGCTAGCTGTTCTACTACGCAGCTTTGAAACTCCTGGATGGTGTCGTGTTTGGCTCCGGCCCAATAAAGGACCGAGGCATTGAAGAGCCCAGTCTCGGTTGCCTTCCCTCAGTGACCTTGAGCTGGTCACCTTAAGATTTTAGGTTTTTTTTTTTCCCCTTTCCTGTAAAGGGCATTACTTATACCTTTGCAGTCCTAACAAACAAGTGTTTAGACCCAATTAGCACGCTTTGGTAAAGCTAGAGATGCTAGTGATCATCAGTTTGCCCCTCTGTTGTTTGTTGCTAATCAACCCAGTGGACAGTTTGGGGCATACTGTAGTTCTGGCAATGGAGGCAAGCTGAGCCAGCAATTGTGAGTGGACTCCCTTAAGCAGGCTTAGAGTGGGGAAGTGGTAATATCGTTCTAATGACAAACTTGTTTTTCCTAACACAGCAATCTACAGAAGCTTGTGAATTTCCTCTACTAAAGATGAAGCAAGCTGGACTTGCTGTTTGCTTCTTTTCAGCCACTTGGCCTTTGGCAAGTTGGACCCATTTGTAAGGATTCACTCACAGATTACTTCAAGATCCAGCATTGCTGACAAATACAGGGGATATTATATGTGAGCACTTTGGGAAGGGTCAGAGTGGCTATCAAAAAAAAGCACCTTGCCCTTGAAGAATAAGATGAGTAGACGTGTTCAAACGTTATTCCCTTCCATAGGCCAATTATAGAGAGAAATGTTTTAAAATGCAGTTTTATATTCTACTTCAAAGTGAGTAATTTTTTTAAGTTCAAATGTAAAATTTTGTTATAAATATGTGTTTCAAGCTGTTTGAAAAGGATATGTCAAAACAAACCTAAAAATATGTTTTAATAAAAAACATTGGTATACTGTGGGAGGCAGGGAGGTGGCGTTCTAATCTTTTTCTTTGATCCTCACAAAGTAACCTGTACCTAGTTCGGTTCCAGATTTCAGTCGCCATCTTTCAATACCAGTAATTCTTCTATTTGAAATCAACAACCTGTATCAACATCTAAAACTCTTTTAAACCCAAATAAAGTCTTTGAGACGGCTTTGTATAATACATTTTAGAATAAATTATTAAAAACAAGGCACCTGGGCTTCCCTGGTGGCGCAGTGGTTGGCGGTCCGCCTTCCGATGCGGGGGGCGTGGGTTCGTGGCCTGGTCTGGGGGGGATCCCGCGTGCCGCGGAGCGGCTGGGTCTGCGTGGGGGGTGGGGGGGGCCGCAGCGGTGAGAGGCCTGCGTGCCGCAAAAAAATTTAAAAAATAAAGTAAAAACAAAGCACCTACATGGTGTAAGGCTGTGTGTGTGTGTGTGTGTGTGTGTGTGTCTACATGTGTGTTTTCTTTCTGGCCTTCAGGTGTTTATTCTTTATTTAGATTTTGTGTTTCTCCAGTTTATTACTAGACAAAATTACCACAAAATTCTTGTTTCTTAAGTATTTCCTTATAAAAGTGAATATTTTCAGAGAAAATAAAATGGATAACATGAACACAGAGTAAGAAAATCAGTTGACTTAAACACTGTAGGCAGCATGCGTTTTAAAAGGATTTTCAGTTAAATATGAGGTTTCAGGAAACTTATGATTTTATTTACACCGAAGAAAGAAGAGTTCTACATTTTTAAAGTCATTAACACTTTAATTAGAAACGTTTTCCTTCTGAAGAAAATACACTGCAATGAAGTGCATGGATAGATCAGTATGCAAATGCAGCCCTTTCTTGTTAATGTCTTACAAACTAAAAATCTCACATAGTTTCTTCAGTGATATAAATATTGACAGGGGTGTGATAGGGAGGGTATATGGGGATACATGTATGCATATAGCTGATTCACTTTGTTGTACAGCAGAAAGTAACAACATTGTAAAGCAATTATACTCCAAAAAAGATGTGTAAAAATAAACAATAAATATTGACAAAAAGATAAAATATTGATTTAAAAAAGTGATAAAAATGTAGCAAGCTTTTTCTGTTTTTACTGAAGCCATGTAAACATAAGCACTGTAATAATGGACAGTACCCAGAAAAATCAGACCCTTCATATTCACTTTTTTGCAGCTCTGCTTCAGATCTGTCATCATTACAGCCCTTACCTTCTTTAGTCTTTGTTGCTGGCTAAGTGTAGTTTCTCTGTCATCTTAGGGTTCGGGGATAAAAATAAAGGTCAGATCAGGCTCTCCAGCAACATGGTTATTGTTTCATATGTATTCACTCTCAGATAAACTCAAGGTCCTCTATAAAACAAAGAATTGTGTTAAACTCGGGTAAACCCTTTGTGCAGAGGCCAGATGGAAAAGGATCGAGACATGTGCAACAAACTCCTCTGGGAATAGAGGAGCAAACACGAAGGGCTATTTCTAAGCAGAGTCTGGTCCCCAAATTACAATTCATGAATAAAATGACTGTGGAGAATAACGATCAAGAGAATATCTGTGACAATAAACAAAACCCATATTTGTTTTTAACATGATTGAGAATTCTATGAACATGAATAAGCAAAGCATAACTTTGGCTCATGAAGAATATTGAAATGTAAGTGGAAGAAAATAAAAAATAGTAGAAAATAACAAATTTGGAAAATTGTTAGGATAAATAATATGTATTGACAATTTGTTATTTAAACAATTATTTTCTTTACATTTGCATTTAACACTAAGAATTTAAAGTTAAACAGGTAGAACTGTCTCACAGATAAACATAAGTAAGTTATAGAATTTTTAAGATATTTATCACCAGGATACAGGATGCTAAATTATGCTGGAACACAAAGATTAAAAGGAATTGAAACTTCAATCAACATATTTTTAAATTACATAACTATTATTTTTGAAATATGTGTCCATTTTCCCAGGCTGTTAGGTACAACAATAGAAATGCCATATTGTTTTCCCTTGCTTGACAGAGCCAAATGGAAAATAAACAGGGCAAGCAAATGAAAGTCTCTGGGGATCATGGGAATTGAATGACTATAAAAAACATACTCCAGACAAGAATATAGTCTTGGATAAATATTCAGTTTTATTCTCATAATCTCTGTTCTTTTAGAAAAGACAGTTAATAATATTTCTGCTCCACCTCTTCCTCTTTAGATGGACTGTCTAAAATATCAAGTGAATAATGACAAGCCATATTTATCTGCACTAGTTGAAATTTAGTATCATTCTTCACTCCTCAATTTGGAGAACTCCATATAATTAACTGATGAGCTGTCCGCCAGACAGTGCCATTTAGAGTCATTACTGCACTCTAATTGGGGAGAAATGCTTTTAGAAAGTTCTAATTAGAGACTTTTTTTGTTCTTCTTATACATACATTCAAAAGAGGTACTGTTTTGTGGGGGTTTTGTCGGGGTGGGGGTGGGGGGAGGTTAGGTTGTAGCTTGGTGTATTGTTTTTGTATTTTTACTTAAGTAAGTGATACAAGGTAAAGCTTCTTCAGATTTTGAAGAGTAAATGACCACATGAGGAAACTGAATACTAACAATTTTGCTTTTGCTCATCGTAATGATAATGATTATAATAGAAACGGATTTTTGAACAATTCATTATTAATAATTTGTATTTCTACTTAAAGTTTGAAGGTTCTCTTAACTTTCAATTCCTTATATCAATATTTCTTTATAGAGAGTTCAGACTTTCAAAACAGTACCTTGACAATGTTTTTACAAGTTAAATTTAGTAGTATGCAGACTAGATTTATTAAACTCATTTAAAAAATTTGGCAAAAAATTCAAATGGCTTATTATAGGTCACTTAGTGTATATTTGGGGGTACTCTGAATAAAACCAAGATCTCCCGACTCACTCTCAAGTTCAAAAACTTCAGAGTTGAAAGGATTAATCCTACAGGTGAGAAACTGAAGCCCAATTAACTATGCCACATTAGTTTAAATATAATTTAAACTTTATTTCCAGAAGTACTGTTCAACATTGACCTTTCTCAGAAATAAAGCCAAGGAACAAAGTAAAATAAACTGGGTTTTCCTGTTGTTTACAAAAATGAGAACAATTTTTTAAAAATAAAAAGAATTTAAGAAAGTTCAAGTTGACTGAAAAAAAAAGTGTGAATTATTTTTTAATCTGGACCAGCCCCATTCTATATTTATTTTTATATCAAAAAGTGTAAAGTTAACTCTCAAAAATACTGTGTAATTTAATAGGTTGAGTCTAAATTGTACGAGTCTAAAGGACTCAGAAGAGAGAAAGAAAACAACAAAAACACCTCTATTACCTAAATAAAGTAAAACAGTGCCATCTGCTGACCAGAATGAAAAAAGTAGTTGGTCTTTGACACATCTATGAGAAAATAAAGGAGTTCAAGCAATAGATATTAATTTATTCTACGTCTTTTCTTTTTTCTTAATTTTTTTTTTGGCTGCATTGGGTCTTTGTTGCTGCATGCGGGATTTCTCTAGTTGCAGTGAGAAGGGGCTACCCTTCCTTGCAGTGTGCGGGCTTCACTTTGAGGAGCATGGGTTCCAGGCTTACAGGCTTCAGTAGTTACAGCAGGTGGGCTCAGTAGTTGCGGCACGTGGGCCCTAGAACGTGCGGGTTTCAGTAGTTGCGGCGCGTGGGCTCTAGGGCTCCTGGGCTTCAGTAGTTGTGGCGTGTGGGCTTAGTTGCTCCGCGGCATGTGGGATCTTCCAGGACCAGGGATCAAACCCATGTCCCCTGCATTGGCAGGCAGATTCTTAACCACTGCACCACCAGGGAAGTCCCTCCACACGTCTTTGAATCATGCTAAAAAGTACTATGCTGGTGATGTAAAATTAATCAGCCTCCTGTACGGAAATTTCAGATTATATTCTGTACTAGCTTGTGATTGTTAGTATTATTCAAAATCCAGCCAACAGTTAAATCTGATCACATCAGTAAATGTGGCCATTTGGCTAAAACCACATTTAGTTTTATGGATAAAATGCAAATGAGTACATGAAGTTATTAACCTGTAATTTTGAATTTGATAAATTTTATATAAAGATTTTTGTTTCTAAATGTATAATCACTCTAAAAATAATTTGGAAAATAGAAAAATTTAAAGTTTGATTCTTGACCTAAGTATTTCACTTTGCAAATATGTGAGGGACTGCTAGGCCATAAACTTGATTGCCTGCAGGAGATATAAATAAGATCTAGTATATGCCCTCATTTAGTTCACCATCTAGTGAAGGAGACAGATGTAAACCTGAAATTATAATGTCTTAAGAACTATAGCAGAGCATATACAGGATGGTACAGAAATACCTCATTCTACGCTAGTGAGACACACAAATCATTATCAACAATTCATATAAACTGAAATATAATAAGCATTTGTTCTTGTCGTCAACTGCTATAACTAATCCTCTGACTTGTGCAAGAACTTTATTTTAAAACTTTCTCCCCGCATGGTGTTTTTGTTCTATTGCTTTACTCCGAAACCTCAAAAGGCTAACACATCCTTAACACTTCAATTTCTCTCGTTTCTTGCATCAAGTCTACTGCCAGATACAATTTTACTCCCTAAGTATCTCTTAAACATTAACCTTCTTTCTATTTTCTCTGGCACTATCCTAGGCTCACTATCACAACTGCAATAACCTCTTATCTGATCTACCCACATTCACTTGGATCCCTTCCAATCCATTGCTCCCACTTAAAAATTTCAGTGCCTCTCAGGACCTGGCATGGTTGGTTCACCAACCACCTCTCTAGCATCAGGTCACACCATGATTTCTTGCAATTTCTCTGCTGCTGTCACCCTGGCCTGCTTTCAGTTCCTATGTCTTGGCATGCTCCCTCTGCCACAGCTATTCCCTGTCACTCTGCTCTTTATTACCTTAAATAAGCCTTCACTGAACTACCTAAGTCACAAAATTCCACCATTAAACATTTTCATAGAACCACTCAGCTTCCTTCATACCACTCATCACAGATGCAGCTTTGTAGTTTTATATGTTATTAAGTGACTTATGTCTGTAAATTCAATGAGGACAATGACTGTGTCTGTTTTGGGTCTTTATTGTTCCAAACTTATCAACATCATTTTTCATTACAAAAATTTTCCAATTCATATAAAAAGTTTTGAATCAAGCAATTAAGAACTATCATAACTCAATAAAGTATACTAATAAAAAGGATGAATAAAATAAGCTGGATTATTGATGATTCCAAATGTACACTATTTTCTTTTATTGAAACACTAATTTAGTTTATTATTTTTTCCTGCTTCTTTCCTATATGTCACAATAAGACTAGAAAACATATTTGTTTTCTTTAAGATTTGCCTACTGAGTCTAGTTATCTTAATCAGAATGCTTGCTAATTTGGGGGTGCACTATCTTCAAGACATTATTATATTGGGGAAGGAACTACAAATAAAGTTAAACATGGACCTAATATTTTCTAGATCTTCTCCATCATTGAAATGTTTTGTGCTTCCTCTTTTGTTCTTTCTTATCTCCTGACATTTCTGCTATCATTATGTGCCTTTAAAAATCAAGTTCCTTTTTTACTGTACTTTTGAAATTTCCAGCAAGTGGGATGGGAATAGAGGGACACAACAACAAACAAATCAACCAAAACACAACCTACAGCTTCTTTGTTTTATTTTTAAAATTTTCTCAGTAGCTTGGGTTTTCAGATAGAACCAATCACTAATAAATAGATTTCTATTTTCTTACCTTGTCAAGAAATTAAATCATTCTGAATTTAAATTGAGGTTATATAAAATCAGTTGAGGTTATATGGCATCAATCGATGCAATAACAAATATTAGTTTTTCTTTAAATAAACCAAATTTAATTTAATAATATACTGATGGCTAATTTTATGTATCGACTGAACCATGAGCTACCCAGATATTTGGGTAAACATGTTTGATGTGTCTGTGAGAGTGTTTCTGGATGAGGTTAACATCTGAATTGGTAGACTGAGTAAAGCAGATTGCCCTCACCAATGTAGGTGGGCCTCATCCAATCTGTAGAAGACCTTAATAAAATAAAAAGGCAGAGTAAGGGAGAATTTGCTCTCTGTGTGACTGTCTTCAAACTGGGACATTGGTCTTCTCCTCCTTTGGACTGGAACTTGGACTGGAACTTATACCATTGACTCTCCTGGATCTCCAGCTTGCTGACTAAAGCTCTTGGGACTTCTGAGCCTCCATAACTGTGTGAATCAATCCCTTATATTGGATCTCTTCATTTTATCTATATATTATATATATATATTATATATTATATATATATATAATATATATTATATATATATCTCCTACTGGTTTTGTTTGTATTGGTCTGGAGGACACAGACTAATCACGTACCATGACATTAAAGAACGACTATAGGTACCTAGATTTTACACTATTTAAACATAGTTATGTTGATTGATTTTGGTTTTAAATTCCATTCAATTTCATCTTGCATATCCATCAGTTTATAAAATAAGATTGAATACACACACACACACACACACACACACAAAATCCTTGGTACTTTAATTCCAAGTCTCTTCATTGTTCGAATGTGGGGGAATATCTCCCAACCTCTTTTCTTTTCCCTCCAAATTTTGCAAAGCGGTGGCCTATTTATACTCAATTTCTCCACTCAAATCCCTAATAGTCATCAATTGCCTGACTTTAACACTCTGTTGAAACTACTGTCACCAAAATCACTAATGATCTCCTAGTGCAACATCAAATGATTTCCATTTTAAACTAGAGGTTCTCTATCCTTATTTTGGAAATGCTGATATTGGTTTGGCCAAAAAGTGCCTTCGATTTTTAAGTAAAAATAAAAGACACACTTTTCATTTTTACCAAGAGCTTTATTGAACAATGTATTCACCATTTTGTTCCACTACCTTCTACCATTTTTCAGGCAACTTCATAATTCCATCTTCCCAAAACTTTTTATCTTTTGAGCAAAGAACTGTTCCAGGTGCCTTTTACAGTCTTCCAGGGAATTGAAATTTTTTCCATTAAGAGAATTTTGTAAAGACCTAAATAAATGGAAATCCGAAGGTGCAATATCTGGTGAATATGGTGGTTGAATCAGAACTTCCCAGCCAAGCTGTAACAGTTTTTACCTGGTCATCAAAGAAACATGTGGTCTTGCGTTAACCTGACGGAAGATTATGTGTTTTCTGTTGACTAATTCTGGATGCTTTTTGTCAAGTGCTGCTTTCAGTTGGGCTAACTGGGAGCAGTACCTGTTGGAATTAATCATTTGGTTTTCTGGAAGGAGCTCATAATAGAGGACTCCCTTCCAATCCCACCATATACATGGCATCAGCTTCTTTGGATGAAGACCGGCCTTTGGTGTGGTTGGTGGTGGTTCATTTCACTTGCCCCACGATCTCTTCCATTCCACATAATTGTACAGTATCCACTTTCATCACCCGTCACAATTTGTTATAAAAACTGAACGTTTTCATTATGTTTAAGTATAGCATCACATGAGGAAATATGGTCAAGAAGGTTTTTCTTGCTTAACTATGTGGAACCCAAACATCAAAGCGATTAACATAACCAAGCTGGTGCAAATGATTTTCAGTGCTTGATTTGGCTATTTTGAGTATGTTGGCTGTCTCCCGAGTGGTATAACGTTGATTGTTCTCAATTAATGTCTCGATTTGATTGCTATCAGCTTCAACTGGTGTACCCGACTGTGGAGCATTGTCCAGTGAGAAATCTCCAACACGAAATTTTGCAAACCACTTTTGACACATTCGATCAGTCACAGCACCTTCTCCACACACTGTACAAATCTTTTTTTGCGTTTCAGTTGCGTTTTTACCTTTCTTGAAATAAAGCATAATATGCTGAAAATGTTGCTTTTTTCTTCCATCTTCAATATTAAAATGGCTACACAAAAATTCACGAATTTTGATGTCTCTTTTTAAATGCCACCTGTTACGGCAGCTGTCACGTACAATCTAACAAAATTGTTTCAAGTGAAGTTAAAGACAACTAGATGCTATTAGAGCCATCTTATGGAAAAAAAACAAATGAACCCTTTGACCAACCCAATACTTTCTCTCCCTGATACTTTCTTTAGCTTATGTGACACTGCTTCTGGATTCCTCTCAAATTCTCTACCCATTCTTTCTGTTTCCTTTACCAAATCTATTTCTTCTGCCTGATCCTTACAGTTATTGCTTTCCAAGTTGACACTGTCATTCCACTTGTCCTGTCAGTAATTCTTCTGAATTCAGTTCTATACACTGATTACATAACTTGATATCCCCAGCCTAGACCATTCCCCATACTTTTAGTCTCATATCCAATTACTTGTTAGATACTTTGTACTCAATCTCTAAAACTGAAATTATTATCTTCCCCTAAACCTGTTTCTATTCCTATTTCCTATATTTCAGTTGTAGTAGTCTTCATTTGTTTGTTTGTTTCGTTTTTTGCGGTACACGGGCCTCTCACTGTTGTGGCCTCTCCCGTTGCGGAGCACAGGCGCCGGACACGCAGGCTCAGCGGCCATGGCTCATGGGCCCAGCTGCTCTGCGGCATGCGGGATCTTCCCGGACTGGGGCACGAACCCGTGTCCCCTGCTTTGGCAGGCGGACTCTCAATCACTGCGCCACCAGGGAAGCCCAGTAGTCTTCATTTGACCTTTTTTTTTTTGAATGAATGAAAATGCCAGCATAGTGGGGCAATCTCTGTGACATATGGAGGGTGTAGTAAATTGCATTATTGTTTACTCTTTTGCTGTTGATCCCTGGGGGACAGTTGTACTTTCCTGCCTTAATGACAGCAGATTTGACCATGAGACTTGCTCTGGCCAGTAAAATGCAAGCATAATGACTGTGTCACTTCCCAGCAGATACTTAAGAGCCAGAACACACTTTGCCATGCTCTTTTTGCCCTATACCAGGACAATCAACAATATTCTAGATGCTTCATCGGCTCAGGTGCTGGCATGAAGGTGACACCATAGTCGCATGACTGAAAATAAAACCTGAAGATTATAGCCACTGAAATTTGGGGGTCATTTGTTAACATAATAAATCCTAGCCTATACTGACTGATCTAGGACTGGAGAAGTTTTAACCAAATAATTTTACAGTTATCCATGTAATTAATAATGTACAAAGGCAACAGAAATATGTTCTCAGATATGCAAGTCCTATCAGACATCTTTATATGATTTTTAAGAATGAATACCTTAAATATTTCTCCAACAACTGAAATATGAGAGCCAATGAGAAATGAGGGTTTGAAATGACTGTCTGAAACCAATGAAACTAGGTGAAAGAGTGATATCTGAAAAAAAGGGTTGCAAATCTGCTTACAAACTGAATGCAAATATCATAAATAATTCTTAAAAAGGAGATATAAAATATTCATATAGTAACACTTTGGATCTAAATTCCATATTGTATTAGCAAAACTGATAAGGAAAAGAGAAAAATGTACAAAATTCACTGTATCAAATAGAATTAGAAATATATCATTTTACTCTGAACTTTGAATATTAAGTAAGGTTAAATAATTATGTTAAAATTCTTAAAGATAGTTTAGTAGAAGCTTGTAGTTAAAGATGGAAAAATAAAGATATTTTTATTTCATACCCCTCCTTGATACCTACTAATTATTAAAAAATAAATTGAAAAAAAATGCAGAAGGGGAAAAAAAAATCTCTCATTTTCAATGAAATAAGGAAATGATACAACCCTAAATTACAAAACAGGAAGCAGGTTTACCAAGCAATGAAGTGAAATGCGGGAGGAGGCTGAGTGCTGAGAACCAAAGCATGCCTTCTCTAGCCTTGAGCAGGACACAGATTTCTCACCAAGAAAGAGGAACAATTCTGAAAAACTGTGATCTGAATAGCAAGATCTGGGCCTGGAGGAGCCTCGGGAAAAGTGGAATGTCTAGTTTGATGGGGGAATGGAACTAGAGAAGACACCAGGCTGGCATGCCATCTTTACAGCCTCCAGCCTGTTGGTGATTGCTAGAGCTAAAGCAGAATGAGGAAAGGAAGAAAGGAGCCAGAAATTTCATATCACTCCCCACCCCTAAACAGATTTTTGCCAATAACTCATTGATGAGTACTCTGTGTCATGGCAGCCACTAGCTCTAAGGAAGGCAGGGAAAACACACAACTATTACAGTGTCTGTGGTACAGACAGGCAATGGAGAAGGTAAGTGAGTCTGCAATTTTTGCCACTACAAAAAAAAAAAAAAAAATCAGGATGGCAACTAGAAAAAAAAAACAAACGAAAAGAGAAAGAGAAGATAAATGAACTATGAGAGAGAGAGAATACAGTGCAAGATAAATTACCTAATAAATAGACTGAGAGTTAAAATATGCATTTCCTCATAGTCTCTGTAGTGGGCTGAATAGTGTCACCCCAAAATTCACGTCTACACAGAACTTCAGAATGTGATCTTATTAGGGAATAAGTCTCTGCAGATGTAATTAGTTAAGACAAGGTCATGCTGGATTAGAGTGGGCCCTAAATCAAATGGCTGATATCCTTATAATAAGGGAAGAGGACAAGCAGAGACACACATAGGAAAGAAGGTCATGTATTAGTGGAGGCAGAGACTGGAGTGATTATCTACAAGCCAAAGAATACCAAGAATTTCAGGGAGCCACTGAAAAGTAGGAGGAGGCTAGGAAGGATCCTTTTCTAGATCCTTCAGAAAGAGCATAGCCCTGCTGCCACCTTGTTTTCAGCTTTTTAGCCTCTGAACTATGAATCAATAAATTCCTGTTTTTTCAAGTCATCCAGTTTGTGACTTTGTTATGGAAGCTCCAGGAAACTAATACAGTCTCCAAGAAATTACATACAGCATGAGTGTGGTAGACAGACTCCAGGGTGGCCTTCATGATTTCTGCCTCTTGGTGTTTATACCCTTGTGTTAGTTCCTCTCACTGAGTGAAGGTAGGACCTATGATGCTTCTAACCAATTGAATTCAGTAAATGGATAGGATGTATATGATTATTATATGTGATTACATTACATCACATTGTAATCCAACCTGTTAGGAGACTCTGTCTTGCTGGCTTTGAAGAAGTAAGCTACCATGCTGTGAGCTCCATGCCATATGGAGAGAGCCACAAAGCAAGGAGGTAAGGGTACAACAGCAAGAAAATGGGACCCTCAGTCTGGCAGCCTGCAGGGAACTAAATTTTGTAAACAACCAAATTGAGTTGGAAAGCAGATCCATCTCCAGTCAAGCCTCAGATGAGACAGCAGCCCCAACTGACAAAATGATTGCAGCCTTGTGAGACTTTCAAGCACAGGACCCAACTAAGCTGTGCTCAGACACCTGATGCACAGAGACTGTGAGATAACAAGTATGTGATGCTTTAAGCCACTAAGTTTTTGGCAATATTGTTATGCAGCAATAGATAACTAGTACAACACTCTATAGAACTTGGAGAATCAATAGTTCAAAATAATAATTTAACGCATGAGAGGAGGAAATATTGAGATGGAAGATCTCAGAAAATAAACTAAATAGGTAAAAACTACATTAGACAAATACAGACCAGAGGGCAGACAGCAGAAGCAAGAAGAACTATAAACCTGCAGCCTGTGGAATGAAAACCACATTCACAGAAAGATAGACAAAATGAAAAGGCAGAGGGCTATGTACCAGATGAAGGAACAAGATAAAACCCCAGAAAAACAATGAAATGAAGTGGAGATAGGCAACCTTCCAGAAAAAGAATTCAGAATAATGATAGTGAAGATGATCCAAGACCTTGGAAAAAGGATGGAGGCAAAGATCAAGAAGATGCAAGAAATGTTTAACAAAGACTTAGAAGAATTAAAGAACAAACAAACATAGATGAAAACAATACAATAACTGAAATGAAAACTACACTAGAAGGAATCAATAGCAGAATAACCGAGGCAGAAGAACGGATAAGTGACCTGGAAGACAGAATGGTGGAATTCACTGCCAGGGAACAGAATAAAGAGAAAAGAACGAAAAGAAATGAAGACAGCCTAAGAGACCTCTGGGACAACACTAAACACACCAACATTTGCATTATAAGGGTCCCAGAAGGAGAAGAGACAAAGGATCCAAGAAAATATTTGAAGAGAATATAGTTGAAAACTTCCCTAACATGGGAAAAGAAATAGCCACCCAAGTCTAGGAAGCGCAGAGTCCCAGGCAGGATAAAACCAAGGAGAAACACACCAAGACACATAGTAATCAAACTGACAAAAACTAAAGACAAAGAAAAATTATTAAAAGCAACAAGGGAAAAATGACAAATAACAAACAAGGGAACTCCCATAAGGTTAACAGCTGATTTCTCAGCAGAAGCTCTACAAGCCAGAAGGGAGTGACACGATATATTTAAAGTGATAAAAGGGAAGAAACTACAACCAAGATTACTCTACCTGGCAAGGATCTCATTCAGATATGACAGAGAAATAAAAAGCTTAACAGACAAGCAAAAGCTAAGAGAATTCAGCACCACCAAACCAGCTTTACAACAAATGCTAAAGGAACTTCTGTAAGTGGGAAAAACAAGAGAAGAAAAGGACCTACAAAAACAAACCCAAAAAAATTAAGAAAATGGTCATAGGAACATATGTATCGATAATTACCTTAAATGTGAATGGATTAAAAGCTTCAACCAAAAGACACAGGCTTGCTGAATAGATACAAAAACAAGACCCATATATATGCTGTCTACAAGAGACCCACTTCAGACCTAGGGACACATACAGACTGAAAATGAGGGGATGGAAAAAGATATTCCATGCAAATGGAAATCAAAAGAAAGCTGGAGTAGCAATACTCATATCAGATAAAATAGATTTTAAAATAAAGAATGTTACAAGAGACAAGGAAGGACACTACATAATGATCAAGGGATCAATCCAAGAAGGAGATATAACAACTATAAATATATATGCACCCAACATAGGAGCACCTCAATACATAAGACAACTGCTAACAGCTTATAAAAGAGGAAATCGACAGTAACACACTAATAGTGGGAGACTTTAACACCTCACTTACACCAATGGACAGATCATCTAGACAGAAAATTAATAAGGAAACACAAGCTTTAAATGACAAAATAGACCAGATAGATTTAATTGATATTTATAGGACATTCCATCCAAAAACCGCAGATTACACTTTCTTCTCAAGTGCACACAGAACATTCTCCAGGATAGATCACATCTTGGGTCACAAATCAAGCGTCAGTAAATTTAAGAAAATTGAAATCATATCAAGCATCTTTTCTGACCACAATGCTATGAGATTACAAATAAATTACAGGGAAAAAACACAAACACATGGAGGCTAAACAATACGTTACTAAACAACCAAAAGATCACTGAAGAAATCAAAGAGGACATCAAAAAATACCTAGAGACAAATGACGACAAAAACATGATGATCCAAAACCTATGGGAGGGACTTCCCTGGTGGCGCAGTGGTTAAGAATCTGCCTGCCAATGCAGGGGACACGGGTTCGAGCCCTGGTCTGGGAAGATCCCACATGCCACGGAGCAGCTAAGCCCATGTGCCACAACTACTGAGTCCATGTGCCACAACTACTGAAGCCTGCATGCCTAGAGCCTGTGCTCCGAAACAAGAGAAGCCACCGTAATGAGAAGCCTGTGCACCACAGCAAAGAGTAGCATCCGCTTGCTGCAACTAGAGAAAGACCACGCAGCAATGAAGACCCAACGCAGCCAAAAGAAAAAAAAAAGAATAAATAAATAAGCAAATTTATTTTTTTAAAAAAAACCAAAAAATCTCTGAAACCTATGGGATACAGCAAAAGCAGTTCTAAGAGGGAAGTTTATAGCAATACAATCCTACCTCAAGAAACAAGAAAAATCTCAAATAAACAATCTAACGTTACACCTAAAAGAACTAGAGAAAGAAGAACAAACAAAACCCAAAGTTAGTAGAAGGAAAGAAATCATAAAGATCAGAGCAGAAATGAATGAAATAGAAGCAAAGAAAACAATAGCAAAGATCAATAAAACTAAAAGCTGGTTCTTTGAGAAGATAAACAAAATTGATAAACCTTTAGCCAGACTCATCAAGAAAAAGAGGGAGAGAACACAAATCAGTAAAATTAGAAATGAAAAAGGAGATGTTACAATGGACACTGCAGAAATACAAAGTATCATAAGAGACTACTACAAAGTGACACTATGCCAATAAAATGGACAACCTGGAAGAAACTGACAAATTCTCAGAAAGGTATAACCTTCCAAGACTGAACCAGGAAGAAATAGAATATATGAACAGACCAGTCACAAGTAATGAAATTGAAACTGTGATTAAAAATCTTCCAACAAACAAAAGCCCAGGACCAGATGGCTTCACAGACGTTCTATCAAACATTTAGAGCAGAGCTAACACCCATCCTTCTCAAACTCTTCCAAAAAATTGCAGAGGAAGGAACACTCCCAAACTCATTCTACAAGGCCACCATCACCCTGATACCAAAACCAGACAAAGATACTACAAAAAAAGAAAATTACAGACCAATATCCCTGATGAATATAGATGCAAAAATCCTGAACAAAATACTAGCAAACAGAATCCGACAACACATTAAAAGGATCATACACCATGATCAAGTGGGATTTATCCCAGGGATGCAAGGATTCTTGAATATATGCAAATCAATCAATGCGATACACCATATTAACAAATTGAAGAATAAAAACCATATGATCATCTCAATAGATGCAGAAAAAGCTTTTGACAAAATTCAACACCCATTTATAATAAAAACTCTCCAGAAGGTCTTCCCTGGTGGCGCAGTGGTTGAGAGTCCGCCTGCTGATGCAGGGGACATGGGTTCGTGCCCCAGTCTGGGAAGATCCCACATGCCGCGGAGCAGCTGGGCCCATGAGCCATGACCACTGAGGCTGCACGTCCGGAGCCTGTGCTCCACAATGGGAGAGGCCACAACAGTGAGAAGCCCGTGTACCGAGAAAAAAAAAAAAAAACTCTCCAGAAAGTGGGCATAGAGGGAACTTACCTCAACATAATAAAGGCCATATATGACAAACCCACAGCAAACTTCATTCTCAATGGTGAAAAACTGAAAGCATTTCCTCTAAGATCAGGAACAAGACAAGGATGTCCATTCTCACCACTCTTATTCAACATAGTTTTGGAAGTCCTAGCCATGGCAATCAGAGAAGAAAAAGAAATAAAAAGAATACAAATTGGAAAAGAAGAAGTAAAACTGTCCCTGTTTGCAGATGACATGATACTATACATAGAGGCTCCTAAAGATGCCACCAGAAAACTACTAGGGCTAATCAATGAATCTGGTAAAGTTGCAGGATACAAAATTAATGTACAGAAATCTCTTGCATTCCTATACACTAACAATGAAAGATCAGAAAGAGAAATTAAGGAAGAAATCTCATTCACCATTGTAACAAAAAGAACATACCTAATAATAAACCTACTTAAGGAGGTTAAAAAAAAGAAAAGAAAAGAAAAATACAGTAAAGAAAAGAATAAAACTTGACTGAATATACAATCTCAAGAAATCACATAATGCAAAATGAAAAAGTATAGCAATATAATAACAATTAGATTTGGTATGAAGAAAAGAAAATACCATATAGGCATAAAGAAGAAAATAGATTTGAGGAAGAAATTTGAGGAAGAAATAGAAATTGAGAAAGAAAATAGAACAAATGAAGTTAAATAAATAAGAAAAAAAGAATTAGATGATATTTACAAGGATTTAATAGTTCCTCTTTCTTTCTTTTTTTGTTACTTTTTATTTGTCTAGATTTATTGCACTATGATCAGAGAATACGGTCCTCTGTCTTTCAGAAATTTCTTTTCACTTAATGTACAATCCAATTTTATAGATGTTCTTCAGCACTGAAAAATGACAATATATGTTTGTAGGGTACAAATCAATCTTCTAATATTTTGTATATTTTAAATTCTTTTTTTGTCTACTCTAAATTAAATCTTCTCATTTATATTTCTGCCAATTTCTTCTTTTATTCAAATAGCTTTTACCTAAAATACTATAATACACATGTAAATAATATTTTGTAAAGAATCATGGGTTAAAAGAGGAAATGAAACCTGCAATTATATACTAGTTAGATAGTAACAACAACACTACCCATATCAAAATATGGGTTGAACCCAAAGCTGTTCTCAGAGAAAAATGCATAGTGTTTGATGTATTTACTCTTAAACAAGAAAAGAAATGAAGGAAGAAAGATAATAAGGAAAGAGGGAAGGAGTGAAGGAAGGAAGAAAGGAAAGAAAGAAAAAAAGGAAAGAAGGAAGAAAATGAAATATATCTAAGAACCAATAAAAGTAACAATAGACAACTGTATAGGGAAATGGAATGAATAAAGATAATCAGAAATTAGTAAGTTAGAAAATAGTAAGACTATTAGAAATAATTAGGTTTAGGAAACAGAAACCATTCTACTTTCAATAGAAATTTAATACAGTAAATTTGGTACTTACAACATAATTGGTAGGGCAGGAGAATCAGTCTTTTGTCCGGGTATTCAGGGATTAATGAAAAAAGATTGCTGAACTGCACTGTCAGTGTCAACTTTGCATCTCAAGAAGATGGAGGTTTAGGAGGCTACAACTGCAGTGATTGAATTCAAGAAGACAATAGCAGACTTTATACAGGAATCAGGAATCTCGGTTCATAAGCTACCCCTGCTACCATTGCTGTTTCTTCTTTGCTCTTCACCACTGGGCTTTGTTCTTGAAGAAAAACTCAATGTCTCTATGATTGGGACAGGCTGCAGCTGCAGCTAGATTAGATGGGACCTAATTTTTACCCAGAACCCTGACTCAAATAGATCTAGAAAATGTGGTTTTCAGATGCTACAGTGTAGAATGCAACGTTTGGAACAGGCTGGAATGGATGCTGCATACCAGTTACATATAACTACCACAGTAGCTAATATTTCCTGAGCAGCAACATCAGGCACTGTTTTAGGCATTGTACATGTCTTAATTGATAAGATCTACACAATATCCCTATAAGTTTGGTACAACTATTAACCTCTAGTTTACAGGCAAGAACAATGCATATAGAGATCAAGTAACTTACTCCAAGTCTTATGGTAAAGGGCTGAGTCAGGATAAAAATACAGTTAATCTCTGACTCTAGAAGTTGTACTCCGAACTGTGACATACAACACTTGTTTTCTGTTCTTTCTTTTATAAAGAAGAACTTTCATCAAAGTTAATAGAGAAAAAAAACTAGGAAACTGAATGTATACCATTAGCAATTAGTGATTCTACCACCAAGCAAAGGAGATGACAAATGCTCCATCATGGTACCAATGGTACGTACCTTGATGGTATTAAATTTGTCAATCTTAATGAAATAGATATTTCTGAGAAACTATAATAGTCCAAAACGGATGCAAAAATGAATTTGGAAAACTGATTGTATCAATAGCCATGGTGAAAAACAGCCACTCCCCAAAAAAGTATAAGACTGAGTTTAATAAACCACTACTGTAAAATCCTCAAGGAACAGAGAATTCTATATCATGCCTTTTATAAAATTTCTGAGCTACATTATCAGGTATAATGAAAATGTCACATTGTTTACCTGTAGTTTAACTTAACCACAATGAAAATAAGCACATTATTTCAGGGCCGCTATTACAGAGGAAAAATCACCATTGTCAGGTAAACATAATTCCCTTCGTTCTTTTCCCCCTTCCTCTCCCCTCCTTGGCACAGCATTTACCTTCAAAGGGCTTAAGTATAGTCGTAATACGGTGGTGTGAGCGGCCTCCAGGTCTTGGCTTGGCCTCTGCCGGGTGGTTCAATTCCCAGTTATAGCAGTCTCTCATTGTCATCTGCTGGGTCCTGGTTGGCCTTATCTTGCTTCCTGTCACGTAATTCTAGTACTGTCGTCGGCTCAATTCCCTCTCTCACCCGTGAGACCTCTCCAGTCTTCACAGCATTCAAACTACCAAGGAAGAAAAACATTTGGCCGCTCTCTCATTCCTTCTTAGGATGTAAAGGGCTCTCTTAGGATGTAAAGGGCATCTTCTTAGGATGTTAAGTGAGTCTGTCTCACTTCGGGCCTCCTAGACATTGGGGAGAGGTCTTACCTAGCTATCTCATACTATGTAGGGCTGAGGAACTCTTTTGTGCTTAGTGTCTTTCAGGTGCAACCAGACCTGAAGCTTTGTTTGTTCTTTTTCATATTCCTTTAAATGCATATGTAATTGTTTATTTTAGATTTTTCTTATTTCTTGAGGTAGGCCTCTATTGTTATGAATTTCCTTCTTAGAGCTACTTTTGCTGCCTCCCACAGATTTTGGACAGTTGTTTCCATTTTCATTAGTCTCAAGGTATTTTTAAATTTACTCTTTGATATCTTCATCAACTCAATAACAATACATTGATTGATTAGTAGCATGTTGCTTAGTCTCCACGTGTCTGTGTTTTTTCCAGTTTTCTTCTTGTAGTTGATTTCTGGTTAATACCATTGTGGTTGGAAAAGATGCTTGATATGATTTCAGTCTTTTTAAATTTATGGAGACTAGTTTTGTAGTCTAACATGTAATCTGTCCTAGAGAATGTTCCATGTGCACTTGAGAAGAATGTGTATTCTGCTGTTTTTAGGTGGAGAGTTCTGTATATATCTATTAAATCTATCCAGCTCTAATGTGTTGTTTAAAGCCAGTGTTTCCATATTGATTTTCTGTCTGGGTAATCTATCCATTGATGTAAATGGGGTATTAAAATCCCCTACTATTGGGACTTACCTGGTGGTGCAGTGGATAGGACTCTGCCTCCCAATGCAGGGGGCCTGGGTTTGATCCCTGGTCAGGAATCTAGATCCCACATGCATGCCGCAACTGAGTTCAGATGCCACAACTAAGGAGACTGTCTCCTGCAACCAAAGAGCTCACATGTTGCAACTAAGAGCCAGCGCAACCAAAATAAATAAATAAATATTTTAAAAAAGGAACCAATATATACGAAGTTTTAAATATTAAAAAAAAATCCCCTACCATTATTGTGTTGCAGTCCCCTATTTCTGTTACTATTTGCTTTGCACATTTGGGTGCTCCTATGTTGGGTGCATAAATGTTTACAATTGTTATATCCTTTTGTTGGACTGACCCCTTTATCATTATGTAATGTCCTTCTTTGTCTTTTGTTACAGTCTTTGTTTTAAGGTCTATTTTGTGTGATCTGCATGTTGCTACTCAGCTTTCTTTTCTTTTCCATGTGCATGGAATATATTGTTCCATCCTTTCACTTTCAGTCTATGTGTGTCTTTAGATCTGAGGTGAGTCTCTTGTATGCGACGTATAGATGGGTCTTATTTTTTTTTTAATCTGTTCAATTATCCTATGTCTTTTTTTTGTGTGTGTGGTACACGGGCCTCTCACTGCTGTGGCCTCTCCCGTTGCGGAGCACAGGCTCCAGACGCGCAGGCCCAGAGGCCATGGCCCACAGGCCCAGCTGCTCCGCCGCACGTGGGATCCTCCCGGACCGGGGCACGAACCCACATCCCCTGCATCGGCAGGAGGACTCTCAACCACTACGCCACCAGGGAAGCCCTATCTTATGTCTTTTGATTGAAGTATTCAGTCCATTTATTGATACATTTAAAGTAATTATTGATAGGTATGTACTATTGCCATTTTGTTTTTTTTTAAATTTTATTTATTTATTAAAATTTTTATTGGCATATAGTTGATTTTGTTAATTGTTTTCTGATTCTTTTTGTACTTCTCTGTTTCTGTCTTCTTCTCTTGTTTTTTTCTCTTGTGTTCTGATGTGTTCCTTTAGTGTTTCGTTTAGATTCTTTTTATTTTTTGTGTGTCCATTGGAGTTTTTTGGTTATCATGAGGTTCATGTATACCGACCTGCAAATATAGCCATCTATTTTAAGCTGATAGTCATGTAATTTCAAATACATTCTAAAAGCACTACATTTTCAGTCCTTCTGCCCAATTTTATGTTTTTGTGGTCATATTTTACATATTTTCATTTTGTATATACCTTAAATACTTATTGTAGTTATAATTGATTGTGGTACTGCTTTCGTCTTTTAACTTTCATACTAGCTTTCTAAGTGATTGATTCACTGCCTGCCCTTATATTTGTCTTTGCCAGTGAGATTCTTTTGTTTCATATGTTTTTTTATTCCTAGTTGTGGCCTTTCCTTTTCTGCTTAAAGAAGACTCTCTAAGAAGCCACCTGCCAATGCAGGGGACATGGGTTTGAGCCCTGGTCTTGGAATATCCCACATGCCATGGAGCAACTAAGCCTGTGTGCCACAACTACTGAGCCTGTGCTCTAGAGCCCACGAGCTGCAACTACTGAGCCCACGTGCCACAGCTACTGAAGCCTGCACACCTAGAGCCCGTGCTCTGCAACAAGAGAAGCCACTGCAATGAGAAGCCTGCACACTGCAACAAAGAGTAGCCCCTGATCACTGCAACTAGAGAAAGCCCCCATGCAGCAATGAAGACCCAAGGCAGCCAAAAAAAAAAAATACTCTAACATTTCTTGTAAGGCTCGTTTAGTGGTGATTAACTCCTTTAGTTTTTGCTTATCTGGGAAACTCTTTATCTCTCCTTCAATTCTGAATGGTAACCTTGCTAGATGGAGTATTATAGGTTGTAAGTTTTTTCCTTTCAGCACATTAGATATATCATGCCACTCCATTCTGGCCTGTAAAGTTTCTGCTGAGATATCAGCTGATAGTCTTATGGGGTTTCCCTTGTATACGATTAGTTGTTTTTGTCTTGCTGCCTCTAAGAGTCTCTCTTTATCTTTAACTTTTGCCATTGTAATTATAATATGTCTTGGTGTGGATATCTTTGGGTCCATCTTGTTTGGTACTCTCTGCACTTCCTAGACCTGGATGTCTGGTTATGTTTTCCTCCAAATGAGGGAAGGTTTTATTTCTTCATATAAGTTCTGTGACTTTTTCTCTTTCTCTTCTCCTACTGGAACCCTTACAATATGAATGTTAGTATACTTGATGTCATCTCAGAGGTCCCTTAAGCTCTCCTCACTTACAAAAATTATTTCTTTTTGGGTGATTTCCACTATTCTATCTTCCAGATTGCTTGTCCATTCTTCTGTATGATCTAAAATGCTGTTGATTCTCTGTAGTGTATTTTTTAATTAAGTCACAGTATTTTTCAACGCTGATTGGTTCTCTCTTACATTTTCTAAGTCTTTGTTGACATTCTCACTGAGTTCCTCCATTCTTCTCCTGAGTTTGTTAAACATCCTTATGACCTTTTCTTTGGATTTAGTTTCCATGAATTAGGTGAAAAAATTACTTCTACTGGTCTTGAAAAAGTGGCCTTGTGTGGGAGAGTCCCCTATGTTGACTGCTTTGGCAGATTGATTGGAGCTAGAGGTGTGGTTTAGGGGCAGTTCCTGGGGAGTGCCACACTGAGGCAACATTGGCAGGATGGCTGGTGCTGGCATGGGCCTGAAACAGTCCTGGTGGGAAGTCAAACAATGGTGCTCACTGGCACCTTTTACGCTGGAGAGAGCTCCAGCAGCTCCCTGCCCATTTGGCAGAAAACTTAGGGTTAGTAAATGCATTTCCTTCCTGCATTTCTAGGTGCCCTTTTAACTGCTCGTTTTTTTTTTGTTTTGTTTTGTTTTGCTGTGTCCCAGGTTGGCGAGTCTGCTCCCAGCTTCTGTCCAACACAGGGGGAATCGAGGTGGCAAACGGCTGAAATGCTCCAATGAGAGGGTAAAGGAAGTGAGGGAAAGGAAGTTCCCACCTGTGCACAGCTCCTACACCCTGGGGCTGGAAGAAGGCAGACCTTGGTTGTAAAGTGCTGTAGCCTCCAGCAGGGCTGGGCCCTGGGCAAGCTTGAAAGAATGCAGGCCAGGCAAGGGCACAGGAGCTAGGCATTCCTGACCAGCACATGCCCTGCCATGCTCCTCGGAGGGATAGCTGGGAAAGGGGGACTGGTAACTCCGCCATCAGCCACTGGTCACCTCTTGTCCACATACAAAGCAACACCCAACCAGCACTGCGGGATGGCCCTGCTCACAGCTGAAGGTTCCGGGCCACGGGAGTTTATTGATGTTATGGCCCCAGCCTAGGTTCCTCAATGGAAGCCACACCTGGAGCCTAGGGGTTTCTTGCTGGGGCAGGGGGTGTTTATGCGTGCCACCCCCCAGGCTCACACCTCAAAGAGGATCACAGGGAAATCCACGTAGATGCGGGGCGGGGCGGGAGGGGTGGTGGATCCAGCTTCACGATGCCCTGAGGAATCAGGTTCTCATGCACCTGCCTCTGCTTGGCCCGCTTCTGCCCGTTCTTGGTGACGACTGTCTCCTCATAGAGCTCGTGAGCCAGATCCCCATCCTCGTCCTAGAACATGGAGCCGCAGCACTCCATGATAGAATACGAAGGGGGGCACGACTCAGCCTCGCGGTCGCACCAAAGCTTGCTCAGCAACAGAGCCTCCGGGCCGCCACCCCCCGCCGCCAAGGCGAAGGGCCGCAGGCCCCGAGCTTTGGAGCTGCGGGTGCCCATGTCAGGGCCGCCGGCGCACGGCGGGCCCCGCGGCAGCTTCACTCTCACAGGGCCTACGCTCGTAGGTGCCGCCGCCTCTGCCACCTTCCGCAGGCTCCCAAAAAGTTTTTTTAACAATCAAGAATAATATTTAAAATAGAGATTTACATCCACTGTCATTATTCATGAACATCACATGAGGTGTATATTTTCCCTTGATACACTGGTTAATGATCAGCAAGCCATTTTAACACTAAGTATCTAGAACATGAAGACAAATTCTATAACTCTTCATCAATGTTTGAAGTTATACTCAATCCAGAACTTTATAAAACTTTGCTAAAAATTAATAAAAACATTGAGAGCCTCCTTTAACATTTCTTATTTAATTGCAAAGGCAACAAGCAGTTGTTCACGCTGTTACAGTAAAATGCCTGAAAGAGTCCACCAAACCAACAGGCACTCCTTTTACATAAAGAATTATCAGGAGATGCAGAGGGAACATTGCTGAAGATATGAAAAAAGTTACAACAAATTACACAGTAAAGGAGGACATGATATATAGTAAAATACCAATATTTCTCCAAAGTTTAAGCTTGTGGCATTTGCTAGGTTCTATTTCAATAATTAAATCTACAAAAAAGTTCTACTTTTTGTGTAAGCCACCAGGTAACTTTATCCATAAATCCTTTAATATGTACCACCAAAAAATAAGGATTTGTTTCTGACATAAAGACACTGTTAACGTCATATTAAGTTCAATTAACATATTTTCTTCATATCATTTAATATGTAGTCCACATTTAAGTTTCTCCAATTGCATAAAAAATGTCTTTTTTTCATGGATGATTTATTTGATTCAGGAAGCACACAAGGTTCACAGTTATTATCACATTTATTATATTATTTGCTCTATTTTAATCTAGAACAGTCTCACCTCCATTTTTCCCCTTGCCATTGATTTATTGGAGAAACTGGGTCATTTGTCTCAGGTCTTGAGGAATGATTAATATTCTGCATTTGTCTGCTTATTTCCTGTGGTATTGCTTCCTTATGGTATTGTTTAACTTGTCTCTATCTCCTATATTTCTTAAATTAGAAGTTGATTTGAAAGCTTTGATTAGATTTAGACTGAATTTGTTGACAAGACTACTTATGCTGTTTACTCCATATTGCATCATACTTAAAGGCTCATAGTAAGTGGCTGACCAACTTTTAGTGATGCTTAAGTTGGATCATTGGTTTTGGTGGTGGCAAGTTGATCGTCCCATTGTTAAGGTCTGTCAGAAAAAACTGATAGTTTTTTCTCTTAATGTTTTTTTTCCCATTCTACCATTTCTTTTACATTTACTTTCTGCAATTTTTCTCTAAGTAACTTTCCTTCATCAACTAGGGCTATTTTAAATAAATTACACAGGATTGATGAGATAAAAGCTTATTTCTTTCTCTGTAATTGTCATTTTCAAAATAAAAAGTCAGTGCTCTAACTACCTCTAATGATTTCTGATGAGTTCTTGTTAACTTTTTGTTTTTGCTCTCTCGTTCTCTTTTGGAATATCATTATGACTCATACATTTTTATACAATTATTTTCAGTGAATTGAAATGATTATTTTTATGCTCAGATTATTCCATCTTTGGCCAAGCTGGCTCTTATGTCCTTTTGACATAACCCTATTATAGTTTGGTGGTTTCTTTGACTTTTGGCACAAGATATCTAAGGCTCATCTTATAAATTTCCTGAACTGAACCTGAATCTGGCCATTTCTGTAAGGACCCCTAGTTTTTTTTTTTATTGGTGAATGATATTTAGAGCTCACAACCTGACACTAGGTGTGGTCACTGATTTTAGGCCTTTTCAGTAGACAGAGCTAACTTCTTATCATAGATAAATTTAAACATACCTAAAAGTCAGAGAGTAGCATAAGAAATCCCTCTTGTGCCATCATCCAGCTTCAGCAGATATCAATATTTTGCTCACTTGGTTTTATCTAGTTCCAACACTTTCTATAAAAAGCCCTTGAACATCTATGATAGAAAAATGAGCAAGGGACAAGAAGTAGAACTCCATAACTGAGGAACCACAAATGGAAATCAAAAATAAACAAATAGGACTACATCAAACTAAAAAGCTTTTGCACAGTGAAGGAAACCATCAACAAAATGAAAAGGCAACCTACTGAATGGGAGAAGATATTGGCAAATGGTATAGACAATAAAGGATTAATATCCAAATTATATGAATAACTGATACAACTCAATATCAAAAACCCCAAACAATCTGGTTAAAAAATGGGCCAAGAATCTGAATAGATATTTCTCCAAAGAAGACATTCAAATGCCCTGCAGACACATGAAAAGATGTTCAACATCACTAATCATCAGGGAAATGCAACTCAAAACCACAATGAGATATTGCTGCATACCTGTCAGAATGGCTATCATCAAAGAGACAACAAATAACAAGTGTTGGCGAGAATGTGGAGAAAAGGCAACCCTCATGCACTGTTGGTGGGAATGTAAATTGGAGCAGCCCCTATGGAAAATTGTGGGAGAGTCCTCAAAAATTTAAAAATAGAACTAACATATGATCTAGCAATTCCAGTTCTGCGTAGTTACCCAAAGAAAACAAGAATACTAGTTTGAAAAGATATATGCACCTTTATATTCAGTGCAGCACTGCTTACAATAGCCAAGATATGGGAGTAACCTAAGTGTCCATCAACAGATATGGTATATGTATGTACACACAATGGAATATTACTCAACTGTAAAAAGAATGAAATCTTGCCATTTGGGACAACATGGATGGACCTAGAAGGTATTATGCTAAGTGAAATAAGTCAGACAGAGAAAGACAAATACCATATGGTTTCACTTATATATGGAATCTAAACAATAAAGCAAATGAACAAACAAAACAAAACAGAAACAGAGTTACAGAGAGCAAACTGGTGGTTGCCGGGGGAGGGGGGTGCAGGTTTGGGTGAAAGGGATTAAGAGGTACAAACTTACAGTTGTAAAATAAATAAGTCACAGGGATGCAATACATAGCATAAGGAATATAGTCAATAATACTGTAATAATTTTGTATGATGACAGATGGTTATTAGACATTATGGTGATCACTTTGCAATGTATTTAAATGTTGAATCACTATGTTGTATACCTGAAAGTAACATAATATTGTACATCAACTATACTTCAAAAAAAGAAAGGAAGATAAATTACCATATGGAAAATTATAGGCTCTGTATTTTATGGATTTATTGAAAACATTAACATATTTACCATTTATACATTTTAATCTAATTTGCTTTTGTAATTCTTAATGTGAGATTAAGGGATAAGGAGATTTGGAGGAAGACATGATTGGTATTGAAATCAGATATCCATGTAGCAGGACTTTCCTGGTGGTCCAGTGGTAAAGAGTCCACCTTACAATGCAGCGGACACAGGTTCGATCCCTTGTCAGGGAACTAAGATCCCACATGCTGTGGGGCAATTAAGCCTGCATGCCACAACTACTGAGCTCGCGTGCCTCAACTAGAGAGCTTGAGTGCTGCAAACTACAGAGTCCATGTGCTCTGGAACCCGCTCACCACAACTACAGAGCCCACACGCCCTGGAGCCTGTGCGCCACAACCAGAGAGAGAAAACCTGCATGCCACAATAAGAGAGAAGCCTGTGCCTCAACGAAAAGCCCATGTGCCACAACAAAAGATCCTGCATGCCTCAACAAAGATCTGGCGTGCCACAACTAAGGCCTGATGCAGCCAAAAATAAATTAAATAAATAAATAAAAAAAAAATAACTCTTTAAAAACATATTCAGCATTAAAAAGAAAAGATATCAGTGTGGCATTTGTGCTTTGATTTTTCTAACATACAGAGGGGAAAATTCTTAAAGAATGAGACTTGTCATGAGAAGGCTTCAAACTTGATTACCATATGCACAAAACAACCCATTGTTTTGCCTAATCTGCATGAAACCTCCCACAGTGGTAATAATATGAGCCTCTCAACTGAAATAGCATGTTATATTTTTGGCAAGGAAACAGCAAGACCAAAAAAAAACAAACAAAGCAATTAGAATACGAATTAAGATATAGAGAAGTCATTTGAAAAAATAGCTGTTAACACTTTGCAATTTCAGTAGCAATTCTGCCTCTGAGGCAATATAAATCATGTATTAGACTTTCAGCCTCCTCAATAAATTCTTTATCGGCACTACAAATTTAGAACATATAAAAATATCAGCAACATTATCCGTGTTAACCAGCATACCTTGGTTCAGCTCTCACAACTGTAGTTCTGTAAAAGCAGATTTAGAGAATCACCAGAACAAATTAGCAACGTTGTTTAATAGAAGACATTATTAAGGTATAAAATATATTTTGTTAAGGAATAGTTACTTATAATTGACAAACAATAATTTGTTTGCAGGCTTTCAATTTTGGATAGTCCAATTTGTCTAAAATCATCTTTCTTTAATATTTCCTTTTGTCAACTTCATTTTCCTTATTCTATTATTTAGTCTTAACACAGTATTATCTCTGATTTGTTCCAGTGTTATTAAATGTCTACAATTTGCTAGGCGCTGGATAGGAAAAGGAAGGGATAAGAAGATAAGCTATTTTTCTACATTTGTAACATAAATACAGAAAAATTGCTAAAATGTAAGTAGTACTTTTAGAAATAATGTGACTAATAATTTAGAAATAATCCATCAACATTTTTCTAGTTCATTAGATCTGTAATTTTAATGTAAATGTTTAGAATTTATTCTCATCATAATGTAAAAGCATGTTTTTTTATCTATAGAAAAAGCATCACAAATTATTTATTATATTTTAAGACAAAGTGTGTGACAGTTGAATAAAAAAAGTTTATTAACTTTTAAAATTAAATCAAAATTATAATTCAAATGAACTTTGGAAAACACTAACTCGTTTGATTGGTTATTTTAATCGAGCCTCTACAATAACCATTGCACTTTAATATTCAAAATTGACAGTCATTCTCTCATGTCACACAGTAGTATAAGTACAGAGACTATTCCTCAATACCTTCTGCAGAAACTATGACCCTACTAATGCGAAAGGGCAAGGCTGTTGATGACCAGACAGCAGGTAGCAGGGAGTCAGGCTGCCCACTTTTTGAATGCTACCTCTCTTCTGACTATTGTATTGTGTTCCATGGTGTGGGAGGAGGTCAGCGGGAGGACGTAACTGCCGGTTGACCTGTGAACTGGACCTGGGCAGTGGAAGGCTCCTCGCCCCCTCCCCGTCCTTGGGATGAACTTCTGCCTACCGTTCCCACAGTGGGAGCCATTTTCAAGGATGCAGCCTTGAGAGAGCAATGTGTTGCCAAGATCTTCTGGACAGAATATGTGACTGAACCCCGTTCAGTCCTCTATAAAAACTCAAGATTCTGGCGGGCAGGTGCGAAGATGTACTGGTCTAGCAGCCGCCCAAGATAAGCCTCGTATGTAATTCCCTAGCTTATTAAGCTCGCCACCTACCTGGCACGGCTGCGGCTTTCTTCGGTTTCTCCCCTACCTCCGTGAACAGGGGCCAGTTTCAGATTTCACCTGCGAAGCTCCTGAGGGTGCCAACCAACAACGGAAGGGTCTGTCTCATTCTTTTTTGTTGTTGTTGTTGTTGGGGGTAGGAGTTTATTAATTAATTTATTTTTTGCTGTGTTGGGTCTTTGTTTCTGTGTGAGGGCTTTCTCTAGTTGCGGCGAGCGGGGGCCACTCTTCATCGCGGTGCACGGGCCTCTTACTATCGCGGCCTCTCTTGTTGAGGAGCACAGGCTCCAGACGCGCAGGCTCAGTAGTTGTGGCTCACGGGCCCATTTGCTCCGCGTTATGTGTGATCTTCCCAGACCAGGGCTCGAACCCGTGTCCCCTGCATTGGCAGGCAGATTCTCAACCACTGTGCCACCAGGGAAGCCCTGTCTCATTCTTCTGTCTCTCCTTGCCCTATGTGTTCTGGGCCAGTTTCGAATTTCATCCGGGAGAAGTCCTGAGCTTGTGAACCAACATATGGTAAGACAGTTTTGTTCTATTTTGTTTCATTTTTTAAGAGTATAAAATTGGAAGGTGGGAGTTTTAACTTTAAATGTTTGTTCTCCTATGGTCCATGGAAGAGTGATGAAACCTTTTTCTGACCCATTCTCATCTTCATTCCCAATTTGCTGTCCTCTCACTGTCCCCTGCCCTCAGTCCCCTCATCAAGTACTCCCTGGGGAGACTCCAACTCTCTCCATGTGCCGGGAGAATCTTAAGGCGGTCTTGGCCCCAGAGCTTCTCACGCCTCTTATCAGCTCCCCTGTAGCAGATTTCAGCTGCCAAGGGCCTTACTTCTGCTTTGAGACTCCTGGTCTGAAGGGGTAGGAGGGAGGCTGCTCTGCAGAGCTGCAGTGAGTTGGGGGATGTCTGACTTTGTTTCAGGCTCTCCACCAACAATAACTGAGGCTCTTTTCTTCCAGAATTTACCTAAGTACAAATATACTTTGCATACCTTAGTTTTCTTCCAAAAACCAATCTATTCCTAATGTGAAGAATATTAATACAACACTAATACACACCCATTAATACAACACTCATGTTAAGCTTCATAAAGTTGTAGTGTTCAAGTAATTAACAAGGAAGCCATTAGACCAAGGTGTCTCTAATGCCTGGGCTGCCTATGTAAACAAACCAAAACCTAAGCCAGAGTCAATTTCTGCAGATGCCTCAAGGTCAAGAAATGGAAACCTGAGAACAACCAATCACAAAGAGCCAACTAGGCTTTCCCAGATAAGGCAGGGTTTAAGCTACAGGCAATCAAATAATTTTCTTGCATTGTTTCTTCATCTGCTCTCTAAAAGCCTTTTCCTGGCTCCTGTTGGGGAGGGCACCTAATCATTTTCAGTTTGGTGCTGCCTGATTTGAATCACTGTATGCTCAAAGAAACTTTTCAAGAGTTTAATTTACCTTAGTTTATCTTTTAACTATAGTATGTTATTATTTTTAATAGTGTGCAATTATTATTGTGTTAAAGGAACACAGAGGTGATGGATTATTTATGTTGGTATTTAATAGTGTTGGATTGGGTCAGCAATAATACCAATGCTTTAAACCTGGGTGCAGTTTTCCTCCTAGTAGCATGTGATGAATTTCAGTTCACCTCCCAAGACAGAAACCTGGGAGTCAAGGCTCTTTTCTTGTCCAGTCTAATTTGCCATCATGCCTAGTTAATCCCACTTCACTGTTATCTCTTGACTCTGTTTTCTTTTCCCCAACCCCTTTCTTATACTATAGGACTGCAGGATAAATTATAAACTTTGAATACAAGGCACTTTATCATCTGACCCTTGCCTACCTACTTTGTGGCCTCATTTGTAGCTACTACTCATTTGTGGTCATAAAAATACAGCACTCATGTTTCCTTCCGCAGGAAGCATAATTGACTGATGGCCCCAGCTGCTGTCCTTCTGGATTCACTCTTGTGTTCATGTAAAGGCCATGTTTCCCAAAGCCTTCTCTCAGCCAAAGTCTGAGTAGCACGGGGATTTGTTCTAATGTGTACCCATTCTTATAGTTACAGGAGTCCTTGAATAGGTGACTTTGGCCAGAGGACTCCCCTGAGTTCTGCCTGGTGGAGACTTAGAACTGTGCCACATCTGAGACCCTGCCTATACAATCCTTCTCCATCCTCTCTCTCACAGGGCAGATGTGCATCATGATTTGAAGGCTTTTCCTACCTCCACCAGCTCCTTCTCCTTCACAGGGTTTTCCCCCAATAAATCTTTTGTACATCTAATCCCATCTTGGCATTTTCTTTGTGGAGGACCCAAACTAACAAAAGTGGTGCCAGGAATGATTTGAAGAAAACTACAGGGACAAGAGGGGCTTTATAGCCAAGGAGCAAGGTGGGGGTCAGTGTATGGAAAATTATTAAGAAGAAACATCAGGAGTAAGGAAGGATTCTGGTTAAACTGACTTGACAGGATTCTTGCTGAAGACAGGCTAGGGTGATCAGATATCACCTGGAGGATGGTGAGAAATGAGGAATTTGATCAGATACGGAGGGTGGAGGATTCTGTCTAAATTGACTTAATGGATTCTTGCTGAACTGGGTGTGCAGGCCCAGCCAGGATGGACACTGAAGCCCAAAGTCAAAGCCTAATTGAGAAGGGGGCTTAGAAGAGCCTGACTAAAGTTTGGCCAAATAGAGAGTTTTTGTCCAATAGGAAGAAGTGATCACATATGTACTGCTACCTTTTTACTGCTAACCTGAATAGGAAATATTAATCTTGTGTAGAATGCAGGGTCCAGAGAAAATCACACTATGATTTTATTCAGAGACATTAGCATTAAGTGGATCTTAAAGGCAATCTTAAGGGGAAAAGAAAATGTTATAGGAAATCCACATGCATTTTTTTTGAAGGAGGTATAAAAAGGAGAAACAGTAAGTCAGTTATATCTTCAATACCTTAATCACCGAGGAAGCAGTGGATAAGTATTTTCAGAACCAGTAAAGGCTCCACTTTATTCTAGGAAAATGAATTATGGTGCTTGCTGCATTCACAACCCTTGCACAACTCTACCCATCTCCCTCACCCCCATACTCACAGCATATACAAAAAAGATAAGCCAAAACAGTCATATAATATAAAATAGCACCCTTGGCTACAGGTATTGGATTAGGAGCACTTGATCTAATGGCAGCCAGTGCATAGATATGTCTGTAATCTATGACATGCATGACTTAGCATGAAATGATGATCTGGGCCAATCATATTCTTACTCCCACATATATGACTGAGAAAAGAGAGAATCAGACAGCTAATAGTGAGTTTGAAGCCAAAGATGCATAGAGAGAAGCTCTTGAGATAGATTTGGGGCTATATATGAGGGATTAGATTTAGCTCTATGAAAAGTCAGGGCAATCTGAGTTATAAGCAGAAGCTTCAGGTGGAGAAAAGTTCCAGAATAAAGAGAGAAAAGAACTGGGCTAGTTAGTATAGTAGATTAAAGATGGTTGCAGATTCTTTGACACTTTGTCAAAGGTGAGGTAGACTTTTTTTTTTTTTTTTTGAACACTTGACCACTGCTTAAAATACAGTGGGAGTGATCCTGTGCCACTTTGGAATCTCAAGAGATTGTTAGCTTCCAATTCCCATTTCTTCGAATACTTACTCTGGGAAATAAGCAACATGCTATGCCACCAAAAGGCTCATGGAGAGGCCTATGTAGAGAACTAAGGTCCCTGATCAATAGCCTGGGATGAGCTCCCAGCCAACAGCAGCACCAGTTTGCCAGGCATGTGAGTAAGCCATGATGGAAGTGGATCCTCCAGGTGTAGTTGAGCTGCCTCTACTGATACCATGTGGACCAGGAGAGAGCTATCCATGACCAGCTCTGCCCAGATTGTGGGTTCATGAGCAGAATAAATGACTGATGTTGGTATTTTTACTTATTATTTTTAATTGTGGTGAAATACACATAACATGAAAGTTATCATCTTAACCATTTTTAAGTATACAGCTCAACGTTATTACATGTATTCATGTTGTTGTGCAGCCATAATCACCATTCATCTCCAGAACTCTTTTCATTGTACAAAACTAAAACTCTATACCCAGTGAACAACAACTCCCCATTCTTCTTTTCCCTCAGCGCTGACAACCAACATTCTACTTTCTGTCTCTATTAATTTGACTCTTCTAGGAACCTCATATAAGTGCAATAACACAGTATTTGTCTTTTTGTGACTGGCTTATTTCACTTAGCATAATGTCCTCAAGGTTCATCCATGTTGTAGCATGTGTCAGAATTTCATTTGTTTTCAAGGCTGTATTAAATTCCATTATATATGTATATCACATTTTGTTTATTCATTCTTCTGTTGATAGACACTTGGATTGCTTTCACCTTTTGGTTATCGTGAATAATGCTGCTATGAACATGAATGTATAAATATCTGTTTGCGCCTCTGTTTTCAGTTACTTTGGATATATATTCAGAAGTGGAATTGCTCACTGCCATTTGTTTCTGAAAAGTGAAAATAAATTAAACTAAGGAGTACCATTCTACTTGTTATGAGTGAACCAAACTGGTCAAAAGAAAGAAATTCCTTTAGTATAGAATACATAGCAAACAAATCATTAAACATACAAATATAAATTTTCTAGATAAAAAATTTGACAAGGTATGGCAAAGTAAATGTTTTTACGGGATATTATGGTGCCTTGTTCTACAAATTAAAGTTCTTAGTCAACAGGTATGGTCAAAACAAGACAACTTTTTCCAAAGCCATTCAAAAGTTTATGAATTCCTATAAGTACAGATGTTCCAGAGCTTTATAATATTATAAATATATTTTCACAAATGAGTTTATTTTTAGATAATTTTTCACTTAAAAAGACACACTTTATTTTGTCTCTGACTTATATTAGTCTTTGGATTTTTTTGTGATTGTCCTAAGATTCACAGGTTAACAGAGCCATTGATTTTAACCATTAGCTTCAAGCTCCTATTTTATCTAACGTCTCATCAATAGTAAAATCTCTACCTCCCATGTGCCTATATTACTACCTTCATAAACTCTGAAAGGGGAAATTAAGAGCATTGAAATAACTGGAAGATAGCAAGGATCTCAACCATTAAGACAGAAAATTGTCATAGCTAACCATTTCCTGAATATTTGATTTAGAAGTGTGAACGATCATGAAGAGTGTTGATATGTGAAGGGGTTTAATTGTGTGTATGTTACACGTGTTTTTGTGCATCACTTAGACTGTCGGAGCTCAGAGAAATCTTGACCCCAGCTGCCAAATATTAGCATCACCTGGGGAACTTTTATTATTATTATTTTTTTGGTTAATTAATTAATTTATTTTTGGCAGTATTGAGTCTTCATTGCTGCGCACAGGCTTTCTCTAGTTGCAGTGAGCGGGGGCTACTCTTTGCTGTGGTGCGCGGGCTTCTCATTGTGGTGGCTTCTCTTGCTGTGGAGCACGGGCTCTAGGCATGCGGGCTTCAGTAGTTGTGGCTCGCGGGCCCTAGAGCGCAGGCTCAGTAGCTGTGGTGCACAGGCTTAGTTGCTCTGTGGCATGTGGGATCTTCCCAGACAAGGACTTGAACCCGTGTCCCCTGCACTGGCAGGCAGATTCTTAACCACTGGGCCACCAAGGAAGTCCCTGGGGAGGTTTTAAAAATACCCAGGCTCGGATCCTACCCCATAGTACCATGTCAGAATATCTGGGGATGGGATTTCATCAAATTCATTAAAAGATCTTCAGATGAGAGCCGGTGTCCCACCAGGCTGCAGGCTACGGCAACTGAGCCAGACCCTGGGGCCTCCTGATTACCCCAGCTTCATGGAGTCTGTGGATGAATACCGTTTTGTGGAGTGCCTGTTACCCCCCACCAGCATCCCAAAGCCCCCAAAGCATGAACATTATCCCACTCCTAGAGGCCTCCCACCCAACCTGCCCTACTTTGTGCAGTGCTCTTGTATGCACAACATCTGGTCTACAAGGACATCATGCATAGAAACCGTCAGATGACTGTGATCCTGAAGGTGGAGGGGGACATTTGGGCCCTGCAGAAGGAGGTGGAAGATTTTCTGAGCCCGCTGCTGGGGAAAACACCTATCACCCAGGTCAATGAGGTGACAGGTACCCTTCGGGTCAAGGGCTACTTTGACCAGCAGCTCAAAGCCTGGCTCCTGGAGAAGGGCTTCTGAAGCCCAGCTGAGCAGCCTGCATGCCCAGCGTCCCCTGAGACTGGAGTCCCGGGGATCTCAGGAGGAGGGAAGTGGCTGTTGGAACAGCTAGGAGAAAGGGGTACAGAGACCGGGGCTGAGGGCCTTGGAGCAGGCCTTGTTTGCATAAAGGAGGAAATGGGACTCTGTATAGGTGCCAGCACTGGGGGAGGGCTGTCTAATATTGGAGACCCACCAGGAACAGCCAAGCTAGGGGGGAGCGTTAGTCACCCCCCCCCCAACTTTGGCGTGTTCCTGCTTTCCCTTCATTGGAGCTCCTTGGACTCAGGTATTCAAACTGTAGAGGTTGTTGACTGCCCCTCTGTTGGAAGCAATAGCCCAGCCCAGTTTACAGGAGGGTAACACAGGGCAGACCCTGTGGGCACATTCCTTCCTTGGCCTGCAGACCCTCACTGCTGCAAAACATCACTGAGCCCTTGCTCTAGGTCAGACCCGACTTGGTAGAGGCTACAGAGAACACAACATGACTCAGACGTGGGTCCTGGAAATCTTCAGTTCCAAATGTAGTGCACGTCAGCCCCTCGGCTCATTCCTTTTACCCATGGAGAGGTAAAATGGCCAGTCACCTCTATTCCATTCCATATTAGAGTTGAGCCTGACTGGGTTTCCAGCTCCAGGGAATTAAATGGTTAGCTTTAGCTGTTCTGCCCACAAGGGGCTCCTTGAGAGCTCCTAGCAGCCCAGCCAAGAGCCATCCTTCCCAGGTTGCTGACCTAGTATCAAGGCTGGACAGGGGTTTTGCAGGCAGGAAGATGCTGACCTTTTGTCCCTGCCATCCTATCCCACCCCAGCTAAGGAACCTTCACACTTGCCCCATCCTTGGGAGTCACAAGGGCCAAAGGCCTGAGTTCGCACCCCACTCAGCAACAAGCTGGCTTAAGACAGGGTTCAGAGCCTGGCTCCCCTACTTGCTCTGACCTAAGGCAGGGTACTTAACCTTTCTGGGGTTCAGTTTCTTCATATGTAAAATGAGTATATCTTCCTAATACCTTAATATTCAATACTGTGACCAAGAACAGTGCTGGCTTGTATAAGTAAACCCTCACTCCTGGAGATTCCAGGCCACTCTCGAGTCTACGGCCTGAATTAAGAAAAAGGAGTGTGGCACACTGATCATATCACACCAGTTCCACAAGTCATTAATGCAAGTGTTTACTTGGCTGTATATACAATTTAAGCTATTAAAATTTGTGCAATATTTACAAATTAAATAATCATCTGAAACTGTCAAAAAAAAAAAAGTTCTCCAGATGATTCTAATGAGCACCCAGAGTAGAGAACAACTGGACAATAGGAAAGAAACTATGTTTGTACATTTTGCCCAAGGCCAACTACACTTTGAGTGCTTATTAAACATTAAGGGTTTCTCTATAGGGCTAGGTCATTTAGTAAACAGATGAGGCTTCAATTAGATAGCCAGTCACTCTATTTTATAGGGCTTTCAGTTTTCAATTTCACATAGATAAGATGAACAGTATCCATGACAATGGCAGATGTGATTCATCCATTCCTTAGCTTTCTGTTTCCTTTAGGGCATTCTGTTCCCTCAGATGACATTTGGGGCAGCTCATACACTCTAACAGCCTTCTGGCATAGCTGGTGATTTGAGCTTTTCTTCATCTATGTCTTTTTAACTTTATAATCCTAAGGCTCTGCCTAATGTATGATATCAGTTCACATATGCTTTAAAAAATGACACTATATTTTCATGTTATGCTAAAATATACTGATTGGTTAATTTATTCTTGAAGAATTTACTGAATACGTGTTTCATGGTCAATACTTAAAGGTTGATCCTTGCCCTCAAGAATCTTATATTCCAAGTGATGTTAGTACCCTATTTTATACCATCAAATCTATTTTATGATTTAGGTTCTCAGACTTGTATATGGTGCTGTATTAACCAAGGTTCTCCAAGGAAACAGAACCAACAGGATGTGTATATATAGAGAAAGAGACTTATAAGGAATTTGTGCACAGGATTATGGAAACTGGCAAGTCCAAATCTACAGCGTGGACCAGCAGGCAGAGACCCAGGAGAACTGAAGTTCCAGTTCCAGTCCAAAGGCTGGCAGGATGGAGACCCAGGAGAGCTGTTAGTGCAGATGAAGTCCAAAGGCAATCATCTGGAGAATTCCCTGTTGTCTGGGGAGGCAGGCCTTCAGCTGATTGGATGTAGTCTAATTGGAGGGCAATCTGTTTAAAGTTCACTGATTTAAATGCTAGTACCATCCAAAAACACCCTCCTAGGTAACACATAAAATTATCCATCACAGGTGCTTAGAGCCAGTGATGATGATGATGATGACGATGCGTACAATATATTGTATGCTTAGCATGTGCCAGACACTGTGCTACTCAGTGTACACCTTTTAATCCTCACATCAACCCTACGAGGGAATTACTGCCACTATTATCATTGTATAGACAAGGAAATTGAGGCTTGTTAACAGTTAAATAACTTGTCCAAGCCACAGTTTGTAAGCCTTGGTTCTACAATTTAAACCCAGGTCTGCCTGGCTCATAGCCCTTGCCCTTAAATACCACAAAGCTCCACAAAGATGTTTTTGGAAGTTTCCTTTCTGCTCTCCTCTGAAGTATACTCTTAAGGGGGAAAAGACATTTTGTTGACCTTACAGAGGAGAATTTTTCATTATTTGCAATGTTTTATTTAATACTAACTTTCATTAACACTAACTTTCATTTTTATTGATACTTAACATCAGTGTTCCTGGAGCCCTGAGCGTCACTATCTATTTTAGGATTATATAGAGATATCTATCTTTCCATATTTTTCTGCAAATGCAGTGATCATAAACACATTAAAATTAATTCATATGAGCTGAAGGCTTGTAGATCCTCACAGTTTTATTTTATTAAACACTTTAAAGTTAATGAGAAAACCTCTTGCTGACCTTTTGGGGAATATTTTCTATATCCCCCAGCTGAATGGGATTCATCAAGACATTATCCAGGCCACATTTTTAGAGTGAAGTTTAATCAGGAGGGTATGAATAAGACAGCACGCTCTTGTCCTCCCTTCTCAGCTTTCTGTATAAAATTGACAAAATAAGATCTGAGACTTGGACTTGATTTTGGAGTGGAAATAAATGAAGCAGACCTTCTGATTCAGGGCTCCTTAGGCCTATCTAGTGAAGAAAAGGGGTTTGTACTTGGTCTAATCTAGAAAATTGGGTTTAACATTGGAGTCTGTGACAGGACCCAGGCAGTAATAAAGTGACTTTGTTTTGATTCATCATATGCTCATATACCTCCTTTACAACATTGTGGGGAGAGGTAGGTTAAGGAAGGTTTGGGTATTTGTGTGTGTTAGCAAAGACCACCATAATGGATCTTAATTTTATCTTAATGGCATCCAATCAATTAATACTTTAATCTAGCATTTTAATGGACTATCATACCTGGTATAATAACAGAGCCTCAAATTAAGCGCACATGGTCCATTTCCACCCCCAAACTCAAACCAGAGTCTTGAATCTCACTGTCTCAATTCAATGAAAAGTCATACTTGCCTTCTTCAGACAAAAAAGAGGGAATGGGGAAGCATTACGTATTTAGTAGAAGCTTAGAGTAATGGACCAAGCAGTAAACCCGGACTCTAATCTCTGGGGATAGATAAGGGTAGAGGTGATAAGGATATATAACAATTAAATTTAAATACGCTCAGAGAAGATATAGAAACAAAACATTTGATAACATTTATTGAGTACTTTCTATGTTCTATTTATTCTATTACATCCTTGTTTAACTTTCATCACCACTGTGTGACTAGCTAAACTTTACAGATTAGGAAAGTGGGGCTTTGAGATGTTAATATTTCAGAGGTCAAACAAGTAGTTAAGTGATAGCCCCTGATTCTTTCTCTGTACTGTGTACTCAAGAGCCAGCCTTCCTATTTGCTATGCTATTCTATCTCTATTATATACATCTATCAGTATAGCTTAATTTTTCTAGTTTAAATATTTGGTTCTGTTATGAAACTATTGCTATGCTGGGCCAATGTCCTCTGAAATATTGGCATTCCAATTATACGCTATTCACTAGGGCTCTTTGTAAGTGTGGTACTGTTTGGATGCTAAACTATTGTGAAAAATAATTAAAATTCTTTTTTCCCCCTACTGAGAAGAAATCTCTACAGTTTTCCTGCTTAAATGTCTGTACAAAACAGTTATTCTGTGATTTTTCTGTATTTTTTTCTGGAGTATGTGATAGTTCTTAGATATTAACATTTCATTTAATTTGAATCAGAAATAGAGCCAATCTTGAATATAAGGTCTTGTATCTTAAGAGCTTGATTACAAGATCTAAAGCTTCAAGTCTTTCATGTACTCAATTTGGAAAATAGTTCTATATGGCTGGAATAGAGAGTCCATGAGTGTGTAGAGAAATAAAGATGTGGTCAAAAAGGCAGAATGGGGCCCAGTTGTAATATGGCCCACATGCAAGCGTTGTTGGAAAAGTGTTGCTTTTAGCTGTTGGACTACCGCACTCTTTGGAATTAGCCTGCACTAGGCACAGTGCCTGGCATATAGTAGGTGCTCATTAACCCTTGAGGGAAAACCAACTCTGGCAATACAACAAAATTTTAATAGAACATCATTAAGAATCACAGCTGGATTAATGTTTAATATTCTTATTTTTAGTAGCAAAACTAGTTTTGGGAAGAAAACATAAAGGAATATTAGAGAAGGATTAACTTTAAATTAGATAATACTATGAGGAAGAACAAGGTTTCTGGAATAACATTGAATGCAACGCGTACTGCACAGGGAGAGGCTCAAGAAATGTTGAATAAATTAATGAAGAATGATTTAAAAGTGTACAGTGTGTGTTGTGTGTGTGCACATGCTCACAGATCATACCAGTAAATGGTAACTGGACTTTAAAAATGAAAGTTTAGTGTATTCAGATATATTCACATAAAACTCAAATTTCAACTTTGGAAAAACCTAATGGGAGCACACATTTAACAAAGCTTATTTTTTAATCTTTATCCACTGTTGTTAAGCCTTTTTACAGCTTCCTTAAAATCTCAAGTTCCCCAATGCAATACTATTAGAAAAGAAAATCTGAAAGATGGTGTTGAAGAGTAATTAGCATTTAACTGGCTGTGAATACAATCATGAAAACAATGTCCCAGGGGTAGCAGATAGGAAAAAGACTTGAAGAAGAAGAAAGTAATGATTATCAAAACAACAAAAGAAAATGCTTTTTAGACTTCAGGTTGTAACATCTTTGAAATACCACTGAAGGTTTCAGTAACAGAGAGTGGCTTGTGGGACACCTGAACACTCCTGCTTTATTTGTTTGGTTTTGGGAAACTTAAAAGTAATCTTGGGCCTACAGAGCAAGTGTGGCTTTGTAAAACAATAATTTTAAACCATACCACCCTTTTCCTCCTTCCTCCATGTTTATATGATCTCATTCCATATGAATTCCCTCCTATGTGAGTGCCTCAAGCCAGTCAACTTTAGAGGCTGAGTCTAAAGTTAAACCTCAAGTGGGTAGAATTTTGTAGAATCATTAGGAGTATGTTAGAGTTTGCTTTTGTTAGAAATATCAAACACAAAGAGGGCAACATTTTAATTTTGCCAAGTTATTAATTCAGTTTTAAAATAACACCATCTTTGGTGGGGAGGATACTGAAATTCTTTATCTCTTTTGTGAATATTCCAGAGCCACTTCTTTTGCATCTCTGTAGGACTTTTCTTCTTTTTCTTTTAACTAATTTATTTATTTTTGGCTGCATTGGGTCTTCGTTGTTGTGTGCTGACTTTTCCCTAGTCATGGCGAGCAGGGGCTACTCTTTGTTGCGGTGCGCGGGCTTCTCATTGCGGTGGCTTCTCCTGTTGTGGAGCAACGGCTCTAGGTGTGTGGGCTCAGTAGTTGTGGCTTGCGGGCCCTAGAGTGCAGGCTCAGTAGTTGTGTCGCACGGGCTTAGTTGCTCCGTGGCATGTGGGATCTTCCCGGACCAGGGCTCGAACCCCTGTCCCCTGCACTGGCAGGCGGATTCTTAACCACTGCGCCACCAAGGAAGCCCGTACTTTTCTATTTAGGTGTTCTGCTAAAACTTTATACTTTTCCTCCAACCAACTTTGAACTGTCCCAATCAACATGCTGTTAGTGAATTTTGGAATAATTTTTCCTTATCTTTCCTTCTCTGTTCACAATTTATTACCTTGTCTAATTTTCTCTTTGAAAAATTAAATATTTAAAAATTAAAATTTGATATTTAAATACATCTACTCTTATTGCTGTAGACTGAATTATCCTCACTAATTAATTGCTTGTCCAAAATATTCTTCAGGAAAATGAAGGTAACAGCAGGGCTGTTGTAAGTTTTAAATGAAATAATGTATGCAAGAGTATGTAGCATAGAGTAGATTCTTAGAAACGATATTTAATAATACGTTTTCCTGTTAAAAACTTTTCATTATTTTGTTGCCTCCAGGATAAAATCTAGAAATTCAGACTGATAGTCAAGATCATAAAAGTTTGGCTCTAACTACCTATATCAAATTATTTCCCACTAATATCTAATTGTTATTTAATTGCACAAATCTCTTTATGCCACAAACAGGCCATATTCATTTCAACATCTATGCCAACATTCCTGTTCTTTGTTGGTGGGGAATACTAATTCCTCTATTTAATCATATGCTCCTAGTATCAACTCCAGTTTTGCCATACCTATGGAACTTCATTTAATTGTTCTAGGGATAAGGGATACAGCAATGAACAAAGTAGAAAATGTCTCTGTTCTCCGGAAGCTTACAGACTAGCAGGGGAACAGATAGCCAGATTGACCGAGAAATTAACAAAATGTGGCCCATACATACAATGAAATATCATTCAGCCTTAACAAGTAAAGAGATTCTGCAATATGTTACAATGTGGATGAACCTTGAGGATATTATGTTAATCACAAAAAGATAAATACTGTCTGATTCCACTTAATATGAGCTATGTGGAGGAGTCAAATTCATAGAAACAAAAAGTAGAATGGTGGTTTCTAGGGGCAGGGGGTGGGGAAAAAGGAAGTTGTTGTTCAGTGGATTTAGAGTCTCAGTTTTGCAAGGTGGAAATGTCAATGTCTTGTACAATATTCATGTAGTTAACACAACCGTACTGAGTACTTAAAAATGGTTAAGATGGTAAATTTTATGCTTTGTATTTCTTAACACAATAAAAAAGAGAAATAATTGAGATAATCTCAGCTAATTATAAGTACTATTAAGACAATAAAGCAGGATAAGAGGAGAGCTCCTGAGAGGAAATGCTACTTTAGAAAGCCCCTATGAGAGAGTGACTTTGAGCTGAGGCCTGAATGATGGCATGTGTCAGCCATGAGCATCAGAAGGAATGGTAAATGCAAAGGTCATGAGGCCCAAACAGATTTGGCCTATTCAAGGAAAAGGTGGAAGGCAGCGTACAGAGTACATGCAGTGAATTTGTTGAGGAAGGCAGACCCTAGATTCTGTAGGGACTGGTGGGCTGCAGAAAGGAGAGTGAATTGCATTTAAGTGCAATAGAAATTCATTGAAGAGTTTTAAGCAGTGGATGATATGGTCTGATTTACAGGTTTTAAAAACTCAGCTAGCTGTAATGTGGAAACAGACCCATAGAGGTAAATACAGAAGCTGAAACACCAGTTAGAATGCATTTACATCTACATATAGGTGATGGTGACTTGGACTAGAGCTGAGAAGGAGTGAGGATGTCAGAATTGGGACATATTTTGAGGCAATGACAGTTGGATTTGTGGATGGATTGGATGTGGGAATGTATAAAGAAGAATCAAGGATGACTTCTATGCTATTGGCCTGGACACCTAGGGGAAAACTGGGAGAGAACCAGCTTTGGGTTTGAGGGAGTAAGCAGTTAAGGGTTCAGTTTTAACCTCGTTAAGGTCTTTTTTAAAAATATCTGTATTGAGATATAATTCACATACCATATAATTCACACATTTGAAGAAATTCAAGGACTTTTCAGTGTATTCACAGAGTCATGGAATCATCATCACAATCTAAGTTTAGAATATTTTATCACTTCAAAAAAAAAAAAAAACCCTTTACCTATTCCCCTGCCCCTAGGCAACCATGAACTTTTCTGTCTCTATAAATTTCTCCAATTTTGGCATTTCATATTAAGAAATGCTACAATATGTGAGCCTTTAGTAACTGGATTCTTTCATTTAACTTAATGTTTTCAAGGCTTATCCATGTTGTAGCATGTGTCAATCAATCAGTACTTTAATCCTTTTTATTGCTGAATAATATTCTATCATAGAGATATACTACCTGTTATTTATCCATTCAGCTGTTGGACATTTGTGTTGTTTCTACTTTTGGGCTGCTATGAATAATGCTGCTATGAATGTTTGTGTACAAGTTTTTGTTTGGATATATGTTTTCATTTCTCTTCAGTAAATAATCAAGAGTGGAATTGCTAGGTTATGTAGTAACTCTGATTAATATTTTGGGAAACTGCCAAACTATTTTCTAAAGTGGCTGCACCATTTTTTATGCCCCTCAACAATGAAATAAGAGTTTTAATTCCTCCGGATTCTTGCCAACACTTGTCATTGTCTGTATTTTTTTATTGTAACCACCCTAGTGGGTGTGAAGTGGTATGTCATGGTGATTTTGATTTGCATTTCCCTAATTACTAATGATGTTGAGCATGTTTGCATGTGTGTATTGACCATCTGTAAATCTTCTTTGGAGAAATATGTATTGAAATCCTTTGTGCATTTTAAAATTGGGTTGTTTTTTTTTTGTTGAGTTGTACAAATTCATTATATATTCTGGATACCAGCCCCTTGTCAGACATATGATTTGCAAATACTTTCTCCCCTTCTTTGGGTTGGATTTTCAACTTATGATGGTATTGTTTGCAGCACAAAAGTTTTAAATTTTAATGGAGTCCAATTTATAGTTTTTCGTTTGTCATTTTTGCTCTCAGTGTCATATCTAAGAAATGGCTACGTTAAATTTTAGTAACATATTAGACACCAAATGGAGATAGGCAGTTGAAAGTGAGTCTGGACTTTAGAGGAGAGATCAGTTGGATAGAAATTGGGGAGCAATCAGTGTACAGATAGTACTGGGTTGGCCAAAAAGTTCATTTAGGTTTTTCTGTAACACCAAAAATGAACTTTTTAACCAACCCAATATTTAAAACCCTGGGACTTTATGAAATCACTTAGACAGAAAGAGAGAGCAGAAGTAGACAAGTCTTGAAAGATACAATTTCCATTATACATAGCATGGGGTTCAGTGTGTGCCTGGAGTTCTGGGGTAAGCTACCAATAAAGAGAAGCTAAGTTACTGAGTAAACACTAAGACTGCCCAGTTAGGGGTGAGCAGATATCCCCCTGGAAGAGTTTGTGAAATAGTTTCTACTCTGTGGCTGCTATAGTCAAATTGAGTTTTCTAAATAAACTGGATTAGAATTTTCTCCACATGTTCTTAACCTCCTAAGAAGCTGATCAAATCCCTGTATAGGATGTCCATACTGGTCAAAGAAGAAAATGGAATCCATTCCAGCTTGTTTAAGCTAACAAAGAATTTAGTAGAGAACATCAGGTAGCTCACAGAATCCTCAGCAGGGCTGAAGAAGTAGGCACTAGGTCAAATACCAGCAACCACATCCAGAACCAACGACACACTGGCCGGATAAGCATATTGTTGCAGCTGCCTCTGGCCCCAGAAGCACGGTGCAGAACTTGCCTAGTGTGGGAACTGCCACTGTCATTGCTACCAGAACCCATACTTTAGATGCCAGGAACTCAACTTCCCTCAAATTGCTATACGTATCTTTAAAATTGCTTTAGATGCCAGGTAGTCAACTTTACTGCAGGTTCTACTTTACCCTTTAAAGAAGCTACTCAACTGCCACTGGCATTAGGAAAGTAGATGTCCAACATTTAGCCTGTATCCTCTTGTTATGAACTGAAACCTCATGTGGGTGACCCTGATTGGTGGAACCAAGGTCATCTATTTGCATCCTAGATGCCTAGGATGGTGGGAAAATAGATTTTCCGAGTTTTATCTTGGGAGGGCAAAACTCACAATGAAGAAACATAAAATATAGAGGATATTATTGAAAAGATGATGGGAGGCCATGTGTGAGAAGTCTTCACTATATTGGGCCATGCACACTTACCAATTACAGCATTTCACTAAATACCTGTGAGAGTTTCTTATCCAGATATCATGTAATTGATAAAGATTACTGTAGGACTTCCCTGGTGGCACAGTGGTTAAGAACCTGCCTGCCAATGCAGGGGACACAGGTTCGAGCCCTGGTCTGGGAAGATCCCACATGCTGCGGAGCAGATAAGCCGTGCGCCGCAACTACTGAAGCCCGCGCACTTAGAGCCCGTGCTCCGCCACAAGAGAAGCCACCACAATGAGAAGCCCGTGCACTGCAACCAAGAGTAGCCCCTGCTCACCGCAACTAGAGAAAGCCCGTACGCAGCAACAAAGACCCAATGCAGCCAAAAATAAATAAATAAAATAAATAAATTTATTTAAAAAATCATAAAATAAAGGTTACTGTTAAATGTCCTCCATTTAGAAGTGACAATTTCTCCATCTAAATATAACATATTTAGATGAACTATATTTGTGAATTCACAGGTTTATCAGCTATTTGCTTTTCTTTTAGAGCAGGCCTCAGAACTGGATGGTAAGTTGTTATACACATGGAATGTTATACACATTTTAATATACATGAGCAACTCAGTGACCTTACATTATTGAACATTAAAAATTTCTCTTCATAGAGAAAGACATTTTATTATGTTATTCATTTAATGAGATCTATGTGCATTATTTTTGTTTGTGACATATCTGGCAAAGAAAAGTCACCATAAGATATAGAACTTTCCATTAATTTATTATAAATATTCAAAACAATTTAATGGGGCTTGAACAAAATAAGAATTTTGCATTGCTTAGCTACTGACTTATTTTTACTCAATTTCACTGAGGTATAATTTACATAAAATTAAATAAACCCTCTTTCAAGTGTGATAAATTTTGACAAATATATCCACCCAAATAATCATCAGCCACAATCAAGATATAAAACATTTCTATAACCCCCCAAAACTCCTTTATGATGCTTTATATCATCCTCACTTCCCCAACCCTATGAAAACAGCAATCTACTTTCTGTCACTACAGATACTGATTTTTGCAAATTACTGAAGCATAATTTACATACAAGATAATGCATTCATTTTAAGTGTGCAGTTTGCTATAGCTATTGATTTTCAGAAAGTAAAATTACTCTCTCTATATGTTTTTCTCTTGAATTTTCAGCTGTAGTTATTAATTAAAAAAACAAACTTACCAATCATTTGGTTATATAGGAACGCATTAAATAAGTTCTTTTTGTTTTCTATACACACAGACTCACACAGAGTACCTCCATACTTTCTGCACACAAACTGTGTGATATCACAGTATTCTTGATCCAAAAACTATTCTTGAAAAATTGCTGATACAAAGGCCAGTGAAAGCAGACATAAAACTAAGCTACTGATTTAGAACCAAGCTGTTATTAGCTACTGCAACACACATATGCATCATAAGGTCCCTGAAATATCGACATTAATGGTATTCCTAGCTGATCACTCCTATAAAATTATGTTAAGGAAGGTAGAGTATAAATCTTAAGTAAACAAATGAATAAATAAATATACGCAGTTGGTGATTTAATGCTTGTGTGTGGGAGAGGATGGATAGAGAACATGTTATCCAGCGACTTCCACTAATTGATGCTATTAGCATGTTTTATGAGTTATTGATTTCTAAATGTCTTCTTCACAGTTTAGCAAGAGAATCAGATCTTAGAGGACCATGCCAGCTAATCTTTTTTTATCAGGTAGGATGGATAATGGTTTGAATGTAATCCAGCTTCCTGAAAGTGAATGAATAGAATGACTTCCCACAGTGTGGTATCCCAATTTGCATGTGAGTTACAGTAACAATTGCTGGGAGCAAACTCTTGTAATTTAGAAATTTGGAGCTCCTGAGAAAATTTTGAAGGAAGGGGCACCTGAACCATTTTAAAATTCACAAAATAAACAAGAATAGCCATCATATAATCAATCAATAACCATTGTACAATTAATCTATCACTTCATTTTGACAAACGTGTCATGAATGTATTGTATATGAAATACCACTTAAGGCCATGGCGATACACAAACAAAGGAGGGCTTCTGCTCTCGAGTTCCCACTTTAAACAGGCAGGAGAAAGAGAATATTAAATTAACAATTATAACATAGAGTGCTAAGTACACTTAGAAATGTGTCCAGAGTGCCATGGTAGCAGGGATAAAGAACACTGGATTTAGGTCAAGAGAATCAGAGAAAAACTTTCTAAAGGTGATGATATTTTTGTTACCTCAAGGAGGAGCAGAAATTAGGCAAATTAGAGGAAGTAGAGTTTGGCTGCATTCCTAAGAAACCTCTTGTTATTAAAAGTCACATTATAACTTCTTCAATGAAAAAAGGTAAGATGCTAGAGAACTTCAAAATTGTAATAGTAAGGTTTTTTCTCCTGCAGAAATTTCAGTAATAAAGATATCTCTACTGTTATAAGGGTATTTTTATATTATAAACAGCAACAACAAAAAAATCAAAATGGGCAAAATCAAAACTAAACAGTTTCTCATTTACTCTTTGGTCCACGCAGCCTCAGTTCCTTTTTTGCTGAGTCCTGACCTCACAATTGTGCTTGCTAGGCTTATCGCAGCTGCCAAAGGTAAAGAAAACAGCCCAAGAACAGAAGTCCATGGAAAGATGTTGGCAGAGCATCTGGCCATGCAGTCAAAGCAGTCATGTGTTTCCATGCATTGTCTGCATGAATTTCCCCCCCTCTACTAGTGAGCTATTAATTCCTAATAGAAACTGACTTATAATCAATAGTAGTTTACACAATGCAAAGTAGGTTTCATAATTACTTGATTGTATTATATCTAATTCCCATTATAAAAGCTTGTTCTGTTGGAGATATGCCTGAAGTTTGGTGTGACTGGAGCACAAAATGTAACTGGGGATAGTTACCTTCAAAAGTGAGCCTGGAGAAGTACCTAGATCCTGGAGGCCTTTGTGTGCCATGCTAAGGAATTTGGATTTTATTCTGGAAGCAATGCGGGAGATTGATTAATGAATTACAGGGAGGGTTGAGAGAGAGCCTAAGATTCGAATTTAGAAAAAGCTCCCTGGCAGCAGTGTAAAATATAGATTGTGTGTTGGATGTTGGTGAGAGAGACTATTTATTAGGATAATGAGGACCTAAAGTAAGGCAGTAGGAAAGAAAAGGAGGGACTAATTTAGACAGATAAGAAACACTGAATGATTTTACTTAGTGACAAACTTGATGTAGAGGTGTGTATACATGTGTGTGGTGTGTGTGTGTGTGGTGTGTGTGTGTGTGTGTGTGGCAATACTTGCAACTGTGTAGAGGGAGTTTAATGGCTATCTTTATGTCTTAGGGCTACCAGGTGAGATAAGAAAGACAGTAGGAGAATCAGGAACAGGATTTCTGGAGGCGAGCGATGGAGGAGGATGGCTCATTCATAAATTTAATTTATGTATGAAATATAAGAGGAAATACTCAATAGGTAGGCCTGAAAATCTGGGAATTACATTACAGATAAACAGGATTTTAGAAAATAAAATTCTACTTAAAATTTTATCAAAGTAAAACATACATGTGGTTAAAAGCATCAATTTATCAGTAATGGCTTAGAAAGAAAAACCATGATTAATTACAGTGTGGCAGTTATGGATTGGAGCCTCTCGGCTCCAAATCCATCTGCCATTGTCAGCTCTGGACCCTCGAAGCATTTCCCTTTTGCAACAAGCACAGTGTTACGCTTTCACAGCAGAGGGCACTGGAAGGACACTGGAAGAGGAAGGGATTTCTCTTACTGATTCCTGATGTTGCTTCAGTCGGCTCCTGCAGCATGGGTGGCTTCTGCAGTATCCAGCACCAAAAGCCTGAGTGGCTTTCTGCAGATCTAGGCCTGGCAGCGTGCACAGCTTCTCCAGCACACAGTGGTCAGCAGCTTTCTCAGACACCTCCTCTGGCAGCTTTGTGGCAAGTTCCTAGGTGTAGCACCTCCCTGTAAAGGGCTTACCTATGAATGCCCTCCTCTGGCACCTCGGAGGGTGGATTTCCAGCCAGCTCCAGGTGACAGATTTCCAGAAAATTCTGCTGGCATGGCACCATGGCAACTCCTCTGTCATCCAGTGAGCCACAGCTTTGCCCTCTCCTGGAAGGTCTGGATATCAGCTCTGAGGAAGAGACTTTCCTTAAGCACTCTAGCTCAGCCCTAGGCGGAGGGGCTGCTCTTTTTTTTATACGTTATTCCTATATTCTTCAGAGTCCTCTTCAGTTCTTACTAGTCAATCTTTTGTTACTTCAATTCTGTTATAGTTAGTAGCATTTTGTATTTAACTTTCCATCTTCAGATTACTGGGATGTTTCTCTCTCCTGATTGAACCCTGACTGATATACATCTTTTCTACTTCTCGCAAAACTAATGCCACCCTCCAGAGGCAGTAACTTTTTACTATTTTTTTTTTTTTTTTTTTTACTATTTCTCATTTTAGCTTTCCTGATGGTTTTATGGGCTATTCTAAGATAATGAGGATTTAGTGTATTTCCATATCACCCCCCACCTCTGTCACTTCCATCACTTTCTCCCTTTCTCCCATGCCCCTTCCTCCTCCCCGGGATACGAATATCACCTTTCTCAGTTCCTCCACTGGTCACTCTGCAAAATGTCAAACTATGTACCTAATTCTCATTTCTTATTCTATTACCTAAGGAAAGTATATGTTTTTTTCTACTAATCTTGTAATGTGAGAACATTGTCATTCTTTCCCTTTGCTCCACCTTTGTCTCCCTTTCACCTCCATATATGTATCAGCTCTGCTTTTATTTTCTTAAAATTAAAAAAAAATGGATAAAATTTAATTTGGAAAAATTAAAAATGAAAGACATCATATTATAGGTAAATTCTTAACACTGAAGGCCAACACACAACATTCAGAGTCTTTCAGCTGTTAAAAAAAATATTGCTCTGTTAGGCAAGTAATGCACTCTGATGATACTTCCTTCTCTAAGTTTACAAAGTCAGGATCCAGTGTTACCTACCAGAGAATAAAACTAATATCAAGTTCAAAAGATTTCTTTTTATCATTTCTTCAAACTTATGTTGTGTTTTAGTTTCCTTTAAACTTAAGCTGCCTTTCTTTTATAGCTTTTTTTTTCTTCCTGTTTGCTGATTTATCTCTCATTCTTTATTTACTTGCACTGTGTGCATAAATGCACATAGTCTTGTGCTTTTTCAAGCCCTCATCCATACTATCAATTATGTTGAATTCTCCCCCATCCCTTTTTCCCTTAAAGATCTCCTGGTAGAGTTTTCCACTCTTCTTTTCCAGCTTAAGTTCTTTATTTTCTATGCCTGCTGAACAACTTGAAAATTCTCTTAACTGTTGTTTTTTCCTAATGGTTCAATTTCTTCTTTTGTCATGGTTTATTTTCCTGTTTTGTTGGACCATATCCTCAGACAACTTCCTGAAAAAAGTTTAGTGTGTATAAATTTTGAGTTCTCACATGTTTGAAAATGCCCATATTTTGTCTCCACATTTTATTTGGTTAGGTTGAGTACACCAGGTTAAAATATTATTTTTCTTGAGAACTTTGAAGACATTGCACCATTATGTTCTGACACCCAGCACTGCTCATGAGAAGCCTACTTCTATAAACTTTCAGGATTTTCCTTTTATTCTTGGTCTCATGAACATTCATAATGATGTATTTCTGATGAAGCAGGGGGGAGGTGATATAACTGTGTGTGGGTACTTTTTCACTCATTCTTCTTGAAACTCAATTGGCCCTTTTATTCCTCGCTACTTCATCAGTCACTACCCCTCATCTATTTTCTGTCTCCTATAACTTTGTTGAACTCTATCATGTGTTGGCCCCTGTGCTAGATATTCTCCATTTGTCTCTGCAGATTCACTTTCCACTCTTCTTCTTCCTGCTGCATGCCCCAGGAGGGTGGTTTTTACAGATGGCAGCACAAGCTTCCTGGTTTCCAGAAGTTGGGTTTGAACAATGGGAGGCATCAGCAGGTTATTGGAATGTAGGAAGAAGGTACAGTTGATGTATTTATTCCTATGGAAACCTCCCTGCTGAGCCATGTAAGGGCAGTGGTTGAATTTCTTTACAGAGTGTCATAGCTCTTGCGAGGCTTAACAAGTATTAACAAGGCATAACAAGTAGGTTCTTGGAACTGCTCATTCTTCTTGCCCCTTCAGACAGAGGGATAGTAGTTGCCTCTCACTTTTGCTAGACTCATTAGTCTGTACTGGATTCCCCTTATCACTGACCACACTTTTGTAAGTTAGGTATGTATTAAGCTCTCTTCAGTATCCATTTTGGGGGTGCTATTTGATGTTTATGAAGAATCTGACTGATACAGATCCCCAAGTTGTTTTCTTGGTAGGTGAATATATGCATTGAGAAGAGATCATACTTCTGCTTAATCTCCTGTTATTTGAGAATATAAGTGAATCAGAATCAGAACATAGGTAATAGTTGAGGCTTGGATAAGGTTACCCAAGATTATGCTTTGTAGCACATGTTGCATTTTCACCTATCTTGTCAGTGCCTATATTAGTAATTAACTTTAAAAAGTTAATCAACTGAATGTCAGCACATTTAGTTTAGCTCAAACTGAGTATTATAGGAAATTTTTTTTAGTAACTTATGAGCCTTGTTTAAAATTAGATAAAATCAGTCGTTCCTTGGTATCTGCAGTTGCTGATGTCTCATATATAAAATGGTGTAGTACAGTTGGTCCTCCGTATCTACAGATGCAGAACCTGTGGATATGGATGGTCGACTGTAATTCATTAATTTAGAAGACTTTTCATTCATAAGTAGGTGAATTCTATTTTTGGAGATTTTAGGTTATTTCCTATCAGCTTTTTGTACCTTCAGTGTTTGTTGTTACAATGCATAAAGTAGAAAATAATTTTGCTTACATTGAAAATTTTAACTGGAAGTTTTTATTATTGCTTCTGCTGTAATTAACAATATACATATGTTCTAAAGGGCTAGATACATTTCAGAATTGCATTCCTATGGTTATTTTAAGAAGAGATTAGGAAGCATGGAATTTATATGTATGGAGAAAAATGCAAGAGATCCCAGAGACCTCATAGAGCAGGATAAGTCAGGGTTCATCCTACTAGAAAGTTAAGTGCACAGTCACAATAGATTGAGGGGTACACAAGGCAACTCTCTTTGATCTAAACTTTTATCCTTGCTTGTCTGCCATGACATCTTGTCTGCCATGACATCATTTTCCATTCTAATTTTCTCAAAATTCTCTTTATCTGAATCATTACTTTGGTGAGCTAATGAAGTTAGGGAGGGGAAAAGGGAGAACAAGCATAGCTTGGTGTGGTAACTGGCTACTCCAAAAACCCTTAAGTCCATCCATAGGGGTGAAGATGATGATATAGGCTTAAAATAAAATTGCCCTTTCCCCAACAGAGGCTAAGAGAGAAATGGTACATTAGATTGTGATCATTTTACCTCTAGCCTTCTATTCTCATTGTTAGGAAGACCTAGAAATCCATCTTTCCCTACCCATCAATACTCATAACCTATCAGCATCCGCATCATGGCTACTGGCAGTACTCTAATATTCCATTTATGTCTATTTATGTCAGCCACCAAAGGAGTCCCTAGACATCCAGGTTACCTCTTCTCTCCCACACTCTAATCCCCATTGAGTTCCATATACTTCCATTCTGATCTCTTTCCCTACCCTAAAATTCTTCCATGATGCCCTCAGGAATCCCAGTTCCATTAGAATTAAAATCTCCTGTATCCTCAACCTATTCTCTGAGTAGTCCTTTCATCTTCTTGCTGTAAAAGAAACCTGGGGGCTTCCCTGATGGCTCAATGGTTAAGAATCTGCCTGCAGGAGACACAGGTTCGAGCCCTGGTCCGGGAAGATCCCACATGCCGCGGAGCGACTAAGCCTGTGTGCCACAACTGCTGAGCTTGTGCTCTAGAGCCTGAGAGCCACAACTACTGAGCCTGTGTGCCAAAACTACTGAAGCCCACACACCTAGAGCCTGTGCTCCACAACAAGAGAAGCTACCGCAATGAGAAGCCCGCACACCACAATGAAGAGTAGACCCCCCCCGCCGCAACTAGAGAAAGCCCACGCGCAGCAACAAAGACCCAATGCAGCTAATAAATAAATAAATTAATTAATTAAAAAATAAGAAAAAGAAAAAGAAACCTGGAACTCTTCTGAAGTTTCTGCTTCCCTGAGAGCTGTCTCAAGTGATGGGTGTTTTTCTTATTCATCTCTCCCACCTCTGGGCCTGAGAGTGGAGAAGTTCTCCTTGTACCTCATTGCTGCTTCACACCATTTTCTCTTTTTCCTCCCTAAAACTTTTAAACATTGAATCTCATGCCATCATATTATGTCATTCATTACTCCTTATTGTTGCCATTATCTACTGATTCTCTAGCCTTTTCCTCTTACCTTCTACAGTTTTTCTCCTGGCTCATTCTTGCTATCTCTAATACACTCACAATTCTTCCTAATTTAATGTAGACTAAAGGAATCATTGCAACAATCTGATCTGTTATTTCCTTGGACTCTTCTTCAAAGAACTTGTCTCCAGCTTAGTGCAGCCCCTCACTCTCTTGGTTATATCCTAGACCTTGAGGTTACCATAAATGCAAACCCTACATAATCTCAATATATATATTTTTTAACATCTTTATTGGAGTATAATTGCTTTACAATGGTGTGTTAGTTTCTGCTTTATAACAAAGTGAATCAGTTATACTTATACATATGTCCCCGATATCTCTTCCCTCTTGCGTCTCCCTCCCTCCCACCCTCCCTATCCCACCCCTCTAGGTGGTCACAAAGCACCGAGCTGATCTCCCTGTGCTGTGTGGCTGCTTCCCACTAGCTAGCTATTTTACGTTTGGTAGTGTGTATATGTCCAATCTCAATATTCTTATACCCCACTCTCTAACCAGTACCTCTCCCAGCTCACATCCAGCCATACTTGACCTCCACTGGGACCTACAGTTCATTAACCTAAATTGTCCCTCTCCTTGTGACATCTTCATTACCCTCTTACCTGGATTCATCTGTAGGCAATCATAATAATCTCCTTCACACTTGCTCTTGTCTTCCTTGTCCCATTTCTCCCTTCTTTGTACTGCTTCATGAAACTACATTTGGGTTAAATCCTTCCTTGTCTGGGCCATGCAGCTGAGTATTGCTGGAGGAAAACTTGCAACTATAATGATAGTGTCACTTTAAATGAAATATACAAACCATAATGCTACCAGGCAATTGTTCTGGCCCATTCAGTCTCTCATTTTCGTAGACAACTACTTCACATTTTTTTCAGAAGCAAAGGAATGCTTTATTCTTATTCTTTGATCAGAGAATGGAGAGGTGCAGGCTCCCGGTCTAGAGCACTCACTCCCCACCACAGGCCATGGGTGGGGGTGCTTTATAGGGATCTTGTGAGGGTGGGGCAGTGGGCGGTGTTCTCACAGGATTGGAACAGAGTCTCTGCACACGACCTGCTGCTGCCATCTTGAATTGAGGTGTCACACTCAACACTTCTGCACTCAGCCAGCAGATTTGGTATGTTGCAGCAGCAGTTCTGCATTGGGAACTCTAATCCAATGTGTTAGGTGCAAGGCTTCTGCACACGGGCTCCCTATAGGCAAGTGAAACCAGACTAAGCACAAAAGGAGAGCTTAGACTTTATCTTATTTTTCCTAGATATTATCTTATTTTTCCGGGGGAGCCCTGTGGGCTTTGCTGGTGACATTTATAGGTCATGAAATGGACTTTGCATTTCATTCTAAGTGTTATGGGGAGCCATTTAAGGGTTTTAAGTAAACGAGTGAGATGATCTGATTCACATTTTCAAAAGCTTCCCCTGGTGGCTTCGTGGAGAAAAACATGAAAGGGGGATGAGGGGCAAGCCTGGAAGCAAGGACACATGGGCTTGGCAACTGTCCTCCACGCTCCTAATGTTTTCATGTTACCCGAAGCTCTCACTTGAGAATCTGAAAGGATTATGGATCAAGGGCAAAGGGAAAGGAGCTAACAGATGTGGTGAGGGCCAGGAGAAGCAGGAAACGTTGAGGCAGAAACCACAGAAAATTTCAGAGGGTTCCAGCAGGATTAAGTTTAATGGCAGTTACCATCTTTTGTCTCTAATAAATGTAAATGTTCACCACAAATAAAGCTTTCACAAGTGGCAATTTCCCCTGAAATTCTGGGAATAGGGAGAAGGTCCAGAACCCTGGAGCTGAACAACAGAGTGTACAAAAATCTAGTCAGAGACCCCCGAATGAACAAAGAATGCTGAAAGGAAGGTGAAAAGGGTCAGCAAAATAGGGTCTTGAGATGAGCACAATTTTGCCATCTGAATCTGCATTTGCTGCCCAACCTGCTAAGCTTTGCTACTGTCAGCCACTGAACACAGGTGAGTATACTGGAAGATAACAACCCCAATTTCATGTTTATTACTGATTCTCCTCCAACGTGGCAAGGATAAACGATGGAAATCAGTGTTCTCATCCTTGACTCCTCTCTATCATGTTGACTCCTCTGTCCCCATGTTCAGTTTTCTGTGAGAATGCAAAGATCTCAGGTGTTTTTTGTGACAATGAAAAGAGCTGATGGCATCTTTTGATATCTAAAGTTGTGAGAGCACTATTTCAATGCATATTTCATCTTGACGCTCTTCTGCCCCATGGCTGCACTTCATGGGAAAGGACTACTGCTCTAGTCATGATTAATCAGTAACTGACTTACTCTGTAACTGGAAATGCAGCATAAGCCTGAGAATGATAATGCAGTTTCAAAGTCCTTTGTTTATGAAGTGTTTTTATCATAATTTAAAAATTCTACTTGTTTTCACGTAAAGCTATGAGGTAGGTTATCGTCACTGCCATTCTAAAGATGAGAATGTGGAGCTTGGATGACTCCTACAAGGTCATAAGAGAAGTTATTTGCTTAGTCAGGATGGAAGTCACAGTCCTGTTTCACCAGATTATTGTCCTTTGAGTCACATAATTACAGTGACAAATGGAGTGACCAGAGATAAAATGTTAAGTGAGACAAGCATAGAAGTCCATTGATGCAAAAAGCTGGAAGGCAAAAGGTGCCATTTTTCATGCAAGAAACGTAGTGTGTGCCATGCTTTTAAGCCACTAAGGAGAAGTAAAATAAAGTTATATATTTGCTTTTTTTTCATTGTTGTTGCTATTTGTGCTGTCTCTATTCCCTGAATACTGTCCTTGCTTTTAGGTTTGTCGAATGACTCTACTGTGGCTCTTGTCACTGGTAGAAACCATAGAAGAGAGCTTGATGTTTCCATGAAGTTCGATGTTTCCATGTTTCCTACTCAAATAAGATCGAAATCCAGTAGAGGTTTTGACAATCTCATTCTGCCTTTCCTTTTTAGAATCTTATGAGATATATTGCTCTGCTGAGAGAGAAGGATGTTGAGGGTGAGAACAAAAGAGAATGGTCTATCGTTGTACTCAATTTCTATTTTTTTTTTTTGGTACGCGGCCCTCTCACTGTTGTGGCCTCTCCCGTTGCGGAGCACAGGCTCCGGACGCGCAGGCTCAGCGGCCATGGCTCACGGCCCAGCCGCTCCGCGGCATGTGGGATCTTCCCAGACCGGGGCACGAACCTGTGTCCCCTGCATCGGCAGGCGGACTCTCAACCACTGCGCCACCAGGGAAGCCCTCAATGTCTTGATGTAGTGATTAACAAAAGGAAGTCTTTACATATTAAGTATGTTAATCATAGATGAAGCCTGAGGTGGGGTCAAAAGAAAAGGTCCAGCTTTATGAGCCGGAGAAGTGAATTATTTTACTCAGATCTGATGCTGAAGATTTAAAAGGAATGTCCTTATCATTCCATATCAATTGCCATCCCATCCAGGAGTGATAGGCATAAGCAAGGGCAAGCTGAGTGGTGACAGCTCTAAACAAAATAGACTTAAGGGTGGCTTCTAAGTGTGGAGAGTAACACAGCTTGTAGACAGACACGGGCAGGACCAACCTATAACAGAATAACAGCATAGGGAACCATTTCTCACCTCTGCACATCAAGAGGAAAAATACTTATCAGTAGGAGAAAGAGTGAATGCAGTGTACATGTGGAAAAAGCCTTGGGAATCCCACGTCAAGCCAAGAGGTGCAAGGGAAAATTGTCCAGCCTGCTTTCCTTTCCTTGGGGAGAAAAATCATCTATGAGATACTCATGTATACCAGTTGACTATTGTAGAATTTTTCCTGCACTTCAGGACAATTAGTAACTGAATATTTTGGAGGAGGGAGAGAAAACTGGCCAGGGTAAGCCCCTTCCATTGTTTCCCCAAGGTGCTTTGTATCCTCCACATAACTGCTCTTACAATATTGTGATTGTCTATTTTCTCATTTCTATCTCTGCACAGCTGAAGGCTCTCCGAGGGCAGGGGTCTTCTCTGGCTTGTTCAGTGTGGTATCTCCAGTGCCTAGCACATTGTACTTGGCACTTAATACATTTGATGGTTGTTGGTTGTCCAAAGGAGTGAATGGTGGATCAAGTAAAGGCAACGTACAGACAGGAGAAGAAGTAAACTTTTGTTTTCTGAATCTAATCCTACTGGTAATCTTTAAGGAGATATATAGCATATAATTAAGAACCAGGCTGCCTAGTTTCCAAATCCAGTTTTGTTATCTCCAAGCTGTGTCATTACAGGATGTTTCTTAACCTTACCTGTGAATGGGGACAATGATACCCACTTATATCAGTGGTTATGTCAGGATATCAGAGTTTGGCTGCATGTATAGAAAACCCAAATAAGAGTAGTTCAAATAGGATAACGGTTTATCTTTTATTACCTAATAATGTCAGTTGGAAGAAAGGTAATCCAGGGCTGCATGGCAGGTCTACTATGAAATCAGGACCCAAGCTCTTTCTACCTTTTCTTTTAGCCAGCCTTGGTGTGTGCCTTTTACAATGGTCATGTGGTGGTTGCTGGAGCTCCAGCTATTGCATCTGCTTTCTAGGCAGGAAAAAGGAGATGAACAAAAGCAAACTCCACATGACACTGAGTCTCTTCCCTTTAAAGAGATTCTGAGAAGACTCAACCAAAAACTTTCATTTATAACTCATTGGCCAGAACTGTGTCACATGTTTGCCCATCTGGGAAGGAGTCTGGGAAATGTGTTTTTTGTCTTTTAGCTGGGCATATTGCTAGTCTTAAAATAAAAAGGGTCATGTTGGTAAGGAAAAAGTGGAGATTGGATATTGGATAGGCAACTAACCGTATTGGAACAGGTAAAGACTCACACAGTAGGCACTCAGGAAATGTGTTGTACTCACGTTTAAATTAGACTTGTGATTGTAATTGAAAATGTATTAAAATATATAGAAATGATGGATATGTAGACTTGAACATTGAATTTATAGGACGTATCTTTTGGGTAGCTTCCCAGCTCATGGGTAATGATTAACGCTGACACGGTATTTACTGTGAACCTGGATCCTGATATATAATCACTCATTTAATCCTTAACCACAACTCTGAGAAGTAGCTACGGATATCATTTTCACTTTGTGGATGAGAAAAACTGAGAGTTAAGTAGGATGCTACCACAATCATCAAATGGTAGAACTAGGTAACATTTAAACTTAGACAATCTGCTTTCATGGTCTGTGCTCTTAATCACCAGTGTAAGTGAGAGAATGTCTTCCAATAAAAGTGTATTTAAAAGACCTCATTTCCGGGACTTCCCTGGTGGCGCAGTGGTTAAGAATCCGCCTGCCAATGCAGGGAGCACGGGTTTGAGCCCTGGTCCCGGAGGATCCCACATGCTGCGGAGTAACTAAGCCTGTGTGCCACAACTACTGAGACTGTGCTCTGAGAAGCCTACGCACCGCAACAAAGAGTAGCACCCGCTCTCCACAACTAAAGAAAGCCCATATGCAGCACTGAAGACCCAACACAGCCAATAAATAAATCAATAAATAATTTAAAAAATAAAAAAATAAAACGCTTGGAGTTTTTTTAAAAAATAAAATAAAGCACGTCATTTCCTTCCTCTAAAAATTTTCCAGTTCCCTGGCTGGAATAAGCTAACTATGAAACCTTGCAAATATATTTAAATTTATTGTGTCTCTTTGATGCCATGTTTGAAATAAGGAGAATAAATAGCAGATGGTGATATCTGTTAGAATATAAACCAAATAGGGAAAAGACTGCCATTTTTTCTGGCTGCAGGAAGTGCCTAATTTAGTGTCTCAAATATTATGAAAGTACTTGGCAAATCACATTTGTTAGTGAAGCTCGCACTTTGACTTTCCCAGCTACTGAGCCTCACCACATAAAGATGCTGCAATTTAAGAGCTTCCTTTACAGATGGTCTCCCTGTGCTATGTGGCTGCTTTGCACTAGCTATCTATTTGTGACCACCTAGAGGGGTGGGATAGGGAGGGTGGGAGGGAGACGCAAGAGGGAGGGGATATGGGGATATATGTATACGTATAGCATAGCTGATTCACTTTGTTTTACAGCAGAAACTAACACAACAATGTAAAGCAATTTTACTCCAATAAAGATTTTTTTAAAAAAAGTGCTTCCTTTACAGATGGAGCTAAAATTCTCATCTTTAGTCAACATGAAAATATGCTGTTTATAAAAGCATTTAAAGCCGAATGATCAGCAACCAAACAGTTCATAAAGAAAGGCACAAGGGCTTCCCTGGTGGCGCAGTGGTTGAGAGTCCGCCTGCCGATGCAGGGTACACGGGTTCGTGCCCTGGTCCGGGAAGATCCCACATGCCGCGGAGCGGCTAGGCCAGTGAGCCGTGACCGCTGAGCCTGCGCGTCCGGAGCCTGTGCTCCGCAACGGGAGAGGCCACAACAGTGAGAGGCCCGCGTACTGCAAAAAAAAAAAAAAAAAAAAGAAAGGCACATATAATCAATTTGCATGCATATATGTATACACACATACGCATACGTACATATTTTGCATGTATATATTATAAATGCTCATGTTTATAAAACAAAACACTACCCTGATTATTTTTAGAACATCTGTTGGGAGAAAAGGATATTACCCAGGCACCCTTCAAGGATGACACGGATGGTAGGTAGTGACTGATTATGAAGAAGTGCATGTCATCTATACAAGGTCAGGCAAAACAAAGCTTTGAGCCATTTCGGTGTTACCACGAAGGCAATTGCAATGCAATTTGCTAGTGACCAAATGATTATCAGTATTAACCCTGTCTGCAAAGGCAGGAGAGGGGGTGGCACTTAGCTCCTGTTCACTTTCTATTGCCAACCTACAAGGCATCAGTGGTGGGATGGGTGGCACCTACAACTGCATCTGATTGGCTGCTTTCACATCCTATGAAAGGAGAAGGAAGGGGCATCAGCAGGTGGGTTTACAGGAACAGTTTCATAAGCTGGAGACTGGATGCTATTTCTACTGCAGTAAACCTCAGGGGGCTGCTTTTTCGCTTTCCTCCCTTCTTTGGATTTTGCTAGTTAATACCCAAAAGGTTGACCCTTCACTCTGCCCTCAAAGAAGCCCTTCTGCCAGGGCTGGTGGCTATAGCTTTCAGCCACATGCACTCAGAAGTCAGTAAGTATTTCTCAGACTAGTGTATTTCTTTTCCTGTGGGCTTCATTGTTTTGGTGGTTGTTCTTTCCTTCATGTTTCAACATCTACTGTCATAAAAGTGACTCTGAGGGCCAAAGGAAGGCTGACAATTCTACTCGAGCCCTCTGTGGTACTTGTTGCCTGTTTCAAAAAGTGCCATTGTTTTCGGGTGGTCGGGGGATCATTTGCTGCTCTTGGGGTAGGGGAACCCTATAATGAAACAAATCTCCATAAAGAATATCACCTCTTGTAACATATTATTAATGTTGTTACTTTTGAAATTATTAGAGCAGCAATCTTAGCTAGAAAAAATCATTGAAGTATAGGAAATCAACTGTCTTTTGATTTCAGTAAAGGAGAAAAGGTTTTTTATCTTGTTATCTTATCATTGCTTTGTAGTTTTTGAAAATGTGTGTAATTTCCAAGAAAATGCATATTTCCTTAAGGCTAGCAGGAGATGAATGAGTAACAAGAGGACAATGATACCTACTTCTTTTAATAGAAGTTTTACTTGGTATGCTTTTTTAAAACTTTGTAAAAGATATACACTGATGTTTGGAATTTTAAAAACATCTACTTTTTAAACTGTTTATAAAAATTAGTTACATGGATTAGGGTTTTTGTGCGAGACTATTCAAATGTATTTACATGGTAACAGGATAAAAAATGTGGAATAGATTAGTTAAATCTGATTATTAAAAGAAAACAGCTACTTATGTATTTTGTGGCACCCCAGTTCTTAGTATCTCTTTTCCCCTTAGAAACACTCATACCTCATTAATTTGGATGACATTCACTAGCAATTTGTCATAGTTTAGGCTGGATGAAATTTTTCTAGCCAGGTCTTAAATCAATGGTAGAGTAAATAAGTTGAGAAAAGAAGATCATAGAAGTCATGTTTCAACACTGTTTTTTATCTATTCACTCATTCTCTACCCAGAAATAATTTGGAAGCATATTTGCATTCAAACAACCCAGTGGTTATAGGCTTTCTACTTTACCTACAAATGAGTGATACTTCCATTCACCAACTACGTACTGAAAACCTGTCTTGTCCCAGGAACTGTGCTAAGCACTAGAGATATCAGAACGAATCAGAGAGGTCGCCACCTTTGGAGAGCTCAAAGGCTAGTGACGTGGTAGATGGGAAGTAAATAAACCACAGTGAGAGTCATCAGTGCTCTTGTATGTGTATGAACAAATTGTGTGTGGATACAACAAGGTGTTAATGTCAGTGGAGCAGCAAGAGACAAGGCTGGAAAGGTAGGTTGGGACCCTCTCTCTCCCTCTGCCCTCTGAGGCACTGTGGAGGTTAAGAAAAAGCAGGCCAATGGAAAAAGCACTGAACTTCATCATTGCTGAAGCTTTCTGAGCTAGTTTATGTAAAATGGTGTAATAATACCTGCCTCTCAGACTAATGGGAAAACAAAATTAGGAAAAACATGAAAAGTGCCTAAAAACCTACTTGGTTCATAGTTAGCTTGGGTACTTTCCTTTCCCTCTTGAAATGCTATTTCTAGGAATCCTCCAAGAACTGTTTTTGTAAGTGAACAAACCCCCTAACTGAATCTTTTTGTTTCTTTGTCTGTTTTGTAAATATGGCCTATGGCTTGTATTGTCTGTAAATTTTAATAACCTTCCAAATTTCTTTGATTATAGAAACATGAGTACAGAATCTGGAAATTAGAGGATTTGGATCTTTAGGCTGAGTTAGATCTATCATTCAGATGCGAACTGGATTTAAACTCACTCAAAGTTTTGGCAAAATTTCTTTCTCCTAGCCTTTTTGTCAAGAAGTAGAAATAATATATTTCTGAGCTAGTTCCTATGGAAATCTTTAAAGGATACATTTAATAATGTATGCAAAAGTGATTTGAAGAGATCCATACAAAGTAATAATAACAATACCTTACAAAATCTTTCATTAGGTAAATGTGGGTTATTTTAATTCTTTTATTTTATTTTATTTTATTTTAGTATCTCTCGTGATTATTATTTCCTTTTCATTCGTTCTATAGTTTATCTGGATCTTCTCCTTTTTCAGATTAGTCTTACCAAAGATTTTTTTCTCATTATTTTTAATATTTTTTTTTACATCTTTATTGGCGTATAATTGCTTTACAATGGTGTGTTAGTTTCTGCTTTTTATAACAAAGTGAATCAGTTATACATAGACATATGTTCCCATATCTCTTCCCTCTTGCGTCTCCCTCCCTCCCACCCTCCCTATCCCACCCCTCCAGGCGGTCACAAAGTACCGAGCTGATCTCCCTGTGCTATGCGGCTGCTTGCCACTATCTATCTACCTTACGTTTGGTAGTGTATATATGTCCATGCCTTTCTCTCGCTTTGTCACAGTTTACCATTCCCCCTCCCCATATCCTCAAGTCCATTCTCTAGTAGGTCTGTGTCTTTATTCCTGTCTTAACCCTAGGTTCTTCATGACATTTTTTTCCCCTTAAATTCCATATATATGTGTTAGCATACGGTATTTGTCTTTCTCTTTCTGACTTACTTCACTCTGTATGACAGACTCTAGGTCTATCCACCTCATTACAAATAGCTCAATTTCGTTTGTTTTTATGGCTAATATTCCACTGTATATGTGTGCCACGTCTTCTTTATCCATTCATCTGATGACGGACACTTAGGTTGTTTCCATCTCCGGGCTATTGTAAATAGAGCTGCAATGAACATTTTGGTACATGACTCTTTATGAATTATGGTTTTCTCAGGGTATATGCCCAGTAGTGGGATTGCTGGGTCATATGGTAGTTCTATTTGTAGTTTTTTAAGGAACCGCCATACTGTTCTCCACAGTGGTTGTATCAATTTACATTCCCACCAGCAGTGCAAGAGGGTTCCCTTTTCTCCACACCCTCTCCAGCATTTATTGTTTCTAGATTTTTTGATGATGGCCATTCGGAGTGGTGTGAGATGATATCTCATTGTAGTTTTGATTTGCATTTCCCTAATGATTAATGATGTTGAGCCTTCTTTCATGTGTTTATTGGCAGTCTGTATATCTTCTTTGGAGAAATGTCTATTTAGGTCTTCTGCCCATTTTTGGATTGGGTTGTTTATTTTTTTGTTATTGAGCTGCATGAGCTGCTTATAAATTTTGGAGATTAATCCTTTGTCAGTTGCTTCATTTGCAAATATTTTCTCCCATTCTGAGGGTGTCTTTTGGTCTTGTTTATGGTTTCCTTTGCTGTGCAAAAGCTTTGAAATTTCATTAGGTCCCATTTGTTTATTTTTGTTTTTATTTCCATTTCTCTAGGAGGTGGGTCAAAAAGGATCTTGCTGTGATTTATGTCATAGAGTGTTCTGCCAATGTTTTCCTCTAAGAGTTTGATAGTTTCTGGCCTTACATTTAGGTTTTTAATCCATTTTGAGCTTATTTTTTTTGTATGGTGTTAGGGAGTGATCTAATCTCATACTTTTACATGTATCTGTCCAGTTATCCCAGCACCACTTATTGAAGAGGCTGTCCTTTCTCCACTGTACATTCCTGCCTCCTTTATCAAAGATAAGGTGACCATATGTGTGTGAGTTTATCTCTGGGCTTTCTATCCTGTTCCATTGATCTATCTTTCTGTTTTTGTGCCAGTACCATACTGTTTTGATTACTGTAGCTTTGTAGTATAGTCTGAAGTCAGGGAGCCTGATTCCTCCAGCTCCATTTTTCATTCTCAAGATTGCTTTGGCTATTTGGAGTCTTTTGTGTTTCCATACAAATTGTGAAAGTTTTTGTTCTAGTTCTGTGAAAAATGCCAGTGGCAGTTTGTTAGGGATTGCATTGAATCTGTAGATTGCTTTGGGTAGTAGAGTCATTTTCACAATGTTGATTCTTCCAATCCAAGAACATGGTATATCTCTCCATCTATTTGTATCATCTTTAATTTCTTTCATCAGTGTCTTATAATTTTCTGCATACAGGTCTTTTGTCTCCTTAGGTAGGTTTATTCCTAGATATTTTGTTCTATTTGTTGCAATGGTAAATGGGAGTGTTTTCTTGATTTCACTTTCAGATTTTTCATCATTAGTGTATAGGAATGCCAGAGATTTCTGTGCATTAATTTTGTATCCTGCTACTTTACCAAATTCATTGATTAGCTCTAGTAGATTTCTGGTAGCATCTTTAGGATTCTCTATGTATAGTATCATGTCATCTGCAAACAGTGACAGCTTTACTTCTTCTTTTCCGATTTGGATTCCTTTTATTTCCTTTTCTTCTCTGATTGCTGTGGCTAAAACTTCCAAAACTATGTTGAATAAGAGTGGTGAGAGTAGGCAACCTTGTCTTGTTCCTGATCTTAGTGGAAATGCTTTTGGTTTTTCACCATTGAGGATGATGTTGGCTGTGGGTTTGTCATATATGGCCTTTATTATGTTGAGGAAAGTTCCCTCTATGCCTACTTTCTGCAGGGTTTTCATCATAAATGGGTGTTGAATTTTGTCAATGGCTTTCTCTGCATCTATTGAGATGATCATATGGTTTTTCTCCTTCAATTTGTTAATATGGTGTATCACGTTGATTGATTTGCGTATATTGAAGAATCGTTGCGTTCCTGGAATAAACCCCACTTGATCATGGTGTATGACCCGTTTAATGTGCTGTTGGATTCTGTTTGCTAGTATTTTGTTGAGGATTTTTGCATCTATGTTCATCAGTGATATTGGCCTGTAGTTTTCTTTCTTTGTGACATCCTTGTCTGATTTTGGTATCAGGGTGATGGTGGCCTCGTAGAATGAGTTTGGGAGTGTTCCTCCCTCTGCTATATTTTGGAAGAGTTTGAGAAGGATAGGTGTTAGCTCTTCTCTAAATGTTTGATAGAATTCGCCTGTGAAGCCATCTGGTCCTGGGCTTTTGTTTGTTGGAAGATTTTTAATCACAGTTTCAATTTCAGTGCTTGTGATTGGTCTGTTCACATTTTCTACTTCTTCCTGATTCAGTCTCGGCAGGTTGTGCATTTCTAAGAATTTGTCCATTTCTTCCAGGTTGTCCATCTTATTGGCATAGAGTTGCTTGTAGTAATCTCTCATGATCTTTTGTATTTCTGCAGTGTCAGTTGTTACTTCTCTTTTTTCATTTCTAATTCTATTGATTTGAGTCTTCTCCCTTTTTTTCTTGATGAGTCTGGCTAATGGTTTATCTATTTGGTTTATCTTCTCAAAGAACCAGCTTTTAGTTTTATTGATCTTTGCTATCGTTTCCTTCATTTCTTTTTCATTTATTTCTGCTCTGATTTTTATGATTTGTTTCCTTCTGCTAACTTTGGGGTTTTTTTGTTCTTCTTTCTCTAATT
>NW_021703777.1:37408137-37588604 GCF_005190385.1 Monodon monoceros | reverse complement strand
CTTCTCCCTTTTTTTCTTGATGAGTCTGGCTAATGGTTTATCTATTTTGTTTATCTTCTCAAAGAACCAGCTTTTAGTTTTATTGATCTTTGCTATCGTTTCCTTCATTTCTTTTTCATTTATTTCTGCTCTGATTTTTATGATTTGTTTCCTTCTGCTAACTTTGGGGTTTTTTTGTTCTTCTTTCTCTAATTGCTTTAGGTGCAAGGTTAGGTTGTTTATTCGAGATGTTTCCTGTTTCTTACGGTAGGATTGTATTGCTATAAACTTCCCTCTTAGAACTGCTTTTGCTGCATCCCATAGATTTTGGGTCATCGTGTCTCCATTGTCATTTGTTTCTAGGTATTTTTTGATTTCCTCTTTGATTTCTTCAGTGATGACCTCGTTAGTAAGTAGTGTATTGTTTAGCCTCCATGTGTTTGTATTTTTTACAAATCTTTTCCTGTAATTGATATCTAGTCTCATAGCATTGTGGTCGGAAAAGATACTTGATACAATTTCAATTTTCTTAAATTTACCAAGGCTTGATTTGTGACCCAAGATATGATCTATCCTGGAGAATGTTCCATGAGCACTTGAGAAAAATGTGCATTCTGCTGTTTTTGGATGGAATGTCCTATAAATATCAATTAAGTCCATCTTGTTTAATGTATCATTTAAAGCTTGTGTCTCCTTATTTATTTTCATTTTGGATGATCTGTCCATTGGTGAAAGTGGGGTGTTAAAGTCCCCTACTATGAATGTGTTACTGTCGATTTCCCCTTTTATGGCCATTAGTATTTGCCTTATGTACTGATGTGCTCCTATGTTGGGTGCATAAATATTTACAATGGTAATATCTTCTTCTTGGATCGATCCCTTGATCATTATATAGTGTCCTTCTTTGTCTCTTGTAATAGTCTTTATTTTAAAGTCTATTTTGTCTCATCTGAGAATTGCTACTCCAGCTTTCTTTTGGTGTCCATTTGCATGGAATATCTTTTTCCATCCCCTCACTTTCAGTGTGTATGTGTCTCTATGTCTGGAGTAGGTCTCTTGTAGACAGCAAATATATGGGTCTTGTTTTTGTATTCATTCAGCCAATCTGTGTCTTTTGGTGGGAGCATTTAGTCCATTTACATTTAAGGTAATTATTGATATGCATGTTCCTATTCCCATTTTCTTAATTGGTTTGGGTTCGTTATTGTAGGTCTTTTCCTTCTCTTGTGTTTCTTGCCTAGAGAAGTTCCATTAGCATTTGTTGTAAAGCTGGTTTGGTGGTGCTGAACTCTCTCAGCTTTTGCTTGTCTGTAAAGATTTTAATTTCTCCATCAAATCTGAATGAGATCCTTGCTGGGTAGAGTAATCTTGGTTGCAGGTTTTTCTCCTTCATCACTTTAAATATGTCCTGGCAGTCCCTTCTGGCTTGCAGAGCTTCTGCTGAAAGATCAGCTGTTAACCTTATGGGGATTCCCTTGTGCATTATTTGTTGTTTTTCCTTTGCTGCTTTTAATATGTTTTCCTTGTATTTAATTTTTGACAGTTTGATCAATATGTGTCTTGGCGTATTTCTCCTTGGATTTATCCTGTATGGGACTCTCTGTGCTTCCTGGACTTGATTGACTATTTCCTTTCCCATATTAGGGAAGTTTTCAACTATAATCTCTTCAAATATTTTCTCAGTCCCTTTCTTTTTCTCTTCTTCTTCTGGAACCCCTATAATTTGATTGTTGGTGCGTTTGATGTTGTCCCAGAGGTCTCTGAGACTGTCCTCAGTTCTTTTCATTCTTTTTTCTTTATTCTGCTCTGCAGTAGTTATTTCCACTATTTTATCTTCCAGGTCACTTATCCGTTCTTCTGCCTCAGTTATTCTGCTATTGATCCCATGTAGGGTATTTTTAATTTTATTTATTGTGTTGTTCATTTTTGTTTGTTTCATCTTTAGTTCTTCTAGGTCCTTGTTAAATGTTTCTTGCATTTTGTCTATTCTATTTCCAAGATTTTGGATCATGTTTACTATCATTATTCTGAATTCTTTTTCAGGTAGACTGCCTATTTCCTCTTCATTTGTTAGGTCTGGTGGGTTTTTATCTTGCTCCTTCATCTAATGTGTGTTTCTCTGTCTTCCCATTTTGCTTATCTTACTGGGTTTAGGGTCTCCTTTTTGTAGGATGCAGGTTCGTAGTTCCCATTGTTTTTGGCGTCTGTCCCCAGTGGCTAAGGTTGGTTCAGTGGGTTGTGTAGGCTTCCTGGTGGAGGGGACTAGTGCCTGTATTCTGGTGGATGAGGCTGGATATTGTCTTTCTATTGGGCAGGCCCACGTCTGGTGGTGTGTTTTGGGGTGTCTGTGGACTTATTATGATTTTAGGCAGCCTCTCTGCTAATGGGTGGGGTTGTGTTCCTGTCTTGCTAGTTGTTTGGCATAGGATGTCCAGCACTGTAGCTTGCTGGTCGTTGAGCGAAGCTGGGTGCTGGTGTTGAGATGGAGATCCCTGGGAGATTTTCACCATTTGATATTATGTGGAGCTGGGAGGTCTCTTGTGGACCAGTGTCCTGAAGTTGGCTCTCCCTCCTCAGAGGCACAGCACTGACTCCTGGCTGCTGCACCAAGAGCCTTTCATCCACACGGCTCAGAATAAAAGGGAGAAAAAGCAGAAAGAAAGAATTAGTAGAAGTAGAAAGAGAGAAAGAAAGAAAGAAGGAAAGAGAGGAGGAAGGGAGGGAGGGAGGAAGGAAGGAACGAGGGAAGGAAGGAAAAAAAGAAAGGAGATAAAGTAAAATAAAGTAAGATAAAATATAATAAAGTTATTAAAATAAAAAAATAATTATTAAGAGATAAAAAAAAATTTAAAAAAGCAAAAACAAAATGGACGGATAGAACCCTAGGACAAATGGTGGAAGCAAAGCTATACAGACAAAATATCACACAGAAGCATACACATACACACTCACAAAAAGAGGAAAAGGGGAAAAAAATCATAAATCTTGCTCTCAAAGTCCACCTCCTCAATTTGGGATGATTCGTTGCCTAAAGGAGAGAAGGAAGGAAGGAAGGAAAGAAAGAAAGAAAGAAAGAAAGAAGATGAAGTAAAATAAACTTATTAAAATAAAATATAATTATTAAGAAAAAAAATTAAAAAAAAATGGACGGATAGAATCCTAGGACAAATGGTGGAAGGAAAGCTATACAGACAAAATCTCACACAGAAGCATACACATACACACTCACAAAAAGAGGAAAAGGGGAAAAAAATAACAAATCTTGCTCTCAAAGTCCACCTCCTTAATTTGGGATGATTGGTTGTCTATTCATATATTCCACAGATGCAGGGTACATCAAGTTGATTGTGGAGCTTTAATCCGCTGCTCCTGAGGATGCTGGGAGAGATTTCCCTTTCTCTTCTTTGTTCTCACAGCTCCCAGGGGCTCAGCTTTGGATTTTGCCCCGCCTCTGCGTGTAGGTCGCCGGAGGGCGTCTGTTCTTCGCTCAGACAGAACGGGGTTAAAGGAGCCGCTGATTCGGGGGCTCTGGCTCACTCAGCCCGGGGGGAGGGAGGAGCACTACGTGCGGGGCGGGCCTGCGGCTACAGAGGCCGGCGTGACGTTGCACCAGCCTGAGGCGCGCCTTGCGTTCTCCCGGAGGAGTTGACCCTGGATTCCGGGACCCTGGCAGTGGCGGGCTGCACAGGCTCCCCGGAAAGGGGGTTTGCACAGGCTCCCCGGAAAGGGGGTTTGGATAGTGACGTGTGCTCGCACACAGGCTTCTTGGTGGCGGCAGCAGCAGCCTTAGCGTCTCATGTCCACCTCTGGGGTCCGCGCTTTTAGCCGCGGCTCGCGCCCGTCTCTGGAGCACCTTTAAGCAGCGCTCTTAATCCCCTCTCCTCGCGCACCAGGAAACAAAGAGGTAAGAAAAAATCTCTTGCTTCTTCGGCAGGTCCAGACTTTTCCCCGGACTCCCTCCCGGCTAGCCGTGGCGCACTAACCCTCTGCAGGCTGTGTTCATGCCACCAACCCCAGTCCTCTCTCTGCCCTCCGACCGAAGCCCGAGCCTCAGCTCCCAGCCCCGCCCGCCCTGGCGGGTGAGCAGACAAGCCTCTCGGGCTGGTGAGTGCCGGTCGGCCCCGACTGTCTGTGCGGGAATCTCGCCGCTTTGCCCCCCGCACCGCTGTTGCTGTGCTCTCCTTCGCGGCTCCGAAGCTTTCCCTCTCCGCCACCCGCAGTCTCCGCCCGCGAAGGGACTTCCTAGTGTGTGGAAACATTTCCTCCTTCACAGCTCCCTCCCACTGGTGCAGGTCCTGTCCCTATTCTTTTGTCTCTGTTTATTCTTTTTTCTTTTGCCCTACCCAGGTACGTGGGGGGTTTCTTGCCTTTTGGGAGGTCTGAGGTCATCTGCCAGCATTCAGTAGGTGTTCTGTAGGAGTTGTTCCATGTGTAGATGTATTTCTGGTGTATCTGTGGGGAAGAAGGTGATCTCCGCGTCTTGCTCTTCCACCATCTTCCTGGAAGCCCTCCTATTTTAATTCTTAATAGCTTAACATGTCAGTAATCTCTTGGGATAGAAATTTCTGGATGAAAATGCAGGTGTCTAAAAGTTTTGACTATTTCCTTAAAGATGATAAGTACTCAGTTCCATACCTAGTTTAGAGATTATTCTTTTTCATTTGGTAATGTTATGCTATGTGGTAGAACTAGAACAGTGCTTTTCTTTCTTTTTTTTTTGCGGTACGCGGGCCTCTCACTGTCGTTGTCTCTCCCGTTGCGGAGCACAGGCTCCAGACTCGCTGGCTCAACGGCCATGGCTCAAGGGCCCAGCCGCTCCTAGGCATACGGTATCCTCCCGGACCAGGGCACGAACCTGTGTCCCTTGCATTGGCAGGCGGACTCTCAACCACTGCGCCACCAGGGAAGCCCAAGAACAGTGCTTTTCATATTTATTTTATTGAATCTCAGGACTCTTAGTATGTTGGCCAAGATTCATTTGTCAGTTCTATAGTCGTTAGTATTGAATACATCTTGTAACAGCTATTTTCAAGATAGTCCTAAATTCTCAGAGAATTATGTTAATTGTTTATCATCATACATAAGGGTTAATTTCTGATTTGTAATCTTAACGTAATAATGAAGGTTGGTATAGTCCACAGTTACTGAGATGGAGCTTTTCCTTATGTTACACGTTTACCTGGGTCCTTACCAGTTACTGTATCTCATTTGATTTCATGAGTAGCTGATGTTTTCTTTCTGGTTGTGATTTTAGTGGGTTTTTTTTGTTTTTGTTTTATGTGCGTTTTTTTTGGCCATGCTGTGCAGCATGTGGGATCTTAATTCCCCGAATTGGGATTGAACCCTCACCCCCTGCAGTGGAAGCATGGAGTTTTAACCACTGGACTGCCAGGGAAGTCCTGATTTTAGTGTTCTTGATTGCTGCCATACATATGTCTGTTAGCCTCATGCAATTGCTTGTGTTGCTGTCAGGCTATAACCAGTGCATTTTAGGATGTAAACTGTACTTATGTCCAGTGATCAGTTTATAGAGGTAGTAATCACCCAGGTTTATACTTGACAGCCATATGAATGGCTCATGTGAACAATTCTTTTTTTACTTTATTATGTGATATGCAGAGTATTTTAGTTGTTAGGTTTAGATGTTGCAGAGGAAATGTTGCCATTTTTACACGGCCTCAGTACCTTTTAGGATTTGCTTGAAACTTTTAGAATGTAGTAAAATAGTATCATGGTTTATGTATTCCTTTAACTTCATTGCTTTAACTGAGAGGTTTTAATGTTATCTCCACAGGAAAACAAAAGGTTTTTCAAGAAAATGATAATAATATTAGTAGCATTAGTATCAACAGTCATCATTGTTTTTGTAAAAGTTTAGTGGCCAACCCTAGCCATCTAATTTAGCACATTTTGTTGTAACATAAAAGAGAAACTATGAGGAAAAAAAATCTCAATAATTTATATGCAATAGATTTGTTTTACTATTCACCTCTGAGGTCTCTTGTAATTTGACCTCTGTGGTAACTATAAAATATTAGAGTAAAATAAGATCATACTAAGAATATTTACCTAAGGCAACACATAATTTTAGAATCAGTTTTAATGTATACAGTATAATAATAAAATAAGAAAAATCTCCTTGTTATGGTGATGACTTCAAATGCTAATTACAAACATCATTAATTATTGTTAGCTGCCGATTAATTCTAGGATTTAACCTAAATTTTTCCACTTCATGTTCTTAAATGAAAACAACTGTCACTTTAAGGGATTCTATTCTGTCTCCATATGATTGTGATAGAATTTCCTAACAGGAAAGCAAAAATTTTCTGAAAGGAAATTGATTGCTAAAATATACATTCAATAACATTGAATACTTATTTTCCCGGTCCTTGACAAATCATGAGGGAATGAATAATAACTGAATGTCTTCTCTGGGTCCAACCCTGCTCTAGGCATGGAGGCTGTAGTAGTAAACGAAGCAAAGTGGCTGCTTTTATGAGCTTCTGTTCTATAGCTAAATGGTTTACTGTCTAACACTTGCCAAAACTCCAACTGATGGAAGGGTTGTTTAAACTACTCTAATGATCAGCTGTTTTCCCAAGGGGAAACTCTGACCAATGGCTGATTTCAAATTGCTGCATTTTTAATGACATGAAAGTTGCATTTGGAATTAGATCGCAACCCTGTGGTCATGATGGAGAGGCTCCATGGATCCCTATGGAATGAGTTTCTCATCAGAGCTCTAGATGGTCTACATCAGTGGTTCTTAAACTTTAAAATACATATGAAACAACTTTGGAACTTGTCAAATTCAGACCTCACCTGGAGAAATTCAGTTTCTTTAGATTTAGAGAGGTGCTTAAGAATCTGCATTTTTAACAAGCAGCAGGTGGTTGTGATGATGGTGGTACCACGATCATATTTTGAGAAACACTTGTATTTAGATTTTATATATGTGGCATTTACTAATATTATAAACTTAATCTAATTTTACTAATTACTACTAACATTACAAACTTATAGACAACCTTAGCTGTTCATTGGTGTAGATGAGATATATGACCCATGTGAGAAATTAATTTTAGCATAAGATGTAGGAAATGTTTATTTTCCCTGGAGAATTATTTTATCATAGTGGGTAATGTTAAATGTGTAACTTACCATGCTTCCTTTTCCATTTTGGCATTCAGGTAGCTTTGTATTAAATTGATAACTGAAAAATAGTCATAAATTTGATCATCATAGGTATTCTGATTTCTCCACATCACCCTCCCTTAATGCCACCAGTTTCTAATTGTCTCTTCCAACTCTTCTCAGTGGTTCTGATGATAAATGTTTATTCATATTTAGCAATTACACTCCATAAGGACCCCCAAATACTCTGTGATAAATGAGATATATTATAAGCAAGACACTTTGTAATTCAGACTTTTATTAATACAGACAAGTATTTCTTTCAATTTAGTTTAATTTATGTATCACTCTGCTAAAGAGAAAAGCTTGTTTATTCATTTTGCAGTAATCATATTTTTGAAATTTGTATTCATTTAGGAAATACTGAGAATGTGGATAATAAATATTAGCAATTTTAATAACCATCATGCCTGGGAATACTTGATTATGCAAATGTGATATGAAACAGGCAGTATGCTGAAGTGGAGTCCTGGACCAAGAGTCAGGAGCATGGGATTTAGTCCTAGCTCTATTTATTTTAATGACATGAAAGCTGCATTTGGAATTAGATCACAACCATGTGGTCATTCTGATTATGTAGTCATAATAATCACCTTATGACTCTGGAGAAATTGCAACCTCTTTGAACCTCTGTTTTTGCCTCCATGAAATCACATGCCTTTGAGTAAATAATCTCTGGGCTCTTTTAAGGCTTATTTGCAGATTATTATAATTTCCTTAAGATTTATATGTATAAATTCTCTTTAAGTATGGCTTTAAAAGAACAGATAAATGCAAATATCTAAATGGGATATTTTTTAAAGTTGGAAAATCCATCCTCAAGAATTGATTCTGACATTAAGAAATGGGCCAGACTCAATTTTGTGTAAGATGTTTCTTACACATGAGACTGAAAGTGCAGATAAACTGTTGGTGATACCCCCTCCTCCTTTCTTTTTCACAGTAGCTATACAAAGGAGGATATAGGTATGTGTACATACGCTATCAAGAAAATTAAATTATATTCACACAAATGTAAAGTTTTCATCTCCAGATTTGTCTCAGTACCTTTCTGCCCACTTCCCCTATATCCTGTCTACCTTTCACGCACTTTATCCTCCTCACTCACTTGATTCTTCAGGATAGACCTGAGGTGGAGATGACAAACTACCGACATGGTGATTTTCTAATGCTAACTTCTGTAAAACTAAAATCAGGCTGGAGAATGTTTATCTCTCATAATTGCTCACTTAAAAGATTAGACTTTTAAAAACATTTTTGGATGACTAAAAAATACACTTCCATTTTGCAGTGTTATAGCCTTGATGAGAACCTCAAAGTATTGTAAAATTCAAGGTCTCCTGATAGAATTTGCTGAATACACGATGCAATCTTGTTGCCTAGAGAAGGAGAGAAAAGACATTTTCAGCACTTATAATGGCTGGAGCATCCTTTTGTTTGTTTCTTCTATGATAAACCTGCAGCAAGTTGAAGCTGTCAGAATATGTCCAGAAGCAGCACAGTTTTTATACGTCTGGTGAGTAAGAATATCTCTAATCATGAACACACAAACCAGAACCAGCACTAATTAGTCTTTTTTTTCATTGCACTGGGACAACAGGAATTATCATCAACAAGAATGGCCATCAGATATTGTATTAACATGTGCATGTTCTTTGTCAAGCTTATAATTTTTAAGAAATGTTTGTCTTAATGTAGTCCTAGGGACCACATTAGAGGAGTACAAATAATAGTGGCTGAAATTTATGGCCCATTTTTTTCCATTTCATAAGAGATATTCATCAATGATTAGATAGCAAACTTTTCCTTAAAAACTGTCGGGAGTTGGCTTTTAGCAGACCAGCAGGGACAACCACAACTTTTATTCAAAAATTATTTTGAGCCTATGTATCCCCTATTGCACTGTGTACAAAGATTTGTAACACATGGTCTCAGCCCTTAGGGAAATGGGAAGACAAGGTATCAGTTCATAAAAGTGTGACTAGTTTGTTAAAAAGAAAACTACAAAGGATATCTTCAACAAAGATAGTGTAGGAAGTGCTAAAAGAATGATTTAGACAATAAATCCTGAATGTACAGGATGGACAAATTACTGTGGGTAGGAGAAATCAGGAAGGCATTATTGAGGAAGGTGAACTTCAGCTGCTTGTGATTTTATGGCCATTGAGGAAGGGGTGCGACGTTTCATACAAACAAATAGTTTGTGTAATATTAAAGTGAGGGCAAGTAGAATTCTAGGAAATAGATTAGACCCACTTATAGAATAGGGTTTGGTTACTGTAGACGGTTTCTGGCAGACAACATTAGAAAGATAGATTGATGTCAGAGAATGATATCTTCTTTAAAAGCTGGCTCAGTAGTTGGAACTCTGTAATATAGGTGATGGAGAACAATCAACAAGCAATCATTTAGGAAAACCTAATTGCAAGATACAGGAAGACTAAAGCAACAGTTTTCAAAGTATGGTCCACAGACCCCTGGACATCCCCCAGATTATTTTAGGGATCTGTGAAGTGAAATCTAATGTTCATGATAATACTAAAATCTTGTTTACCTCTTTCACTATGTTGACATTTGCACTGATATTACAAAGCAGTGATGGGTAAGACAGTGGTGGGTGGCCTCTTTGCATGAATCAAAGCAGTGACACAAATAGTGCTAATAGTCAGTAGATTCTTTGTCACCACACACTTGCAGTGTGAATTTTGCTTAAGAATGTCCCTGACGAAGCTGTAAAAATGATTAATTTTATTGTCTCACTCTTGAGTATGCATCTTTATGTTCTTTGTGACAAAATGGAAAGTATGCATAAAGCACTGCTGCATACTGAAATATGATGGTATTCTTAAGAAAATGCACTTGCTTTGAGGTAAGCTGACCTAGCCACTTTAAAAAAAATAAAACATCATTTTCATTTGAGATAAAGGCAACCTGTGGTCATTCAGAGGAGGTACTTGGTAGACATGTTCTCAGAGACAAAATGGATGCGTAGGTTAGTTAGCTTGATTGGCAGAATCATTTCACAATGTATATGTACTTCAAAACATCACGTTACATATCACGTTTGTTTGTAAATCATACCTCAGTAAAGCTGGAAAAAATAAAGTAAAATTGGTTAGTCAAAACAGACAAACAGAGTGAGCCTGTCATCTCAAAGAAGACAACTGACAACATTTGTTGCCAATTATAGAATTTGACCTTTCAGGTGAAAATTAGACTTTGGAAAACTTTTGTCTGCCACACTGAGATCGACAGCTTCCCAATACTTAGACACATTTCTGTTGAGATCAGTATCAATATTAACTAGTGTGATTTATATTATGTAGAATGAAAATTTTCAATATTTGGAAGACCTTTATAACTCACTGAAGTAATACTTTCAGTGGCTAGTGCATGTTGTTACAAAATAATGCATGGGTAAAAAAAATCCATTTAAAGTTCAAGACAAACCAATGAAATTTAGTGTATTCAAGTTAAAAAAGTTGATATGATTTCAGATTCCACATTGCAACTAACCTTCAGGAAACTACCACTTTTTGAATTTTGCTGGTAGTATTAAGGTAGTATCCACAATTGCCTCCTTTTTTCAACTGCTTATCTGTGTGAGGATGGATTTTCTTCATATATTCAACCACAACAGCATATTGCAACAGATTGAGTGCAGAAGCAGATGGAAGTGTACAACTCTCTTTTGCTAAGTCATTCGCTATAGAGATTGGCAAAAATATAAAACAATAGCACTTAAGACATTTTTTTTTGCTTGGAAAAAGTAATTATTTTCATAGAAGTATAATTTGTGTTTATATATAATAGATCTATTATTTTTAAAATGAATTAAATTTTTTTAAATGAAAACTTTATACAATTCTCAGTTTTAATTTCCTATATAATAAATATCAATAGCTATCACCTAAATAGTAGGGCCTACCCCAAAGAGTTATTGTAAGGGTTAAATGAGTTAATATATGTGAAACCTTAGGAAAATGATGGTGCAGAGTAAAGACTTCATAAATGTTTTGAATTATTATTATGTCTCTTTTTACTACTTGATCAGCTCCTTAAGAAATGGGTAATTTGCAGACAAACTCTAAGGGATTCATGTCTTTCAATGGTCATGTATCTGCCCACATAAATAATAGAGTGAAACAGTTGCTTCTGTTTTTTTTTTGCCTTCTAAATCTCATGAGAGCATCTCTCCCTGGTGTATTATAACCCAGAGCCATGCCAGCAAGGGATTCTGCGAAATATTGTTCCCTGGCCTTCAGACCCTGTTGTGTAGGAGAGTGGGGAAATGGTGCTGAGTTGCTAACAGATAATATGAAGCACAAGGGTTAACAAAATTAAACACAATTAAAATAATTAATTTGGGATTTCTTAAAGTCTTAACTATGCTAATAGGCACTGTAAAACTCCAAAGGAGATTAGCTTAGGTTTTCCAAACGTATTTGACACAGAGCTTTTTTCTCCAGATTACTTATTTTCCATGGAGCACCTGGGCCGGGAAGAGTCTATTGTTTTCTCTGAACATTCTGGGCTCAATAAAGCATTATGACACATCTTGGCATTGATGAACTAGTCATTAAGGACCAAATGTCATAGAATCAGTGCTTTAATTCTTGTGATGCTATCAGTTTCCTAGGAACATAGGACATTTCAACACTTGGAACCACTGGGAAACTGCCAGAGTTTGTAAATAACCTCCCATCCCCTGAAGTTTCTCAACTCCAAACTACCCTGTTCATCTTTGGTATGTCATGTGCAAATTTTAGAACAGTCAATAATAATATAGAAATAAATGAGAGTCAACTGATATAACCTTCATAAAATATGTTACTACAACTGTGAATTTTGAATAGTCACAGGTGCTTTATCTAATTAGTGAGTTATCAGTATGAATCAATTATCAGTGTCTTCATTCTTTCAATCCTCAATTGATGTAATGCATACATACATGTTTGTATGTATGTATGTGTGTATATAGAGAGATAGAGTCCAGGTATGGTGCTAGACATGGAAACATCACATTAGTAATGAAAACTTATCTTTCTCTCAAGGACTGTACACTAAAGTTTAGTGGATTTCCTTTTCTTTTTTAATTAAAAAATTTTAAAATTTAAGTATAGTTAATTTACAATGTTGTAATAGTTTCTGGTGTACAGCAAAGTGATTCAGTTATACATACACATATATATATTCTTTTTCATATTCTTTTACATTCTGGTTTATTACAGAATATTGAATATAGTTCCCTGTGCTATACAGTAGAACCTTGTTGTTTGTATCTGCTAATCCCAAACCCCTAATTTACCCCTCCTCCACCCCATTTCCCCTTTGGAAACCATAAGTTTGTTTTCTATATCTTTGTTTCTGTTTTGTAAAAAAGTTCATTTGTATCATATTTTAGATTCCACATATAAGTGAGATCATGTGGTATTTGTCTTTTTTTTTCTGACTTACTTCACTTAGTATGATAATTTCTAGGTCCATCCATGTTGCTGCAAATGGCATTATTTTATTCTTTTTTTTGCTGAGTAATATTCCACTGTATATATATACCACATCTTCTTTATCCATTCATCGGTCAGTGGACATTTAGGTTGCTTCCATGTCTTGGCTATTGTAAATTATGCTGCTATGAACATGAGGTGCATGTATCTTTTCGAATCACAGTTTTCTCTGGATATATGTTCAGGAGTGGGATTGCTGGGTCATATGGCAACTCTATTTTTAGGTTTTTAAGCAACCTCCGTACTGTTTTTCACAGTGGCTGCACCGATTTACATTCCTACCAACAATGCAGGAGGGTTCCCTTTTCTTCATACCCTCTCCAGCATTTATTATTTGTAGACTTTGTAATGATGGCCATTCTGACTATTGTGAGGTGACACCTCATTGTAGTTTTGATTTGCATTTCTCTAGTAATTAACGATTTTGAGCATCTTCTCATGTGCCTATTGGCCATCTGTATGTCTTTAGAGAAATGTCTATTTAGGTCTTCTGCCCATTTTTTGATTGGGTTGTTTGTTTGTTTGATATTCGGCTGTATGAGATGTTTGTGTATTTTGAAAATTAAGCCCTTGTCAGTCTCATCATTTGCAAATATTTTCTCCCAGTCTCTAGGTTTTCTTTCCATTTTGTTTATGGTTTCCTTTGCTGTGCAAAAACTTATATGTTTGATTAGGTTCCATTTGTTTATTTTTGCTTTTATTTCTATTGCCTTGGGAGACTGACCTAAGAAAACACTGCTATGATTTATGTTAGAGAATGTTTTGCCTATGTTCTAGGAGATTTATGGTGTCGTGTCTGTGTCTGTGTCATGTCATTTCTTTTTTCTTTAAACACTGTTGATTTTGTTGTTTATTGAAAGTTTAGTGGGTGGACCAGAGGACTCTCAAAGTGTGACTAAAGTAAGATTCCTTATAACTTTTTTTTTTTTACACGTGGAAAGATTAGCCATTTTCATTAAAGCAATATAGAAATCCATAGGGGAGACAATACAAAATTATTGAATGAAATAATTTTTTTGCTCCTTTATTATGTTACTTATCTGTGCTTTTCTTGTCTCCTGTTGCAGCTGATCTGAACTTCATTTTTTTAAAGAGTCAAACAGGTGCATTTTCTACTTTTTATTACATTAAAATTACTGTCATGAGTTAGTGCATCTATGATAGCATGATAAATTCTGTTGGTGTTTGTACCAGTAAACTTAAAACTCAAGCTGTATGAATTATATTCCTTCTACAACTATATATCTACAACTATATGGGTGCACATCTGTAAGAAAATTTTATCAATGGGGCTGCTATGGACTGACTCGTGTCCTCGCAAAGTTCTTATGTTGCAACCTTAATCTCCAGTGAGACTGTATTTGGAATAAGGAAGCAATTAAAGTTAAATGAGGTCATGGGGTAGGGACTAGATCCAACAGAATTAGTGTCTTTGTAAGAGGAGACACCAGAGAGCTTGCTTTTTCTCTCTCTGCCATGTGAGGACACAGTGAGAAGATGGCTGTTTGTAAACCAGGAGGAGAGATCTCACCAGAAATTAAATCTGCTAAGATCTTGATCTTGCACTTACTAACCTCTAGCACTGTGAGAATAAATTTCTGTTGTTTAAGCCACTCAGTCTATTGTATTATGTTACGGCAGCCCTAGCTGGCTAATACAGATTTTGATAGTGAGAAGTGGAGGTGCTGCTGTAACAAATACCAGGGATGTGGAAGCAGCTCTGGAACAGGGTAATGGGTAGAGTTTGGAGAAGTTTTGAGGTGCATGCTAGAAAAAAACTGGATTGCTGTGAAGGGACTGCTGGTAGGAATATGGATGTGAAAGGCGTTCTGGTGAGGGTGCAGAAAGAAGAGAACTTCAGAGAAATCCTCCATCTTTTTAGAGAATATGTAAATAATCATGAACAGAATGTTGGTAGCAATATGCATGGTAAAGATCATTCTGGTGAAATATCAGATGGAAATGAGGAACGTATTGGAAACTGGAGGAAAGGTGATTCTTATATAGTGGCAAAGAACTTGGCTGAACTCTGCTGTAGTGTTTTGTGGAAGGTAGAACCTGAAACTGATGAAAGTGGATATTTAGCTGAGTAGATTTCTAAGAAAAGTGTTGAAAGAGGGGCTTGATTCCTCCTGCCTGCTAGTAAAATGTGAGAGGAGAGAGGTGAATTGAAGAAACATGTGCTAACAAAAAGGGAGCAAAAGTTAACGATTTGGAAAATTCTCAGCCTGTCTGTATTACAAAAAATGAGAAAGTATGTTCTAATGAACAACAAGGTTGTAGCTGGATTATCACTCAATGAAGAGCTCATAGGATTATGCAAACAGAAACACTGCCGGTTTGAGAAGGAGACAGAGAGGGGTACAGTGAAGGAAGGCTGTCAAACTTCTTGAATTATACAGGACAAGATTATAGAGCTTTTTGGGTGTGAATGTGCACTATGCTTCAAAAAAAGGGAAAAATGATTCTGAAGACAATTTGGAAGTCATCAGGGCTACCGCTCCCATCACAGGCCCAGGGGAGGCTTTCCTCTTCAGTTTCAGAAGACAAGGCCCTGGCAAACTGTATAGGTGGGGGGGCCCTTCCGAGTCAAAGGGGTGGGGCCACCCCAGTAAGCTGTAGAGGTGATGCTGTCACCCAGCAGGACTGGAAGGCAGGGCTTTGAGCCAAATAGGATTATTCTCAAGCCTTAAGATTTAATTGAATGTGATTTGCTAGGTTTTGAACTTACTTGGGACCTGTCACCCCTTCTTTCTCTCCTATTTTTCTCTTTTAGTTTGGAGATGTCTATCCTATGCCTGTCCCACCATGGTATTTGGAAGCACGTAACTTGTCTGGTTTCACAAGTTCATAGCTGGAGATGAATTTTGCCTCAGGATGAATAAGTATCTCAAGTCTCTTTCATACCTGATTTAGATGATATTTGATAAGGCTTTGGACTTTAGAGTTCATAGAGTTAATGCAGGAATGAGTTAAGCCCTTTAGGGTTGTTGGGATAAAATGAACGTATTTTGCATTTGACAGGGACATGGATTTTTGAGGGCCAGGGCTGAATGCTATGGACTGCATTTTGTCCTCCCAGATTCATATGTTGAAGTCCTAACCTCTAATGTGATTGTATTTGGAATAAAGAAGTAATTAAGGTGAAATGAGGTTTTAAAGGTGGGGCCCTGATTCAATTGGATTAGTGTCCTTATATGAGGAGACATGAGAGAGATCACTCTTTCTCTTTTGACACGTGAGGACACAGTAAGAAGGCGCTTTGCAAACCAGCACCAGGAAGAGAGCTCTCACTGGTAACCAAATCCCCAGCTACCTTGATCTCTGACTTCCTAGCCTCCAGAATTGTGAGAAATAAATTTTTGCTGTTTAAGTCACCCAGTTTGTGGTGTTTGATTATAGCAGCCCTATCTGACTAATACAGGGGCCAAATAGATAAAATATTTACCTGTGAAGGTTGAAAACAAGGAAATCTATAATCTTGTTTATTCTAAGAGCCAATGCCAGTTTAAAAGGGATTATTATTATTTTTATTGTGGTAAAAAACACATAGTATTAAAATTACCAACTTAACCTTTTTTTTTGTGTGTGGTATGCGGGCCTCTCACTGTTGTGGCCTCTCCCATTGCGGAGCACAGGCTCCAGAGGCGCAGGCTCGGCGGCCATGGCTCACGGGCCCAGCCTCTCTGTAGCATGTGGGATCTTCCTGGACCGGGGCATGAACCCGTGTCCCCTGCATCGGCAGGCGGACTCTCAACCACTGCACCACCAGGGAAGCCCAACTTAACCATTTTTAAGTGTACAGTTTAGCAGTGTTAAGTATGTTCACACTGCTGTGCAAAAAATCTCTATAATTTTTTCATATTGCAAAACTGAAACTCTATACCTATTAAACACTAATTTTTCCTCCCCCCCCCAAGCCCTTGAAAACCATCTTTCTATTTTCTGTTCCTATGATTTTGACTACTTTAGGTATTTCATAAGAGTGGAATCATACAACATTTGTCCTTTTGTGACTGTCTTATTTTTTTTAACATAATGTCCTCAAGGTTTATCCACATTGTAGTATGTGACAGGATTTCTTTATCTTTAAAGGCTGCATAATATTCCATTACATGTGTACACCACATTTTCTTTATGCATTCATCTCTCAAAGGACATTTGGGTTGCTTCCACCTTTTGGCTATTGTGAATAATGCTGAATGCAAAGGGGATTATTTATCTCTTTATTCCATGAGATGATTTTGGAGAGTATGCTATTTCTAAGGGCAGTAGATTAAGTTTTCATGTCAGTGATAATGATGTATAATAAATGCCTGTCAATACTATGATGACTAAATAGTTGGAGGTGTGAAAGAGGACTTTAAAAACAAATATAGAGAAGAAACTGCAAAGATTGTATTTATTGGCATAATTGACATAAATCAATTATACATCAGTTCTTGTCATATAATTCATTTGAACTTTTGTAACTGTTGTCGTAGACAAGCTCCCAATGTTTTTCTGTCAGTGATAATATGATTACTATAATGTATAAAGTCATTTATACATTATAGTAATCATAGTTCTTTTCTGCTAGTTTTCTTTGGAGACATTAATTGGAAATGAAAGACTCAGTTATTTGCATTCTTTTGCTTCTCTCTCTCTCTGTCTCTCTCTCATCTTTGTTTTATCCTGTATTATACTCAAGTACATTTTTCTTATAGGGGTCCTTTTGACATGACGGAATACTCCAGACCCAGTCTTTTTTTTTTTTTTTCATCTTTATTGGAGTATAATTGCTTTACAATGTTGTGTTAGTTTCTGCTGCATAACAAAGTGAATCAGCTATACGTATACATATATCCCCATATCCCCTCCTTTCTTGCGTCTCCCTCCCACCCTCCCTATCCCACCCCTCTAGCTGGTCACAAAGTACCGAGCAGATCTCCCTGTGCTATGTGGCTGCTTCCGACTAGCTATGTATACAGACCCAGTCTTTGCACCTCTTTTCCATCTTCACTTTCTCATCCAGTCCCATGGTTTTAAATATCATACATATGGTAATAACTTATATATCCTATTCCTGCCTCTCCCTTGAACTGATACCCCTGTATTAAATCTCTACCTCAATTTCTGTAGCAACCTCCTAACTGGTGTCCTTGCTCCAAACTGTTGCCAGTTCAATCCTTTTTTAGTTTTTTTTAAAATAGACTTTATTTATTAAAGAAGTTTTAGGATCATAGCAAAATCGAGGGGAAGGTACAGAGATTTTCCATATATTTATTTTCCTGTTTGGAATCCCCCATATCATATATAGATTAAAAGCCACACTTCTCACCTACAAGGCTCTTCATGACCTGAACCCTGGCTACCTTTTCAACTTCCTTTCTTGTCATTTTTCCTTACTCTCGAGCTACTCCAGCCACATGCCTAGCTATTTCTCAAACACACTAAGTCCATGCCTGTTCCTGGACTTTTTATTTGCTGTTTGTTTCGTGTGGACTGCTCACTTGCCAGAATTGTACATGGCCCCCTACCTCACTTATTCAGGTATCAGCTCTTTTGTCACGTTGCTCATTTGTCATTCCTTGGCAATCTTCTCTAAAAGAGCAACCCCTGTCACTTTCTATCCTCTTCCCCTCACTACCTGACATTATATTATATGTTACTTTGTGTTTATCTGACTCCCCCAGTAGAATGTAAGCTACATGAGAGCAGAGACGTTTCCAGTTTGTTTTCAACTGAATCCTCAGTTGCCGAAAACAGTGCTTAGCACGTAGAAGGCTCTTTATACCAACTGGTTGAATGAATGAATATGGATAAATTTTGTGCTATTGTTTGAATGTTGATTAGTTCCATGTTTTTATGCTCAACTGTTCTGTCTTCTGCTCTCCCTTTTTATTCTTATAACAAGTAGTTAGATTTTGCAGCAATGGGTTTTAGTTCATTGGAATATTTCTTTGTAATTTAACGGCATGCAATTTTGATATTCTTATAGTTATCTCTAATGACTTGCTATTTCATTCCCGCTTTCACTACCCATGATCAATACTTCCTACCTTTATATTTGTGGATTCCTTAACCCATCCAACACACTTCTTAGAATATTTTCTCACGTATCCAATGAGAATATAGGTGCTCTTATGTATGAATTCCCTCATGTTCTTTGTTCTTTTAAACCTCAAATTGTATTTACTCCTTATTTAAACTTTTTTCTTTTCCTCTTATAGCAGAGAAAGAGGGCTCCAAGCCTTTTTCGAAGTTTAAGCTTTCTTAATCCTTCTTTTAACTCTCTTTCTTGCCATCTCGTCTCCACTGCTCTTTCCCTTGAGCTCAAATATGTTTACCAAACTTCTTTGTATCAACTCTTGTTTGTTTTCTTTTAAGCCACTGCCATAGCTTACCTTCCTTATACCCATATTATTTTATCATAGGATATTGAATATAATTCCCTGTGCTGTACAGTAGGACCTTTTCGTTTATCCATTCTATATATACCAGTTTGCATCCGCTAATCCAAACTCCCAATCCAATCCTCTCCCACCTCCCTCCCCCTTGGCAACCACCAGTCTGTTCTTATGTCCCTGATTCTGTTTCTGTTTCATAGATAGGTTCATTTGTGTCATATTTTAGATTCCACATATAAGTGATATCATATGGTATTTGTCTTTCTCTTTCTGACTTACTTCACTTAGTGTGACATTTATACTGTTTTTTTATATCCACAACTTTTATCTCAAAGTCAACTGTTATCTTCTAATTATCAACTTTAATCATTTCTTCTTCATCTTCATGTCATATGACCTTTCTTTGACATTTGACTTTTTTGATCCATCCTATATCTCACAATCCCATCTCATTTCGTAACTTTCTTTAGCTTCATTGTTTCTCTTCACACATATTTGGCTATCATATGTAATTTATTTCACTGGTTCTTGTTTTTCATATTCAACAAAAAATGGGTGCTACCTGAGGTTATATACTCAGATATTAGTGATAAAAACCCAACTCAGACCAGTCTAAGCAATAACAGATTGTGTAGATGTGGGCCTGACTACGGGCTCTAATATTGTCGTTAGACTCTCTCTATATTTCTCCATTCTGTGGGCTCCACGTGGTGGCAAAGTTGACCACTGACAGCTCTAGCTTACAGTATTCTTATAGTTAACAATTACGGTGTAAAGAGAATGTCCCTTTTCTGATAACTTTTTATGTATCTAAGATATGATGCTTACTGGCCCAGCATTGATTCTGGGATTACCCCTGAATCAATCGCTACAGTCAAGGAAAGGAAGGACTGGAATTACTAGGCCTAGATCACAAACGCCTGTAATTGGGATTTTTGTCATATTCCTGCCTGAAGCACATGGCGTAAGAATGGGAGAGAGAAATACTGAGCATCTTCTCTTCCTATTCTTTACATTGTGTCCCTGTGCTGTCATGTCCACTGTTACAAATTCTGCTATCTTTATGCTGATACCTTGCAAATCTCATAATACAAATAAGCCTTTCCTGTAAAGCCATTGGAAAATTAAATGAAGCTGGAGTTACTGCTCTAAATGCAATGGCTGGTCCTGATGAGGAAAACTAAAGGCACAGTGTCCAAAGTGAATGCCACGTTCATGCCTGGTTTGTAAAGTATTGCTACCCGGCTCTGGCAAATGAATTAAATAACTGAGTACGTAGGTATTACTCAAATCCAGGTAGACTTGGAGGACTTCTTTCCAGTCTCATCAGGAAGCCCACTCAAGGCAGGTATGAAGCAGGATCTGACCCTGCAGCTGAGGGAAGACTGGCAGTAACCAGATGGGGCTTCAGGGCCCTACTCAAGCAGGTTGGTTTTCAGTATTAGACCCTAGTGCTGAGGCAGACTAGCAAAGTATATAGATTCTCTGGGAAGAGCATAGGATGGTGGCAAGCAGCAGTCTAATATGGATGGGACCCGTACAAGGCGGGGAGGGGAATTGGGAAAGCAGTGGCTTGGCGTCTACACCCAGGTCTTATTCTTGTATAACAAGTACCAGGTGTGGTTGGAAATAAAACTTTGCTTTAAACCCAAAATATTGAGAATGCTCAAAGATAGGTTGTTTTTTTGTTTGTTTGTTTTTGCGGTACGCGGGCCTCTCACTGCTGTGGCCTCTCCCGTTGCGGAGCACAGGCTCCGGACGCGCAGGCTCAGCGGCCATGGCTCTCGGGCCCAGCCGCTCCGCGGCATGTGGGATCCTCCTGGACCAGGGCACGAACCCGCGTACCCTGCATCGGCAGGCGGACTTCCAACCACTGCGCCACCAGGGAAGCCCAAAGATAGGTTTTTGAGTACTTCTGTTCCTACCATTTGCATTTGTATTTTCCTCTTTGTAAATAATGAATTACAAATGAAACAACTAGGTTGAATGAACTAATCTCTTATTTCCCCAACTATACAAGTATTGATATCTTCTCAACTATACAAGTCTATTATTCTAGGAGTATTCAAGAATATAATTAATAATTTAAGTAAAGGCAGAGATTTTGTCTGTTTTTTTCCCCATTAATTCATTAACCTAGAACAGTACCTTGCAAAAAATGATAAATATTTATTGAATTTGAAAGAATGTTGTACATGGAAAAATAAAATGTAGCCTACTTCTTTCACTCTGTATCTTGGAATTGAAGAATATTAAAAAAATTTTTTTTTTGCAGTATGTGATGTGAAAGGGAGATGCTAACAATTTGACTGGAAACATGGAGAATTCATCACTATTATCAGAAAACTGTGGGGCTTCCCTGGCGGTGCAGTGGTTGAGAGTCCGCCTGCCGATGCAGGGGACACGGGTTCGTGCCCCGGTCCGGGAAGATCCCACATGCCGCGGAGCGGCTGGGCCGTGAGCCATGGCCGCTGAGCCTGCGCGTCCGGAGCCTGTGCTTCGCAACGGAAGAGGCTACAACAGTGAGAGGCCCAAGTACAGCTTAAAAAAAAAAAAAAGAAAAAAAAAGAAAACTGTGATAGAGACAGGTCAATTCTTAATGTTGATTTTCAGACAGGTTTGCTTTCAATTTATTTGAATAGCTCTTGGACTTACCTTAAGGGAAGAAAGGAGGTAGTTAGATTCATAAAACAAAATGTTTTTGTTTTAATATTTATTTTCAATTAGCTTTAATTCTAAAAAATAAGGCCTTTATCCAGTACCATTCTGTGGAAGACTTTTACCATATGATGGCATAAAGTGAGAAATTTCCTCAGAATCATTAATTTAGGTAGGAAACTAAGAATTTCAAGTTGTCTTTTTCAGAGCTGAAATCATTATTCTTGGTATTGTCAAGCTGTAAGACCAAATTATATCACTAGGTGGCATGAGTTGCAAATTGAAAAGCTGTAGTGTTATCAGATATGAAGTATAATAGCTGATATTTACCTGCACCCTAGCTTATCTTTGTGTGTAGGTATATTAATCTTGGAAACTCTCACCAGGGAGAATATACATTTTGTTTGGATCTTCACTTATGAACTACATATAATAAAATAGAAAACAGGCATTAAGCTCTTAGTTTAAGAACAATTAAAGAATACAAGAGCTATAGTTTTTATTAATCAAAGTCATTCACTACTGAGTTAAAAAATGAGGGGGCACCATAGGGTAAGGAAAGTTATCCCCAGGCAAAACTGCAGAGTGGTGGATTAATCCCTCTCTCTGTATCCTGTAGGACCAAAATAGATAGTTCTCTTTTTTCCCCATTCGCTTTTGGAAAGTCCCTTCTCCCAGCTGCTGCTCTTCTTGCTGTCCCAGCTGCTCTATGTTCACCACTGTGGGCACTCAGCAAACTCATTTTACTCGTACATTTATCAAAACATGCCTATTCTATGTCTCATCCTCTTAGAGTCAGAACTTTGAGTTCTTTCCATATATTTGCTAATCAAGAAACAAACCCATGCCCATGTATGAACGGGAATTAGGTTTTAATGGGAGAGCTGGCTCAGCTTTGTTTCATTCTCCTCTCTTAGATAAAGTGTATTTTCATAGAGGTTCTAGTGGTCAAGATTTGAACAGGAAACAGAAGGCATACTCAATGGGGTAAGTGGAGAGAACATCAAGTAGTGGTAGGGACCCACTCTGGGACTACTGACAGTGATAAAACTATTACTATTCCCTTTGCCATGGACTAGGGGCATCCCACAAAGGAGCTGTGGACATAAATAAGACAAGTCACTATAAACTCGAGGCTCCAGGCTGCTGCTGCTGGTGTGTGTAGGGGGAGGGCCAGGATTAAATATTCGGGTTTTTCTTTCCTTTCATAGTCTAGTTTCCTGATGTTGCTTCCCACTGGGGAGATCTTAACCAGAAGCCAGAAGTCAAGGGAGCCTGTGAATGTGGTACATAGAGGTCAACATCTCAGGCAGCAGAATGGGGCAGAGAAATTGGAAAGTGATTGTGGAGGGGCAAATGAAAGCATGCAGCACAGGGGACTTCTGAAAACAGTACTTCTTTTTCTAGACAGGGTCTCCAGGTTGGGAATTTCAACTAATCAGCTTGTTGGCAAATGGGGCCTTAATGTATTACTCAAGTTCCACAAATATACCTTTTTTTAGTCGTGAACTATACTTGCTAAATATCACATAGCTAATATCTATTCATTCATGATTGTCTTTGTACATCAACAAACAACTAGATAATTTATCAGGATATTTGATTCCCCAAAGAGATATTTTTGGAAGTGCTTTCTTCCACCTTCATTAGTGTTTCTTAGTATATCAAAGAACATAGTGCCATATACTCCCATCTTCTAAAAAATAGTCTTGAGAATACTAATATAAGCATGTATTTTGTACCACAAAGATTTTACAGTTCCAATTTTTATACAATATGCCCCCAACTTTTTCTAAAGTAAGAAACCTTTAGGCCAGAATATGTTTTATTTATATATGTATATATATATCAATACAGGCAATTTCTACTGTGCTAACTCAAGGTTGCTCAGGTGGCTGAGTTGTAGTTTGAGCCCCCTGATAGGTTAATTCTTTTTTCTCCCCATGCAAAATAGTCCTGGCACTTTTACAGTGAGGAAATAACACGGCCATGAGAGGGACTGAAGCAGGGAGGAATTTGCCTGGGACATCACCCAGGATTGATTTGGAAGATTCCATAAAGGATTGAGCCCAAACACAGTTCAATATTCTGCATACAACAGGCAGTTCTGCTCTGCTGGGTCTTAAATAAAAATAATTAAAACACGAAGTGAATTTTCTTGTTCTTTTTTCCCTGGCCCAGATTGCTTTTCTATGAGAAAAGATTAGAATGCCCCCAGAGAATCTGGTAGCAAAGATTTAGAAATGCTGTACCACCTCAGACTGCTTGCTAGTTTACTGAGGAGAAATTGTACAAATGATTAGGATTTTGGTCACCCTCTGATTTAGACCCTTAGATTCTCCTGATACTTCGCTCCAGGTTGCTAAGCATCTGAGGTAAAACTAGGTCATCCTTGGCACTCTTATTCTTTTACTTTAAACATTCTCCAGGCAAATTTATGTAAGCCCATTGCCCCAGCTACCAAATATACACAAATGATCCTTAGCTAAAACATTCTCCTCAGATTCAAACACAACTGCTTCATAACCTACTTTCTAATCTCCTTTTCAGATAATGCCACTACAATCTACCTGTGAGTAATCCTGCATGCCACCTCCTTCCTTGCTTCTCAGTAAGTCACTAATTTCCCTTGACTTCTTCAGTACTGCTGGAACAGTCTTTCCTCTCTCTACTCTTTGCCACTGCCCGTAGGTCAGATCATTTCCCCACATGGGTCCTGTGCTCTGGTCATTCTGAATTACTTGCTGTTCTCCAGACTAGCCACTAATAGTCTCTCATGCCTTTGTGTTGGCCTCTCAATCTTCTTATTTTATCTGCTTTCATTAATTAGCTCAATTCTTCTGTGATAAGTGTCAGTTCCTCTGTGATATGAGGCCATGACTGAATTAGTTTCTTTCTCTTGGTTCTTATAGTGCTCTGTACATATTTCCAATATGTTATAGCAACTACTATTGCACTATACTTGCTTATTTCTATATATGTCTTCTCAAAATCCTGACACTCTTTGAGAGTTAGGACTTTGTCTTAATATCTAAGTATCTCTAATCATAATCAGCATTCAATAAATGTGAATTACTAGATAAATGATTATATGTGGTATAGAACCATCCCCTTGTCATGGAAATGAAACACTATATTCTATTGGTGAGATCTAGTCAAATGGCCTCACTTAACGTAGGGGAGGGCTGGAAAATATAGTCTGACTGTAGTCCAACATTTGGTGAATAGCTGGCTTGTCTGCCATAGGAACAGTGTTATTGGGAGGATACATATTTGGAAATATTGGATGCTCCTTTATAATAAAAAAACTTATTATGTAGTGAATCCTGATTGTTCTTTTTACCTTAAGATCTCTCTTTGTCTGATATTAATATAGCCTTACTAGATATCCTTTGAGTGGTTTTTATCTGTAACATGTTCTTTATTATTAAAAAAGCTATTATCTTTATGTTGATCATATATCTATGTCTTGTAAACAACATCTAGCTGAACAATTTTTATAAACCTAACATGACAATCTTTGTTGGTAAACTTAAATATTTATATTTGAATTTTATACTTAATGTAATTTATGACATATTTGGATTTAATTCTTCCATGTTATTTTATAGTTTTTTTTTTTTTTTTTGCGGTATGCGGGCCTGTCACTGTTGTGGCCTCTCCCGTCGCGGAGCACAGGCTCCGGACGCTCAGGCCCAGCGGCCACGGCTCACGGGCCCAGCTGCTCCGTGGCATGTGGGATCTTCCTGGACCGGGGCACGAACCTGCGTCCCCTGCATCGGCAGGCGGACTCTCAACCACTGCGCCACCCGGGAAGCCCTATTTTATAGTTTTTATTTGTCCCTTTTATATGATTCTTTTCTCTTTTCCTACCTTCTTTTGAATAGATCAAGATTAAAAAAATTCCACTTTCCTTTCAACCAGAGTATGTGCATCATTACTTTCCTAGCTGATGCCAAACTGTTTTCCAAAATGACTTTACCAATTATATTCCCACCAGCAGCACATGAGAATTTTCTTTGCTTTCCATTCTCACCAGCACTTGATATTGTTCGGCTTCCTTTATTTTTGGTGATCTGGGAGGTATGCAGTGGTATTTCAAGGTGCTTTAATTTGCATTTATCTGATTGCTAGTGAGGCAGATTATCTTTTCATATATTTAGTGACCATTAATATCCTTCTTTTCTAAAGTGCTTATATCTTTAGCCCATTTTTTCTATTAGGTAGTTTGTTTCTTTCACATAGATTAGTAGCAGTTCTTTATGTCTTCTTTATACTAGTCCTTTGTCAATTATATGTGTTGCAAATGTCGTTTTCCACTTTTTTGCTCATCTCCTCTTTCTGTGGTGTCTTTTAATGAAGAGTTTTTAGTGTTAATGTCATTAAATGTATCATTCTTTTTTTTATAGTTAGTAATTTTTGTATCTTTAGATGTCTTTCCCTCTCCTGAAATCTTGAGGATATTTTCCTATATTATCTTCTGAAAGCTTTCTAGTTTGTTTTCCTCATAGGTGTCTAACTTACTGTGAGGTGACATTAGTCTGTGGCAGGAGGCAGAGCTTTTTTAAATGAAGGTACCCAGTTACCAGTACCCAGACCCTTTATTTATAATTTGTAAAACACCTCTGTCATATGACCCATTTCCCTCAATTGGTAATAACCTCTCCCTCAATTTGTAATAATGCCTCTGTCATTTATATATGTGTGTAATTTTTGGACACTCTTTTCTGTTCTATTGATAATCTATTTATACCTGCAGCATTACTAAACAGTCATATTTATCTAGCTGTATAATAAAAGTTGCTGTCTTGTGGCAAATTTCTTTCTAATCCATCCAATGTAGCCTTAACACGTAAGGCCCTAGGTTCCAGGGGTCAGCACGTATCCTCAGGACCGAAATCACTTGAGTACTAATTTATCACACTGTATTTCTGCTTACTTTTTGGATTTTTAGCTATGTAGTTAAAAGAATCTTTACTGCAAGTCATCTTGCATTGATGTTTCGTCTGGAAGGATTTCTCAGGATATCTTGTTCTCCATATTGCCAGAGGCCAAAGCCTCCTTCATTTGGCAAGGAGAAACAAAACCTGCTTTAAAGAGCATTTCCAGATTTTAAGAGGAAATATTGCTCAAAAATTTTTGTGTGAATATGAACAGGGAGAGGAGGATGGAAAAGAGAAGTTTAATTTTATGACTTATCCCCATCATAATGCAATCAGTTATTCTTAGGTCTCTATAGGCTCTATAAATTAAAATATTACATCTAGCATTAAATATTTTCATAGAAATATTTAGTAGCCTTAGTAGCCTACCATGACTTTTTTTTTTCTATAACAAATACTTAGTAAATTCTTCTTGGTTGACTGATGGTAGTATCTCAGAAAACAACTTAAAAAAATCCTTAATCCTTAGCATGTGCCAGACACTATTTTAAATGGTTTACAAATATTAGCTCATTTAATACTCATACAACTTGGTGAAGTAGGTAGTGTTATAACAAACGAATTAACTAAGATATGGAGTAATTAGTTAGGTTGCCTCACATCAACAGCTGGCAAGTGGTGGAGCAGGGATTTGAATCCAGACAGTCTGGCTCCAGAGTCAGCACTTTTAACCACAATACTGTGCAAAATTCAGCTCATGTTTCTATGGAGTTTGTTGTCTCTCACAGGTGATAGAAGTTTTAATGATAAAACATGACAGTAAACTCTGAAGAGAGAAATAAAAAATCATCTAAAGTTATTTCACTACCTGTATTTGACATGATTTACAATAATTTGGCAGTGAGATGTCAAATGTAAGCATGATTTGGAAGTGGACCATAGCATACCCACATTATATTTTATTTTATTTTTTAAATAAATGTATTTATTTATTTATTTATTTTTTGGCTGCGTTGGGTCTTTGTTGCTGTGCGCGGGCTTTCTCTAGTTGCGGCGAGCGGGGGCTACTCTTCGTTGTGGTGAGCGGGCTTCTCATTCCGGTGGCTTCTCTTGTTGCAGAGCACGGACTGTAGGCGTGTGGGCTTCAGTAGTTGCGGCACATGGGCTCAGTAGTTATGGCTCACGGGCTCTAGAGCACAGGCTCAGTAGTTGTGGCACGGGCTTAGTTGCTCCGTGGCATGTGGGATCTTCCCGGACCAGGGCTTGAACCCGTGTCCCCTGCATTGGCAGGTGGATTCTTAACCACTGGCATCAGGGAAGCCCCACATTATATTTTACTCATCAACATTTTTGAGTACCAATTATGTGGCAAGCATTTTGCTACATCCTGGGGTTAAAAATATGAATAAGATATGCCCTTCCTCTTTCAATTCTCACTTCTAGAATCTAGCAGCAATTTCTCCAGAATGGCAGAAATGGGTTTCAGTGAACAGAGGTACATCTCTGTAGGAACTTTCTTAGATAAGTACAGTTTGGGGTGGGAAGTGTAAGAGAAAAAGGTAAATATATATAAAAGAAACAAATAAATAAAAAGAAGCAAGCAAGAAGATGGATTGATGACCACTGACTGACTTGTTCCTATTTTACCTGTACTAGTGGCCTATTTCTAGGTTTCTGAGACAGTACCCAAGGATTTTTTTCCTCTGCTTTGAACATTGCAGATAAGATATGGATGTGATAGGTAATTTTGAGCATGTTGGTTTCCTTCCATCTTAGTGAGGAAGGAAAAAGATGACACATCTCAGAGTTCACTAATTGTCATTTTTCCTGGAATGTGAAACAGGGAAAGCAAAATTGCAAAGTGTTATAAGGTACTAAGGCAAAAGATTATCTGCAATGTGATTGTGGCTGCTAAGACTTCTCATTCCAGTTGAGTAATCAACTTGTATGTGACCTTGAACAATTTGTGCTTGGGGATTTTTCACTACCTAATTCTCATAACTGTAAAATAAAAGCAACACCAAAATGGAATTCAATCAAAGTATCAAAAACCAAAGTTGATAATTAAGTACAGTTTCTCTGAGTTTTTAAGTTATTGTTTAGTTGCAAATTTTGTATTTTTATACTGCTTTGTGAACACTTTCAAGCCATGTAAATACTTGCAGAAAAATCCACACAATATACTCTTTATATAGAGCTAGCTCTACTAGTCCATGTTTGGTAATACAGTTTCTTGGGTTCCTCTTCAAGCAGGGGATAGTTCTATATTACTCTTTCCATTGTTTCCTTTCTCCTGGCTCCCTTCCCCTTTGTGACAAATACCATGTAGAAGACCATTTACGTGGTATTCTGGTGAGATAAAGCATTTATGTAAATTGATTTAATTAGAACATCTTTACTTTATTGATTTTTGTACTAAAGAAAATGTTTTTATCATTGTGTTTGTTACATGTCATATTAGAAACGATGTAGAAACCTTCTAGAAAAATGAAGAATTAGGCCAAGGCTTTCAAAGAAATATATATTAAAATAGCAATTCTTTAGGGGATATTAGTAAGAAGATTTATAGGTGAGATGAAACAAAAAGAGATCAGTAGCATCTTAATAATCAGGACAGTGAATGGAACTCAGGTACACATCATTATAAAAGCCTTTTAAAGGGCTGGGAAGCTATCCCACTTGGAGCTTTGGGCATGATTCCAACCTTATATGATAGGTATGGTAACGAAGCATCAATAAAGACCGCCATGATGATAAAGGATCTTTAGGTCATATGTCCTTGTGGAGACTAAAAAAATGAGATCAGTGTTCATTTTTGAGAAGGAAATGAAAGGTGAACATGACTAATGCAGATTAAGTTTCGTGTATAGGGCTTCCCTGGTGGCGCAGTGGTTGAGAGTCCACCTGCCTATGCAGGGGATACGGGTTCGTGCCCCGGTCTGGGAAGATCCCACATGCCGTGGAGTGGCTAGGCCTGTGAGCCATGGCCACTGAGCCTGCGTGTCTGGAGCCTGTGCTCTGCAACGGGAGAGGCCACAACAGTGAGAGGCCCGTGTACCGCAAAAAAAAAAAAAAAAAAAAAAAAAAAAAAAAGTTTCGTGTATAAAAAAGGTATATAAAAGGAAACTCTTCAAGGATATAATAGTTCAAAAGCAAGAGGGCATGAAATAGAATACAAGGGACTGATGTTTAAAGAATGTTATAAAGACAGTGCAGTTCATATGTGGAAATAATGGCCAAAGGACCATGGCGTTTACCATTTAGGGAGAAGGAACTTATTAGATAGGTAATATCATGAAACAAATTGGAGGGTGTTGCAACTATGACCTGGATGTTCTTTCATGAAGAATTTTTATTTTTTTAACCTCTTCACTGGAGTATAATTGTTTTACAATGGTGTATTGGTTTCTGCTTTATAACAAAGTGAATCAGCTATACATATACATATATCCCCATATCTCCTCCCTCTTGTGTCTCCCTCCCACACTCCCTATCCCACCCCTCTAAGTGGTCACAAAGCACCGAGCTGATCTCCCTGTGCTATGCAGCTGTTTCCCGCTAGCTATCTATTTTACATCTGTTAGTATATATTAAGTCCACGCCACTCTCTCACTTCGTCCCAGCTTACCCTTCCCTCTCCCCGTGTCCTCAAGTCCATTCTCTATGTCTGCGTCTTTATTCCTGTCCTGCCCCTAGGTTCTTCAGAACCATTTTTTTTTTTTTTAGATTCCATATATATGTGTTACCATATGGTATTTGTTTTTCTCTTTCTGACTTACTTCACTCCGTATGACAGACTCTAGGTCCATCCACCTCACTACAAATAACTCAATTTCATTTCCTTTTATGGCTGAGTAATATTCCATTGTATACATGTGCCACATCTTCTTTATCCATTCACCTGTTGATGGACACTTAGGTTGCTTCCATGTCCTGGGTATTGTAAATAGAGCTTCAGTGAACATTGTGGTACATGACTCTTTTTGAATTATGGTTTTCTCAGGGTGTATGCCCAGTAGTGGGATTGTTGGGTCATATGGTAGTTCTATTTTTAGTTTTTTAAGGAACCTCCATACTGTTCTCCATAGTGGCTGTATCAATTTACATTCCCACCAACAGTGCAAGAGGGTTCCCTTTTCTCCACACCCTCTCCAGCATTTACTGTTTGTAGATTTTTTGATGATGGCCATTCTGACTGGTGTGAGGTGATACCTCGTAGTTTTGATTTGCATTTCTCTAATGATTAATGATGTTGAGCATCCTTTCATGTGTTTGTTGGCAATCTGTATATCTTCTTTGGAGCAATGTCTATTTAGGTCTTCTGCCCACTTTTGGATTGGGTTGTTTGATTTTTTGATATTGAGCTGCATGTAAATTTTGGAGATTAATCCTTTGTTGGTTGCTTCATTTGCAACTATTTTCTCCCATTCTGAGGCTTGTCTTTTCATCTTGCTTATGGCTTCCTTTGCTGTGCAAAAGCTTTTAAGTTTCATTAGGTCCCATTTGTTTATTTTTGTTTTTATTTCCATTTCTCTAGGAGGTGGGTCAAAAAGGATCTTGCTGTGATTTATGTCATAGAGTGTTCTGCCTATGTTTTCCTCTAAGAGTTTGATAGTGTCTGGCCTTACATTTAGGTCTTTAATCCATTTGGAGTTTATTTTTGTGTATGGTGTTAGGGAGTGCTCTAATTTCATTCTTTTCCATGTAGCTATCCAGTTTTCCCAGCACCACTTATTGAAGAGGCTGTCTTTTGTCCATTGTATATTCTTGCCTCCTTTATCAAAACTAAGGTGACCATATGTGCGTGGGTTTAACTCTGGGCTTTCTATCCTGTTCCATTGATCTATATTTCTCTTTATGTGACAGTATCAGACTGTCTTGATTACTGTAGCTTTGTAGTATAGTCTGAAGTCTGGGAGCCTGATTCCTCCAGCTCTGTTTTTCTTTCTCAAGATTGCATTGGCTACTCGGGGTCTTTTGTGTTTCCATACAAATTGTGAAATTTTTTGTTCTAGTTCTGTGAAAAATGCCATTGGTAGTATGATAGGGATTGCATTGAATCTGTATATTGCTTTCAGTAGTGTAGTCATTTTCACAGTGTTGATTCTGCCAATCCAAGAACATGGTATATCTCTCCATCTGTTTGTATCATCTTTAATTTCTTTCATTAATGTCATAGTTTTCTGCATACAGGTCTTTTGTCTCCTTAGGTAGGTTTATTCCTAGGTATTTTATTCTTTTTGTTGCATTGGTAAATGCGAGTGTTTCCTTAATTTCACTTTCAGATTTTTCATCATTAGTGTTTAGGAATGTAAGAGATTTCTGTGCATTAATTTTGTATCCCGCTACTTTACCAAATTCATTGATTAGCTCTAGTAGTTTTCTGGTGGCGTCTTTAGGATTCTCTAAGTAGAGTATCATGTCATCTGCAAACAGTGACAGCTTTCCTTCTTCTTTTCCGATTTGGATTCCTTTTATTTCTTTCTCTTCTCTGATTGCTGTGGCTAAAACTTCCAAACTATGTTGAATAATAATGGTGAGAGTAGGCAATCTTGTCTTGTTCCTCATCTTAGTGGAAATGCTTTCAGTTTTTCACCCTTGAGAACGATGTTGGCTGTGGGTTTGTCATATATGGCCTTTATTATGTTGAGGTAAGTTCCCTCTATGCCTACTTTCTGCAGGGTTTTCATCATAAATGGGTGTTGAATTTTGTCAAAAGCTTTTTCTGCATCTATTGAGATGATCATATGGTTTTTCTCCTTCAATTTGTTAATATGGTGTATCACGTTGATTGATTTGCGTATATTGAAGAATCCTTGCATTCCTGGCATAAACCCCACTTGATCATCGTGTATGATCCTTTTTTTTTGTTTTTTTTTTTGCCGTACACGGGCCTCTCACTGTTGTGCCCTCTCCCGTTGCGGAGCACAGGCTCTGGATGCGCAGGCTCAGCGGCCATGACTCATGGGTCCAGCCGCTCCACGGCATGTGGGATCTTCCTGGACCGGGGCACGAACCTGCGTCCCCTGCATCGGCAGGTGGACTCTCAACCACTGCGCCACCAGTGAAGCCGTATGATCCTTTTAATGTGCTGTTGGATTCTGTTTGCTAGTATCTTGTTGAGGATTTTTGCATCTATGTTCTATTGGCCTGTAGTTTTCTTTCTTTGTGACATCTTTGTCTGGTTTTGATATCAGGGTGATGGTGGCCTCGTAGAATGAGTTTGGGAGTGTTCCTTCCTCTGCTATATTTTGGGAAGGATAGGTGGTAGCTATTCTCTAAATGTTTGGTAGAATTCACATGTGAAGCCAACTGGTCCTGGGGTTTTGTTTGTTGGAAGATTTTTAATCACAGTCTCAATTTCAGTGCTTGTGATTGGTCTGTTTATATTTTCTATTTCTTCCTGGTTCAGTCTCAGAAGGTTGTGCTTGTCTAAGAATTTGTCCATTTCTTCCAGGTTGTCCATTTTATTGGCATATAGTTGTTTGTAGTAATCTGTCTTGATCCTTTGTATTTCTTCAGTGTCAGTTGTTACTTCTCCCTTTTCATTACTAATTCTATTGATTTGAGTCTTCTCCCTTTTTATCGTGATGAATCTGGCTAATGGTTTATCAATTTTGTTTATCTTCTCAAAGAACCAGCTTTTAGTTTTATTGATCTTTGCTATTGTTTCCTTCATTTCTTTTTCATTTATTTCTGAACTGATTTTTACGGTTTCTTTCCTTCTGCTAACTTTAGGGGTTTTTTTGTTCTTTCTCTAATTGCTTTAGGTGTAAGGTTAGGTTGTTTATTTGAGATATTTCTTGTTTCTTGAGGTAGGATTGTATTGCTATAAACTTCCCTCTTAGACTGCTTTTGCTGAATCCCATAGATTTTGGGTCGTCGTGTTTTCATTGTCATTTCTTTGTAGGTATTTTTTGATTTCCTCTTTGATTTCTTCAGTGATCTCTTGGTTACTAAGTAGTGTATTGTTTACCCTCCATGTGTTTTTATCTTTTACAGATTTTTTCCTGTAGTTGATATCCAGTCTCATAGCATTGTGGTCAGAAAAGATACATGATACGATTTCAATTTTCTTAAATTTACCAAGACTTGATTTGTGACCCAAGATATGATCTGTCCTGGAGAATGTTCCATGAGCGCTTGAGAAGAAAGTGTATTCTGTTATTTTCATGTAGAATGTCCTATAAATATCAATTAAGTACATCTTGTTTAATGTATCTTTTAAAGGTTATGTTTCCTTATTTACTTTCATTTTGGATGATCTGTTCATTGATGAAAGTGGGGTGTTAACGTCCCCTACTGTGATTGTGTTACTGTTGATTTCCCCTTTTATGGCTGTTAGCATTTGCCTTATGTTTTGAGGTGCTCCTATGTTGGTTGCATAAATATTTACAATTGTTATATCTTCTTCTTGGATTGATCCTTTGATCATTATATAGTGTCCTCCTTTGTCTCTTGTAGTAGTCTTTATTTTAAAGTCTATTTTTTCTGATATGAGAATTGCTACTCCAACTTTCTTTTGATTTCCATTTGCATGGAATATCTTTTTCCATCCCCTCACTTTCGGTCTGTATGTGTTCCTAGGTCTGAAGCTGGTCTCTTGTAGATAGCATATACAGTTCTTGTTTTTATATCCATTCAGCCAGTCTGTGTCTTTTGGTGGGAGCATTAAATCCATTTACATTTAAGGTAATTATCAATATGTATGTTCCTATTACCATTTTCTTAATTGTTTTGGGTTTGTTATTGTAGGTCTTTTCCTCCTCTTGTGTTTCCTTCATAGAGAAGTTCCTTTAGCATTTGTTGTAAAGCTGGTGTAGTGGTGCTGAATTCTCTTAGCTTTTGCTTGTCTGTAAAGATTTTAATTTCTCCATAGAATCTGAATGAGATCCTTGCAGGGTAGAGTAATCTTCGTTGTAGGTTTTTCCCTTTCATCACTTTAAATATGTCCTGCTACTCCCTTCTGGCTCTCAGATTTTCTGCTGAAAGATCAGCTGTTAACCTTATGGAGATTCCCTTGTATGTTATTTGTTGTTTTTCCCTTGCTGCTTTTAGTATTTTTTCTTTGAATTTAATTTTTGCTAGTTTGATTAATATGTGTCTTGGCGTATTTCTCCTTGGATTTATCCTGTATGGACTCTCTGTGCTTCCTGGACTTGATTGACTATTTCCTTTCCCATATTAGGGAAGTTTTCAACTATAATCTCTTCAAATATTTTTTCAGTCCCTTTCTTTTTCTCTTCTTCTTCTGGGACCCCTATAATTTGTATGTTGGTGCATTTAATGTTGTCCCAGAGATCTCTAAAACAGTACTCAATTCTTTTCATTCTTTTTTCTTTATTCTGCTCTGCAGTAGTTATTTCCACTATTTTATCTTCCAGGTCACTTATCTGTTCTTTTGCCTTAGTTATGTTGCTATTGATTCTTTCTAGAGAACTTTAAATTTCATTTATTGTGTTTTTCATCATTGTTTGTTTGCTCTTTAGTTCTTCTAGGTCCTTGTTAAACGTTTCTTGTATTTTCTCCATTCTATTTCCAAGATTTTGGATCATCTTCACTATCATTACTCTGAATTCTTTTTCAGGTAGATTGCCTATTTCCTCTTCATTTGTTTGGTCTGGTGGGTTTTTACCTTGCTCCTTCATCTTCTGTGTGTTTCTCTGTCTTGTCATTTTGCTTAACTTACTGTGCTTGAGGTCTCCTTTTTGTAGGATGCAGGTTCGTAGCTCCCGTTGTTTTTGGTGTCTGTCCCCAGTGGCTAAGGTTGATTCAGTGTGTTGTGTAGGCTTCCTGGTGGAGGGGACTAGTGCCTTTGTTCTGGTGGATGAGGCTGGATCTTGCCTTTGTGGTGGGCTGGACCATGTCCAGTGGTGTGTTTTGTGGTGTCTGTGACCTTATTATGATTTTAGGCAGCCTCTCTGCTAATGGGTGTGGTTGTGTTCCAATGTTGCTAGTTGTTTGGCATAGGGTGTCCAGCACTGTAGCTTCCTGGTCGTTGAGTAGAGCTGGGTCTTAGTGTTGAGATGGAGATCTCTGGGAGAGCTTTCGCCATTTGATATTACTTGGTGCTGCGAGGTCTCTGGTGGACCAATGTCCTGAACTTAACTCTCTCACCTCAGAGGCACAGGCCTGGCACCCCACTGGAGCACCAAGATCCTGTCCAGGTACTGGGGAGTTTCTTGCCTTTTGGGAAATTTGAGGTCTTTGGCCAGCATTCAGTAGGTGTTTTGTAGGAGTTGTTCCACATGTAGATGTATTTCTGATGTATTTGTGGGGAGGAAGGTGATCTCCACGTCTTACTCCTCTGCCATCTTGAAGGTCTCTCAGAATTTTTATTTTATATTTTGGAGTATAGCTTATAGTTTGCTCAGAGGTAAAAGATTATGTCTATTGGGCAGCAGGTAGTATGTTACGTGCTGCATTTAATTCAATGCAATCAATTATTGTAATATGAAATTACATTTTAAAGTTTTTATTTACAAGCATATTTATATGCTGGTATAAAAAGAAACCTGTCAGTGGAGAAAGCTTTAGCTTACTAACAATATAATTATAGGAAGACATACATAAGGGCTACTCAGGTAGATATGGGAGGAGACTGAGGTCAATTTTTCCAATTCAGTAATACTGTATGTACATGAATCTTATCTTTTCCTGAGTTAATCCAGCTTAAGGGTATAAATGTACTTATGTTCATTACAGTAAATTATGCTTTTTTTCTGGATGTTTTACTATTTAGTATTCCATTGTTTACATAACCCCTCATATCTCTTCTATACATATCTAGGGTATATAGGTACATCAACGGGGGTGTCTCCTGTGACCTCACAATTATTTCAATTATTTGTTTTAAGCAGTGCTACTTATGTAAGGTATTTAGCTAGTTGTTTCTGGTGCCCATGGCCTCCTACTCGGCACTGCCACCGGGCACCACCACCAGGTGCCACTGCTGCCCTGGGACGTCCTAAGGCAGCACCGTGCTATGTGAGACCTCAGTGAAATATAGGGCCCTCATCCACACTCAGCTTCCCCCTGCCAAAGTAAGAGGGTGTCTCTTTTCCATGTTGGGTTTGTTTCGTCATGTGGATGTCAAACTGGTGCTGCCTTGGTCTAGGTGCCTTACAAGTTTTAGTGAAAACATTACACATTAACGTTAACATAACTGGGACTGAGTCAATGGGTCAGGGCAGATGGCTTATGGTATACACTTTGCTTTCTCTTTGTTGGTGACTAAGGCTTTCTTATTGGACCAAATCATTTATGTTTTTTGAACATATTCCTACCCCAGGTGCTTGCTTCTCAATCCTGAATGTAAATGGATTTCTATATTTCTCTCCTTCACCCATTTCCCCGTCTGTCAGAACCTTTAGTAATGCCTGCAGCCTAGAAATGAACCATTCAGGTAAGAGCTGGGAGATGGGGTTGAATGAGGAATCTTCAAAACAAAAAACAAACACACAAGAAACAATAAGGAGGAGAAGAGGTAGAGAAGTAGATGGAGAAGGAGAAAAGTGTGAAAAAGAAAAAAAATAAGAAGGTGAAGATACTCCATTTTTCCATACTTGGTCTTTCATTAATACTCTGACTCTGATGTTCCTTAGTTTAATATTCAACATTTCCCTTCTATTGATATTAAAATCTGATATTTCTTGTCAGATAGGATAAGTTAGATCCCACCAGAATCTTTACATTTTACACTTTAGATAGTAGATGCAATTTCATGGTTCAGACGAAATTCAGTTTTAAGCACTGGCTACCTTACCAGCATCTAGCTTGATTCTCTTTTTATTTCTGAGAGAATGCCAGAAGTGCACCCCTTTGGTTACTGAAGAGAAATTCTCTTTACAGCTCTTTCCAATTCTTATTACCCCCTGCTTTATGCCAGAATATTTTTGTTGGTGGCTGGCTGCATCTTTTTAATTTTCCATGGCATAAAATATTTTTTCCTTGGAATGTAAGTCACCGTTTCAACCCAGTCAAACAGATCCTTTTCACAGATGTTTCAGTGACATCAATAAAGCTGTGAGCCATAGAACACTGGCAGGGCATGCCGTGTGGACTTTGATTCTTTTGATCTCTGGAAGGTAGGGCTGCACAACCTTGCAGGCAAGGTGACGCAAGCCTCCAATACTGGGACACAGGCAATTTCTAAGGCCAGAATAGCTTTCTGTTCTCAAAGAGTAGAAGCATGTCCCGTTCATTTGCTGATGACTTTAGCTGCAGAGTCAACATTGACTGTAAACAGCAAAATTAAGAGGGTGATGGCAGGTTTCTATGGCGTTAGTAAAACCTGTTGGAGAATTTAAGGTAGTCCGGTTTTAAAATTGAGATAACTATAATTCACATGCAGTTGTAGTAAATAATACAGAGTGATCTCTTGCACATTTTGCCTATTTTCCCCCAGTAGAAAACTATAGTGGAATAACAACCAGGACATTGACATGGATACAATTTGACAATCTTAGATTTCCCCAGTTTTACTTATACTTGCACACAGCATGCTCTTGAATGAATGCGTGCATATTAAGTCCTATGTAGTTTTATCATCTGGTATCCACCACCACAGTCAAGACACTGAACAGTTCCAACACCACAAACATCCCTCGTGTTGTCCTTTTATTACCACATCCACCTCCCTCCTGCCCCCATGTCCCCCTTAACCACTAATCTCTTCCTTATTTCTATATTTTGTCATTTAAATAATGTTATACAAATGGAATCATACACTAGGTAGCCTTTAAAAGAAATAGACTTTATTTTTTAGAACAGTTTTAGGTTCACAGCAAAATGGAGCAGAAAACACAGAGAGCTTCCATATACCCCCTGCTCTCCCACATGCAGAGCCTCCCACATTACCAACATCCCTCACCAGAGTGACACATATATTACAGTCGATGAACCTACACTGACATATTATCACCCAAAGTCCGTGGTTTATATATAAGTCCATAGTTTTTATATTTTACATAGCATTCACTTTTGGTAGTGTATATTCTATGGATTTGGACAAATGTATACTGACATATGTCTATTATTATAGTATCACACAAAATAGTTTCACTGTCCTAAAAATCCTCTGTGCTCTGCCTATTCATCCCTTCCTTTCCCCAGTTCCTGCAACCATGGATCTTTTTACTGTCTCTATAGTTCTGCCTTTTCCAGAATGTTATATAGTTGGAATCATAATATCATAGTTGGATTTTGTAGTTGGCTTTTTTTTCACACAGTGAAAGAGAGTCATCCAGGTTGTTGCATGTATGCATAGTTTCTGTTTTTGTTTTTTTTTTTTTTTGCGGTACGCGGGCCTCTCACTGCTGTGGCCTCTCCCGTTGTGGAGCACAGACTCCGGACGTGCAGGCTCAGCAGCCATGGCTCATGGGCCTAGCTGCTCCGCGGCATGTGGGATCTTCCTGGACTGGGGCACGAACCCGTGTCCCCTGCATCGGCAGGCGGACTCTCAACCACTGATCCACCAGGGAAGCCCTCTTTTTTTTTTTAATTGCTGGTAGTATCCCACAATTTATTTGACCATTCATCCGCTGAAGGACATCTGGGCTGATGCCGTTTTTTGGCTGTTATGAATAAGGCAGCTAGGTATGTTCGTGTACAAGTTTTTATGCGACTGTGTTTTCCTTTCTCTGGGATAAAAGCCTAGGAGCACAATTATTGGATTGTATGATAGTTTAGTGTTTAGTTTTACAAGAAACTGCCAAATTGTTTTCCAAAATGTATGATTGTAATACCACCAGCTATGTATGAATGATCCAGTTTCTGAAAACAGCTTTGCTAGCCTTTGGTGTTGTCACTTTTTTATTTTAGCCATTGTGTCAGACGTGTAGTGGAATTACATTGTAGTTTTGTTTTGTTTTGTGTTTTTGGATGCTTCTGTTTTTTAAATTGAAGAATAGTTGATTTACAATGTTGTGTTAGTTTCAGGTGTACAGCAAAAGTGATTGCAAAAAGAATCTGAAAAAGAACGTATATATTCTTTAACCATTATAGGTCACTGGTTATTACAAGATATTGAATATAGTTCCTTGTGCTATATAGTAGGTCCTTGTTGTTTATCTATTTTATATATAGTAGTGTGTATCTGTTAACCCCAAACTCCTAATTTAAATTTGTGTTTTCCTAATAGCTGATGATGTTGAACAACTTTTCATGTGCCTATTGCTGTTTGCTTATTCTCTTCTCATGGGCTTTCACAGAGAAAAATTTTAAATTTTGATGAGGTCCTATTTATCAGTTTTTCTTTTTAGGGATTGTGCTTTTGGCACCAATTCTAAGCCTACCTCTAGATTCCAAAGAATTTCTGTATATTTTTTCGTAAATGTTTTACAGTTTCAGGTATTATACTTAAGTCTATGATCTACTTTGAGTTAATTTTTGTATACTATGATCTACTTTGAGTTAATTTTTGTATAAGGTATAAATTTAAATCAAGGTTTATTTTTCTTTGCTTGTGGATGTCCAGTTGCTGCATAATCATTTGTTGAAAAGGCAGTCCACTGAATTGCTTTTGTAGCTTTGTCAAAAATCAGTTAAGCATATTTATGCGGGAGCATTTTTGGGTCCTCTATTTTGTTTCATTGATCTATGTGTTTATTACTAAAGTAGTCTATTTTTGTCATCAAATTTAGTGATGAGTGCATGCACTTTAAATGAATTCACTCTGGTCATTCCAGGTTTTTCATGTTTTTAAAAACTAAACTGGTGAATCCAAAAGCTGAGAAAATGAAAATAACTAAAATTTACTGGGAGTGTATTATTTGCCAGGAACTACTCTAAGTAATTTTTTTCATTTTTGTATTGTTTAAGTTGCACAACAATGCTAAGCTGTAGGTACTATCTTTATTTTATAGATGAAGAAACTGAAGCACAGAGGAGATAAAGGTTATACTGCTCTTAAGTCAGAATATGCCCTATGATTCTGGAGATAAGATGGTTATTCACAGTGTTTGACAAGTTCTTACAGAGGGTACATATTTATACCTTGTAGGATCACAGATGATATTTCTCATGAAAACTATCTTTTAATGCCATTATGAAAATTTGCACCTATATTTTGCTAACAAGCTGACCTACCATAAGAATGAGGATGTAGTTTAAAAACAAAATGTGACTACCTGAATAATTTTCTGAAAGCCACCTTTGAATGATGTTTTAAAAACTTTGTTTACTTTCCCTTGCTATTTGATGACCTTTACTTTGATAATATCCACCCATATTTATACTAATTATAATCAAAAGACATGAAGAAAAAGGTTATCATCTCTGGGACTCTAGGCAGTGTATTGCCCTACTGTGATTACTCCATGGCTTTATTTAAATTACGCCTTGTATACGTAGAAATTGTTACATTAATTTTTTTGTAAGTGAGGTTAGATTTTTTTTTTTTTTTTTGTGGTACGCAGGCCTCTCACTGTTGTGGCTTCTCCCGTTGCGGAGCACAGGCTCCGGACGCGCAGGCTCAGCGGCCATGGCTCAGGGGCCCAGCCGCTCCACGGCATGTGGGATCTTCCTGGACTGGGGCACGAACCCGTGTCCCCTGCATCGGCAGGCGGACTCTCAACCACTGCGCCACCAGGGAAGCCCAGATTTTTTTTTTATAGTGAAAAGAAAAGTGACTTTTCATGGAGCCCTCCCCACTTGGGTGTTTAAAGAAAAATTTATGAAACTCTTTAAATGTAGTCAATGAATTGTATTGTCAATATTATGAAAATATTGTTATTTTCTTAAAAAATAACTCTTTTAATGACTGTTTTTGTTACCTTTTTATTGTGACTATAGTAGTTACTTTCACTTTCATGGTGGTATTGACATATGGCATTTTTCTGTTATTATATACTAGGGGCTGTGGTAGGCCAAATAATTCCCGACCAAAGATATCCATGTCCTAATCCCTGGACCCTGTGACTGTCACCCTATATGGCAAAAGGGACTCTGTAGATGTGATTAAGTCAAGGATCTCCAGATGGGAAGATTATTCTGGGTTATGTGGGTAGGCCCTAAATGTAATCACAAGAGACCTCATAAAAAGAAGGTGGAGAGGGTTTTGTGAAGAAGTAAATGCAATGATGGAAGCAAGAGATTAAAGTGATTCAAGGGACAAGTCATGAGCCAAGGAATGTAGATGGCCTCTAGGAGCTAGGAAAAAACAAGAAAATGAATTCTCTCCAGGGCCTCCAGAAGGAATCAGCCCTGCCAACACCTTGACTTTAGCCGTGTCAAACTGCTTTCAGACTTCTGGTCTCCAACACTGTCAGAGAATAAATTTATGTTGTTTTAAGTTATCAAGTTTATGGTTAAAGCAACCATAGAAAACTATAATCATCTTACACACAGGTAGAGTGATGGGATATTGCAAGCATAGTCTGATTTGAAACACGTCGAAGCCAGAAATTCCTGAAATTTAGCTTAAGGTGGTTGGTTGATTGCACTCTTATTTCCCTTTTGATACAGATATCTTTAAAAAGGTGGTCTGCTCCACCTTTGAGTCCAGGAAAACCAGTGAGAGGAGAGCCTATGGGATGCTATCCAAGGGAAAAGTTGGCATGGCAGGGATCAGGACAAGCCAAGAAGGAACTTTCAAGATGCAGTTCAGGTGAAGAGTTCTTTATGACAAGTCAAAGTCTTAAGGAGGAAGAAACCTAAAGGGCAAGGTGAAGATGGAAGAGAAACACAAGAAAAGACTAACAGGATCAGTGGAGGGAAAAGCTGAGCTAGGCAAGGTTATGAAAGTTGGTGTTAGTTAAAGACCCACCAGAATCATGAAGGAAATGGCTCAAGGTTACTTTCACTTTGATTGCCTAGATGAACTATGTAAATTATGTCCACCACAAAAGTACACAAATGAATGTATGCAATCACCTGATGCCTCCCTTGTTACTTAAGGATCTGCCACCTAGATCCTGTGATCAGTGCTGCCTATGGGGAATTTAAAAGCCACCAGTTTAGAGGAGATGAGAAACCTCAGGCCTTTCTCTGACTTTTAAACACTTAGTCTGGGTGTGGGGACACGAAACATAAGTGGTCCACTTACTGCTGCTAAAGACATTCCTACCTGTACCTCAGTCACATATGTCTGTGTGTGTGTGTGTGTGGTTTTTTTTTCTTTACATATGTCTGTGTTTTAATTTTTGTTGTGTTTTGGGCCTCTAGCAGACCTGGACATGACCTGCCACATAAGATTTCCAAGTGTTAAAGAATAATATTTAATAAAATTTCCATTTCACAGTCTCATTTATTTTTTAGTAATTGAGTCTATGTTGTAACTTTCCTCCTTTATTTACCGATAAGGGAAAGAGGATCTGTTCACTTTTGAACTTGTCTGCAGTTCCTGTCAGATAAAAAAGGAAAGTTGAAAACCCTCTGTTATGGGTTGAGAGGGAGAGGAAGAGAGAGCAAGGGGTAAAACCAAGAGTGTCTTGTTTCTTCCTTTTCAGGGTGTATATTAGGAAACTCTCAAGCCCCTTCTCGCATTCTGCGTGGTACCAAAATGACATGGCACTGTCATAGTGGGAGATTAGAGCTGGTTGAGGAGGGTGTTGGGGGCTAAGGATGGAACATACTCAGTGTGATACTAAGAGAGAAGCCTGATGTTATCAGGCTTCATATGGGGGATAAGGAAGTCACCTGTAGCCTAGAAGAGCCCTGTGGTTGAGGCAAAGAGGATGCAGTGTGGAGCCTAGAGATGCTGTAGAAAAAGTCATATTTTATCAGATACCAGTGCAGCAGATGTAGCATATCATGTGAAATGAAGGACATTTTTCGAGGAAGATCTGAAAAGCAGAGACAAGAGTATATCAGACATCCCTGTACTGGTGCCACAATAATAAGTAAGGTCCCAAGATTTAGATCAAGCAGAAAAGGGAGGACCTAAACAAGTGATCCCTGAGATGACACCCCTGAAGACTAATCTGAAAGAGCCTGAATTATTCTAAAGACTGAGATAACTTAAGTGGTCAAATGAAAGTTTTTGTTTTGTTTTGTTTGGCTACTGTATAGGAATGGGGGATCAAAACAGAATAAAGTTAGTTATAAAAATAAATTTACATTAAATTTTTTTGTGCAATTGAGTGGGAGGGTGCACATTTTGACCCTTATCACCCAAGGTTAATCCTTTAATTTGTATTCTTAAATCCACTTTCTCTTATCTGCTCCAGGACTGTATGCTTTACTCTCTGCCTTCTTCCCTACAAACTCTAAGTACTTCTTAGTTGTCTCAAGATTAGTCATCATTGACTTCATACTTGCCAAACCTAATGTTCTCTCTATAGTCCTTTTCTATGTGCTGGTCCAGGGACTATCTGTCCTCAGATTCCTTCTCGTTCATACCTGGTCTGTGTCGTAAGCTGGGGTCTGAACCCTATAGGCTGTTTTCTAGTCTCCCATAGGACTCATTTATGGCTGGGTTGAGACAAGGGGAGGTGATGGCTGAAGACTATAAGGGAACATTTCTGCTAATTCCAGTATCTGAATCATCCCTGGGTCTGCTCTGATTGTGTTTTTTATTCTCTTGGTTTTCAGACACATTTTATTTTTTTTCCAAAGATCTATAAATTTTTATTGTTGCATTATGTTACAATGGACTATTCACTGTCTTCTTTATCCCCAACCTAAAAAGTATGTTTCTTAATGATTGCACAGCACTTCACTTATAGAGAACAGACTCTAAATGTTGATTGGCTGAGACATGGAAGCAACCTAAATGTCCGTTGATAGATGAATAGATAAAGCAGATGTGGTACATATATACAATGGAATACTACTCAGCCATAAAAAGAATGAAATAATGCTATTTGCAACAACATGGTTGGACCTAGAGATTATCATACTAAGTGAAGTAAATCAGAAAGAGAAAGACAAATACCACATGATTTCACTTATATGTGGAATCTAAAATATGACACGACTGAACTTATTTACGAAACAGAAACAGACTCACAGACATAGAAAACAAACTATGGTTACCAAAAGGGAAAGGGGGTGGCGGAGGAATAAATCAGGAGTTTGGGATTAGCAGAACACACTACTATATATAAAATAGATAAACAACAAGGTCCTACTGTACAGCACAAAAAACTATATTCAATATCCTATAGTAAACCATAATGGAAAAGAATATGTATATATATGTATAAGTGAATCACTTTGCTATACACCAGAAATTAATACATTGTAAATCAATTATACTTCAATTAAAAAATACATGTTGATTGGCTAAATGAATAGGTAGAAGAATGGAATGAGATAATAGAGACACTCCCTACCCCCTCCTGAGGGAATGATCAGTCAGCTTTTTGCCAAGATTCTGACATCCTGCTGAGAATCACTCTCTATAAGTGTTACTTATGGAAGAGTGTCTTATCCCCAGGTGTATTCATGCAGAAAAAAGGTAAGAACCATTGCCCTATGGAAATGAGAGCTTCCTATATAGATCTGTTTCTTGACTCATTGGAAAGTAATAGGACTGGATTGAAAATTAAATTCATCCCCAAATAGTACAAGTATGGAGATAGTACTTCTCAAAGTTTTCCTCCTAAGCATCCATCAGGGTAGAGGAAGGTAAATATATACATCTGGCACTTCCCTGGTGGCGCAGTGGTTGAGAGTCCACCTGCCGATGCAGGGGACGCGGGTTTGTGCCCCGGTCCGGGAAGATCCCACATGCCGCGGAGTGGCTGGGCCCTTGAGCCATGGCCGCTGAGCCTGCGCATCTGGAGCCTGCGCTCTGCAACAGGAGAGGCCACAACAGTGAGAGGCCCGTGTACTGCAAAAAAAAAAAAAAAAAAAAAAAAATATATATATATATATATATATATATATGTATATATATATTTATGCATCTGGACCTGACCTGGAGGTGGTATGGATCAGGAAGCCAATCTGCCCTGAACTGAGAGTTTATCTCTAGAATTAATTTTAAAGTAGATACTCTGCTTTTGTGTTTATTTTAATAGCAAAGTCTTCTACTTTGAATCAAGTTGACTTTCTCAATGCATGGCATGAGTTTTACTCTGAGACTTTCTCTACCCATAGCTACATTGTTCCCCAGCAGCTGCTCCATGTTCTTCGTTGAAAAGTACAGATAGACAACTTGCTGGTAGCAGATCTCTTTCTAAGAGAACATTTTGATAGAGAAAGAGAGCTGGAGGCCATTAGGTGCTTGTAATGAGGGGCAGGAGAGAAGAGTTTGTCATGGGGGTGGGAGAGGTCATTGAAAGGTTAGGGTGGATTCCCTTTGTGTTTTTTCTTAACCTAGTCCCGATGTCTTAGAATTGGGATATTGATTTTGATTAATATTAGTCACAACTTTTCCCTTAAGTAGTTCTAAATGCTCCATCATCCTGTTGAAGATACTGCCAGTAAGAGAAAAATCTTGCTAGATAACCTGTGTGTCCTGCCCCAAACAGCAACTGTGAATCTAACTGCAGCTTCACCATCTGCTTAAACACTGTTACTGTGATCCCAGAGGATGACAGAAAGTCACATATATGTTCCTTTTATTAAGGCTGACATTCCTTGCTGTGCACTTTACCTTTGCTCTTACCAGATATGTACAATCTCATTTAGGAGAGAAGTGCTGAGATGGGGGAAATAGAAGCTTTGAATACACTGTAAAATCTGATATGAAAATTTTATCACAGTTGCACTATTTGCTAAAGTTCATTTTGAGGCACTCTGAGATGTGCCTGAAATTTTAAGGGGAAAACAGGATGTTGTCTACTGAATTTAGAGGCCCTGCAGAATAAATGAACCTGCTTGTTTTCTTATTACCAAGGGAATTTTAAATATAAAATGGAAGCATAACAGTTAGAGAAGAACATTGTAGTATATTATTTGTACTGGGGCATAAACTATACTTGGAGATGAGCTACAGGGTAAATGGGTCTATTGCAGCATAGGTCAAGCTAATAAAATAAAAAGATGTTAAGTTCTGTCTATTTGTACTCTTCTGTACAAGAGTGCCTTGTACTTCTTGGAGAAAAGATTATCTTCTTTCTTTCTTTCTATCTACCTACCTATGTATCTATCATCTATCTATCTATCTATCTATCTATCTATCTATCTATCTATCTATCTTTTCAAACTCTTTGAGATTTCCCCAGCCATAATTTACTACTTCCTTATCAAAACTCATATTCCATAAATCTGCAACAATTATTTGGCAATTGGTCTTATGTTATTTTAAAATTGATATTTAGATTATGTATTGATATTGTTGCACAGCTAGTATATTTTCTTCCTAACTGGATCATAAGCCTTCAGAGAGCAGGGACTATGATTTCCTTTTTGTATTACCCAAAGGTGCTAATGTAGTGCTCAGTGAATATTTTATTGAGTTTCAGTTATAGGCATACCTCATTTTATTGTGCTTTGCTTTATTGTACTTCACAGATACTGCGTGCTTTACAAATAGAAGGTTTGTGCCAACAAACCTTGCATTGAGCAAGTCTATCAGTGCCATTTTTCCAACAGCATTTGCTCACTTCATGTCTCTGTGTCACATATTGGTAATTCTTGCAATATTTCAAACCCTCCACCAGGAAAAAGATTATGACTTGCTGAAGGCTCAGATGATGATTAACATTTGTTAGCAATAAAGTATGTTTAAATTAAGGTACCTATATATATTTTTTAGACATGATACTATTTGCACACTTAATAAACTACATTATAGTGTAACATATATGCACTCAGAAACCGAAGCATTTATGTGACTCATTTTATTGCGACATTTGTTTTATTACAGTAATCTGGAACTGAACCTGCAATAGCTAAGAGGTATGTATTGATATATAGCACATTTTTTAAACCAATAAAACAAAACGGAGTTTCTAAATATTTTGCAATTACTTAGTAGCCAGGTGTATGAAGTCAGATTATTTTCCTGTTCATGGATAACTACCCATGCCAATTCATTTCATGAATATTGCTGAGAATTTAGCTTTTAAGCACAGTTATGCATAGTGGCAGGTAGCATGGGTAATTTTTTTTTTAGTTCATGAAATTATTTTATATTTACACTGGGCATACAGGAAGACATATTTCCCTTTATTTTCTTGACTCTAGGGACTCTTCCAATGGAGGGTGAGTGGAAATGATGTGCCACTTCCAGGCCTGGACATAAAAAGTCCCTATGCAATCTGCCTTGATTTTCCCCCCAACCATATAGTAGGAAAAGGAGGCTTTTGAGATGGTGGAACACACAATAGAAATATCCTGAATCCTGAGTTGACTGCTTAAAGAAGCCGCCCAGGAGATCTCCTGGCCAGGAACTTCAGCTCTGGGTTTTATAAGAGCAAGAATATTGTATTGTTGTATAAAGCTGCTGAGACACTGGGGTTAATGTTGAATAATACAGTAGAAAAATCAGTGATAGAGATTGAAAGGTTAAGGGCTGAAATTAAGGACTTCCCTGGCAGTCCAGTGGTTAAGACTCCATGCTTCCAATTCAGGGTGCCAGGGTTTGATCCCTGGTCAGGGAACTAAGATCCCACATGCCGTGCAGTGTGGCCAAAAGATTAAAACAAAAAAAGAGCTGGAATTAGAGGAAAGCAAATGAGAGGAGAGAGAGAGGGAGAATGGAACCAAATAAGGTGGTCTTCAATTGGGCTCCATGGAAGGGATGATCAGAAATAAGACATTGCAGGGACTTCCCTGGTGGTCCAGTGGTTGAGACTCTGCACTCCCAATGCAGGGGGCCCAGGTTCGATCCCTGATCAAGGAGCTAGATCCCGCATGCATGCTGCAACTAAAAGATCCTGCAGTCGGCAACGTAGATCCCATGTGCTGCAACTAAGACCCGGCACAGCCAAATAAATAAATAAATAAATAAATAAAAGAAATAATATATTGTTGGAGGTGTTAATGTCTGTAGGAACTTTAAGAATGGAGGTGCCAAATATTTAGTTAAAACGTTTTTAGAAAGTAATACTTGATACATATAAAAGAATATACATACAGTGATATATGGTTTAATTTTTGAAGGATAATAATAAAAGGAACACTTGTGGACCTATCACCCCCTGCCTAAGAATCAGAACATTATCATTATTGTTGAAGCGGCAACTGTATGTATACATTTTAGAAACATGAACTAAAAAAGCAAGTCTCAGAAGATTATATACTAGATAATAACATTTTTTATAAAGCTCAAAAAGTATAACAAAATAATGAGATATTCAGGGATACATACATGTTTAGTTTTTAAGTTGCTATGTTGTGGTATTTTGCCCTAAACCTTCAGCAAAACCTTTTTTGAATTTTGTTGGTACATTGGGAGGATAAATTGTGAAATTTAACGAGGGAAGAGAGATACATAAACAACTGATTATGATTTTATTTCTCAAAGTATGTTCTGTGGACCTGCAGACTTGGCATAACTTTGGATCCATTAGAAATGGAGAATCTCAGCACCAATGAGACCTACTGAAACAATCTGTATTTTAACCAGGTCCTAGGTGATTTGTGTGCACATTATATTTGAGAAGCTCTGGACTACAGCACACTCTCCAGAATCATCATTGTTTCCCTTCTTCTGAATTGGCTGCATATATGATGTTCATCAGATAGTTCCACAGGGCACAAAAGAATGGGGCAGGAGGAACTAATGTCTATTGAGTACTGATCTAGAAATACAGATATATCTAGAGTTATCCTTCTTTTCTCTTCCCCCACAGGCTGATTCTCTATTATAATCAGGCTTATGGTAGCAGGAGTCACTGACTCAAGTAAACCCCAAATCACTATAATTGCTGTTTAGCCATATGTCTGTGGCATGCCTACTTCCAGGGAAATAGCAGTTGGAGTACCTGTTATTGGTTATACTCCCACCGAATGACATACTCCTGAAGAGGATCATGTGTTACAACTTGGGTTGGGGTGCAGGAGTGATTGGGATGAAGAAGTAGTGTGTTCCCTTCTCAAGTGGCACCTCTGTCTATTTGAAATGCTTCGTGTATTTCACACACTAGTGAATGACCTTGCTGGCTGCTAATGAATGCCAGAAAGCATGAATTTGATCCAGTTTTTACCACGTGCTGATGGATCCTGTCAGGAATAGGGCTAAAAGATGAGATTAGACATTTCTTTAACTAGATTTGAAAAAAGGACACTCTCTTTAATTCTGTAAAATGAGTTGACATGTGACATTAAATTCATGGCTGTTATCTGTCATTGGGTTTTCTGAGAAGAATAATGAATGCTAAACTTTATTAGAAATATAGCTCGATCTTAATATCACAAATGTGTTGGTAGACCAGAAGGAATGTAATTGTTTTATCAGAATAACTTTGGTTTGTGGAAGTATAATTAATGGAAGGGATAGTTTATACCATCAGAATTTCCCATTTAGGTTTTAAAAATCTAACAAAAACCTAACAATGAAATATGCCAAAAATAAATCGTACTTCAGAATATAAAAGAGATTGAAGAATAAATGAGGTAAATTATCATTAAGCATGTTAGATAGCATATATGCATTCACTACCACCTCCACTGAAAACTTTGTAGAGATTAAAAAAAAAAAAGTTGTAATCCTAAGGACAAAAAGACTAAGAGAAGGGACAAGTACAACATAGTTTGGAAGCGAGAAGCAGATGGTTCTGGTTATCTATGGCTGCAAAATTAACTATCTCAAAAGTTAATGGATTAAAACAAAAACTATCTTGTACTTCACAATTTTCTATGGTCAAAAACTTGGGCAGAGTTAAGTTGGGTGATTCTTCCATTTCATACAGCATGACTGTGATACCTCAGGGCTATTTATCTGGCAGCAGGGCTGATCTGGACTATCCAAGATACTTTACTCATGCACCTTAGCAGAGGCAGCTGGGAGGCTGGGCTCAGCTGGATCTCTTTCCCTCTCCGTGAGGTCTCAGTCAGGGCCTTGCACATTGCCCCTCCTGCCCGGTGGTTGGATTGTTCAGCTGGCAGCTCAGGGCACCTACAATAAGTTTCCAAGAGATAGGATATGGAGGTGTCACACTGTTAAGGCCTGTGTTTGACAAGTGGCACAGCTCCACTTCTGCCATGTTTTGTTAGTCGAAATAGTAGTCTCAATAGAACAATGAGGCAAAACTTTATGACCATCTTTAATCCATTACCTAGATATATGAATAATAACAGACTTAGGAGACAAGAGGAATCTGAAACCCAAGGTAGCAGTGATGGAAACACAGGGTCAGCTGAGTCTGCCACAGAGCCCTAGAAAGGTTTAGGTATTTCAGGTACTTCTGAAAAGAGGAAAGGGGTACAAATAGGGTCGAAAATATAAGGATTGGTTGAAAGTCCATATAAAAACAGTTGGATTTCCTGATCCCCTCTCACAGTTTGCTGAGCCCCTTCTCCATGCTGATAGAAGACTAGAGGTTTAATTTCCAGAGAGGTTGAACCAAACAGACTCTTGACTTGGGCACAACTTAAAGCAGAGGAAGCATACAGAAAACAAATACATTGAATTAAAATCTACATATTGTGCCATGACATTCCCTTCCTCTCATTTCCTAAATTAGCTCTGATAATACTGCCAGACTCTTACGTGAACTGGAAGTTCCTCTCTGCTGAAATTTACCAGTCCAAGAGAAAATGTCTACAGATGTTGACGGTTGGAGGCCCAGTGAAATGGCACCATCAGATCCACATCAATGAAGCAGTCAACAAGTCCCATCTACACACAGAGTGTCTGTCAGCTTTTAGTGCCTCACTCTTAAAATGAGCAGGCAATCAAGGATTGATAGACATTTGAGGCAGCTCTTAACATGCAGAGGCCAAACCAAATAAGCAGAAATAAAGAACATAGGGTAAATAAAAAATGTAAAGAAGGAAGATAAGAAAACTGTAATTAATATCCCAAAGTAGGGGTCTTCCCTGGTGGTCCAGTGGCTGAGACTCTGTGCTCCCAATACAGGGAGCCCGGGTTTGATCCCTGGTCAGGGAACTAGATCCCACATGCCTCAACTAAGACCCAACACTGCCAAATAAATAAAAAAATTCTTTAAATACATGACAGAATATATTCTATACATGAAACAAAGAGGGACATTGAGCAGACACACTAGAATTCTTAGAAATAAAAACTATGGAATTAGAAATTAAAAATTCAATAGAGGGCTTCCCTGGTGGCACAGTGGTTGGGAGTCCGCCTGCTGATGCATGGGACACGGGTTCGTACCCCGGTCTGGGAGGATCCCACATGCCGTGGAGCGGCTGGGCCCGTGAGCCATGGCTGCTGAGCCTGCGTGTCCGGAGCCTGTGCTCCGCAAGGGGAGAGGCCACAACAGTGAGAGGCCCGCGTACCGGAAAAAAAAAAAAAAATTCAATAGAATGATTGAAAGGTATATTTGAGGAAATTTTATGAGTAAAACAAAGAGGCGAGAAATAGTTGAGAAAGTATAAGAAAATTAAAAAGTAAGTCCAAGGGGTTCCCTATCTAGATAATAGAAAAAACAGAACAGAGAAGACAGAGGGGAATAAACAATTGGGGAAATATATCAGGAAAATATATCTGAAGGATATGAATTGCCAGATTGAGAGGGACCACCAAGAGACCACAGAACAAAGGTTGAGGCAAAGATCCACATTATGGTACATCAACATGAAATTTCAGAAAACCAGGAATAAAGAGAAACTCCCAAAAGCTTACATGGAGGAAAAAAAATTGACCAGGATTCAAAATTGCACACTTCTCATGAGCAACACTTAGATGCTAAGAGGTAATGGAGTGGCATTCAAAATTCTGACTGAAATGATTTCCAATTTGGAATTCTGTGTTCAGCTAAGCTATGAATCAAGTGGGTAGAAAAAAGGCATAGTGCTTTTAGCTGGTTAAAATGTGATAGAATGTGTTCAGGATCCCTGAAAGTTGAGAGTAATCATTTCTCTTTAGTATGCATTCCCAGCCTCAATTAGACTCTACGGTTCCCAAGGCATAGAATTTTAATTTTTAATTTGCCCTGCATAACGTCTGTGTAAGGTAGGCATTTATGAATGGTGTTTATGAATACATGGACTCTGCTCTACTTTAAGTCATATTTTTTTGAAGTGCTGAATAAATAGCATTGCTCTGAAATGTATGAAAGTAACTTATTTCCTTAGTTGCCATTGTTGATATATCTATTATTTATTCTCAGATTTTTTTATCTCTGTTTAGGAAAAAAAAGATCTTTTGTTTTTTTATTCTCTCATTTGGTCCAATAGCTTAAAGGATTTTTTTGCTTGACTCTTCAGGAGGAGGAGTAGAATATGATGCTCATATTTGTTATAATGAAATACTTTCAGAGCCGTTTATGATGATCTTGACCTGAGAACAGCTAGTACCAATAAATTAAGGACAAAATATGAATTTTTCCCATTGTAATTACTATCCAGACCAGGAAAATCAGGTGTTTAATTACTCCCAGCATTATTGTTGGTATATATTGGTATATATACCAATAGGAATATATATAACCAATAAGAATAGGAGCTGGTAGTGAATAAGGGAATAAACTGATTGGTTTATATAGTAGAGACAGATGGTTCTGGACCCTGAGGAATGGCTCAGAGAGAACTTGGGAATCTGTATGAGGATCTGGAAATCAAAAAAAACATTAGCTAGAGTTGTCCAAGAGGGACAAGGAAAGCGAAAGTCAACCTGGATCAGATGTAGAAATATTTTGGGTTTTGAGAGACTGTGGACTTCAGAATGATAGGAAGTGAAACTGACCTCAGGTGGCTGAGCAGAATCAAAGAATATAGGAAATCACTCATTAACCAACACACACCCATTTGTTTTTATTCTGCATACAGGTAACTGTGTATGATTCTTTCTTTTTGTAGTAAAGTTATTTATTTTCCCTTGTGTGCTTTTAGGAAGCCTGACTTATGAATGTGGGATATTTGCTTCCCATTGAGATAATTATAGAGGATGTGGCAAGAATTTTACCAAGAGTCCAAAAGAGAGTCTTCTGTGACCTCACACACGTTAATTAACACACAGTTGTATGATGGAGGTGTTTTATTACTTACAATTCCAAGGCCATGCCAAGGCTGATTGTTACCACTGTGTGTTCACCCCTGAGTTAATCATTGGCACATGCTTGGTGTGCTGAGACCTGTCCAAGTGCAAAGACTGGAACATGTGGGACATGAAGAATGAATGCCTTTATGGTGGCGATGCCAATCATCCTTTCCCTACACACACCCCTTCCTTAGGGAATCTGGCTTCCTTTAATCCCTGGAAAGGGTAGCCTTCTGTACCACATGACTTAATTCTCTATGCTGTGGCTGATTGAACCATAGATGGACCTCTGACCCAGACTGAGCCTGGAATTTGGAGTTGAGAAACAGAGCTTGATTCAAATAGACACTGGTAGGCACTGGACCCAGGAGATCATGTAAACTTGGGACTTGTTGCCTTGTTGGCCACATGTAGTCATGGAGAGGGAGGGAGCAGAAGACAGAAGGAAAGACTAAGCTAATGCTTGTGTGACTGCTGCCTGGTGGAGTGTGTGATAGTGACTGGCTTTTCAAGTCCAGTTCTTATTCATAGGAATCCTGACCTACTTAGATACTTTGAGGATGTAAACTTAAAATACCCTCCAATCCCCATAGCTTGAGTGGGATCTGTCCTTTCAACAGTCAATTCACATTCATTATTCCATTCAATTTTTCTATCCCAGAAGTAAGGCTGACTCACCTGAAGACCAGTTAATATATGTTTAGAGAATGCCCAGTTAATTGCAATCACACAATTTCATAATTACTTGGGTTTTATGTCTCATTTGGATGATTGTGAAGTTATTGAATTGCTTCATATAATAGGGGGGTAATTGCTTTTTGAAATTGGGCATTGCCGAACTGTAGTAAACTGAGCTTATGAGAACATGCTTTCTCATAAGGGAACAATATTCCTAGCACTAACTATTGGCATGTTTTCAATAAATCCCCTTTAAAGTTTTATTTATAGGAAAAACTAAGGGTGTGTGTGTGTGTGTGTGTGTGTGTGTGTGTGTGTGTGTGTGTGTTACAATGTGAACATCCTCTGACCCAAACTATTGACTGTATTAAGGATATCAGGTCCTTTGTGACTCAAGGAGGAATCAGTTCTGAGGTCATCAGCCTGCCTTTCAACAGCAGGAGTGAGGAGGTGAGCCTGGCAGTGTATAGCCAGAAGCCTTTGGTCATTATGGCTCCCAAAGAGCCATTCTGATTCCAGATGGTGTGTATGGCAGATGGTGGGCTTCTCCAGCTTAAAGAACATTTGGGTAAGTATGTATCACTGTAGATATAATTATTTGGCAATTGTTGAGTAAAATCATATTTAGAAAATAAACTGTCTTTAGAGCTAGTTTTCGCATTTCCAAATTAAAAAAAATTGCCTAGACAGTAACACAAGTGTAATATCATTTAATTAGGCTGCCTATTGACTTTCCCAGGAGACTTTTTTCTGGCTTTTCCTGTAATACGTTATAACATTATCATAATGGGACTTTATTATTTATTTTCCACATACATTGCTCTTATAAGTGGAAAAAGTCAGAAAATTCAGCTATTGAAATAAGTGACCTTTACATTTGGAAAAGTAATTTGTTCGACATAAATATAGGAACTCTCATCATGCCACTTAAAATACATAGAATTAATGGTCAGTTTAATTTTTTTTTTTTGGTTTGTAATTACTAAATTTTAATCAATCAATTCCCCTGAGTATTCTGAGACTACTGTTAAAATACTTTTTGAATTTTATTTTATTATTTCATACAACAGGCTATTATTAGTTATCCATTTTATACACATCAGTGTATACATGTCAATCCCAATCTCCCAACTCATCACACCACCCCCCCGCCACCGCCTTCCCCCGTTGATGTCCATATGTTTGTTCTCTACATCTGTGCCTCAATTTCTGCCCTGCAAACTGGTTCATCTGTACCATTTTTCTAGGTTCCACATATATGCGTTAATATACGATATTTGTTTTTCTCTTTCTGACTTACTTCACCTTGTATGACAGTCTCTAGTTTCTTATAAAAGGAAGTTGTTTACTTAGTCAAAATATGCATAACATATCTTTCTCTGTTTTCTTTCAGTCACTCATTCTATTTTTTTGCCTCCTCCTTCCCAAGTTTAATATGTTTTCGATACTTATTTTTGCATTTGAGATTTTAAAGATTCCAGATATAAGCAGTAATAATGTCCAGGAAATTAGCAGCAAATGGGTTATGATGGGTATAGGTTGGAGAGAGAACATGATTTATTCACCTTCTAGCCCAAGTTCCTCCCAGACTTACTATCAAGAAGCACAGTCTTGGGCTTTAGGAGGTCTTGTTCTTTTCTTCTTCTTTTTTCTTTAAATTGCAAATTACATCAATTTGTACATTTAGAAAGCAATAGTGTCCTAGAACTGGTTCCTTAGTATTTCCTTCTATTTTAGCTTCTCAGGCCCTACGTTATTGCCTTGTTTAGTTTTCAGCCTAGTCCTTGGCTGTTTTGATGAGGGGAAGATAGCATTTATCTATAAAAGGACAGCCAGACCTGAAGGCATTATTTCGACCTCTCCAGCTGTGGGCGGGAACCACTGAGAGCTCCTGGAAGCCAACGTCTCTTCCCATGGGCCTGAGCTGAAGGCTCCAGGAGTGCCAGGACTAGTTCCAACAAGCCTTACATCCCTGCTTACCTTCAGCTTTACCATTAAAAGATGAGGCCTCCCAGATTATCCATCGTTTCAAAACAATTCTCTTCTTCCTCAGGACATACCCTGGTCTGATGCCATCTCCTGCCTTTCCCTGTCCATCCAAACCCTCCCACTCTTCCCTCAGGAACCCAGGGTCTATCATCTGGAAACTGCTCAACATCCTCCAGCCCTTGTCTGATTGTTTCTATCACATTCTTTTTCAAGTGACAACAGCTTGTACTTCCTCTGCAATCACTTCAGGGGCAACTGTGTTTTCTCTCATACTCAGTGTGAACTTCAGGGTCTGGCAGTGAGTAGATGGCCTGTTATTCTTCATCACTGCCTGCAAACCTTCCTCTCTTTCTCATTTCCTTTTTAGCTCATGGCTTCAGATTTTACCATAGCCCTCCTTGCAGCTGCTTCCTCTCACTCCTGGATGAACATAACCATGGCTCACTCCTTTATGTCTTCCACTTCCCTTGTGGCTATGCTCAGTTGCTTTTGACTTTCTTAGCTCCAGGAATCTCTCCTTCCTCTCCAACTTCCTGACTCATGCATACAGTTGTATGCACACCGGGTATCACTACTGACTGTATCACCTCCAACATCCCATTTTCCCCTCTGACTTTGCCTCCCAGCCTACTAACTCCCAACTCCTGTACTTCCACTTTGGTAATTCTACCCCTTAAAGATTTATCAACTGACCCTCCACATTTTTGTTATTCATAACCCCTTAATGTCCTCCTTCCCCTTTTTACCCAACTTAGATTCCATATTTTGACACCATAACCATTCTGCTAAAATCTTTAATTCTCCTGACTTCCCTAATCCTTCCATTGTATGCACCTGACCAAACTTCAGCCCTCCTTAAGCCTGGTTATCTGTGCATCCTGGCCCTATACTGGAGCAGCTGAACAGTGCTGGCTAACAATCACACTACAATGCTGGTTGGCCTCGCTGCAAATTTATGACCCCATATCTCAAAACACTGAACACTGTCAGAAAATCCGTTTTCCTTTTCTAGTAAATTCACCTTCATCCTCCTTAGGTGACTATTTGACACCTTCTCTTCTCCCCTCCAACCTCAAAATGTTGCTTATTCTTTCTTACTCTCAATTGATGACTTGGCCTTATCTTTCCTAGAGAAAATAGATGCGATCAACAAGAATTACCTATTTTTTCTACTACCTGCCTGTCTTTATATCCACATACTCTGCCTTCCTCCTCTATTGCTCTTGGCTTGTATTCTTGATCAGTTTGCTTTCTCAAATTGTTCTTAGGTTTGTCATCTCCATTTCTTTAGCACATCTCTAAATGTTAGAGTGCCCCAGAGTTTATTATTATTTTTTATTTTTTGCGGTACGCGGGCCTCTCACTGCTGTGGCCTCATCCATTGTGGAGCACAGGCTCCAGACGTGCAGGCTCAGCGGCCATGGCTCACGGGCCCAGCCGCTCCGCGGCATGTGGGATCTTCCCGGACCAGGGCACGAACTCGTGTACCCTGCATCGGCAGGCGGACTCTCAACCACTGCGCCACCAGGGAAGCCCCCACGCACAACTTTGATGATACTTGACACCCACTGTTTCCAGTTATTATATCTCTTAGCCCAATGCTGTATGAACATACGTGTAATTTGGAATCTTGTCTATCTGTATTTGTATAATTTTCTTTCCAAGTTTTTTTTTTTTCTTTTAGTTTGTGGTACTTTTTTCTCAGGCTGACCCTCATTTTATATCACTTGATTGTACTCAATCATTGATTCTAGTAATCTCTTTAGCTCTCTTGAAATAAAGATCTTATCACTGTTGCTGCAGTGACTACAGTCCTAGATTTAACTAATTCTAGCCATGCTTATTCTTTGGTAACTGTGAAATTTAAGTGACAGTATCCTGCTGAAGTCTGACAGTGTCTGTAATAACATCACCAGGATTGGGGAACACAGACAAAGATCCTGATCATCAATGTTCTTGTCTGACTTTTGCAATATAGTTGACACAAGAAGACTTCTCATGCTTGGGATTTCAGTTCACGTTTTCTCCATGACTTCCAGTAAAAACTTTTGAGGAGGTGAGAGTGGCTTAGCAATTATATTTTTAGTTATTATCCAAGAGTTAGCAACTGTGCCACCTGACCCGTATAAAAAGAGTACATTTCCCCCAATTTTGCTCCAAGTACCAGTAAGGTCAATGCATTTTAATGCATGTATGCTATTTATTGACATGGATCACTCATATGTCAGAAATAAGCTGATATTTTTCAGAGGCAGTACCATACAGTAGAAAATGCCCAGGCATTCAACTCACTTATTGTTAGTACGGTTTTTAACAATTACCTTGTACTTCAGTTTTTACATATTTAAGATGGGAAAATGTTCTCACAAGTTTTGTGTGTTAAACGGGATACTAAATGTAAAGTTCCTAGTGTAGTGCTTGGGACAGAGTAGTCTTTTTACTAAATTGTATTACTACTGGCTTGATGTTGTGGTCTAATATCATCATCATGCATCCTTATCACCACCATCACAACCACTACCCCTGCCTGGGAAAGCACTGTTCATCTTTACCATTCTTCCCCAAGGAAAAACCTAACACCATAGCAAAACCCCAAGTGGTTTATAACAGATCCCCAAAAAAGCTTTAGGCTCAGCTTTTGGGTACTCTTGTAACATGGACTGAGAAGGTTAATAGAAGTAGATATCTTTACTAGAATTGTCTCTCCTTATTTTATTTATCTCAAGGACCTTCCTATCTAAAAGCTAGTAGAAGATATTCACCACACACACACACACACACACACATACACACACCCCTACAATCTTCTTGTTCTGTCATTTCAAGTTGAACTTGTGCCCCTGAAAAGCTGTCCTGCTACAGACAATGTTTAGAAACTGTCCTGAATAACTGGCTCCAATCCTGGAGAAAAAAACCTTATAGTTCAGAAAAGATGGTCTAAATCATACATCTGTGTGTCCTAAATTATAAACTGATCTTTTTGTTGAATGTTCATGCAAACCTTTGAGCAGATTTATCATTATTGAGCTAATTTTGTTCTCTTTGAAAATTGAAACTTTTCCAAACTACTTTACACAGGAAGATTAGATTGGGGTGATGGGTATTTTGGAGGAAGACCACAGTGGTGATGTGCCATTTTCATCACATAATATCAGGAGTACCTACTATCAGCACGACTTATTACTGTTGACATCAGCCTTGACTACATGTCTAAGGTAGTATTTGTCAGGTTTCTACCCTGTAAAGTTGCTCTTTCTTCATCCCCCTTTCCATATGGTACTCTTTGAAGAAAATCACTATGTCCATCCCACACTTGAGGAATGGACAGTTAGCCTCCATTGCCTCGAGGGCAGAGTATCTATGTATGTTATTTGGAGTTTTTCTGCATGGGAGATGTATCTAATTTCCCCCATTCATTTATTTATTCAGTCGTTTCAGTCGTATTCATACTGGTACTCATGCATATTATATTGAATTTTTACGTTATTGTGAAATAGAAGACCCAGGGTAAAGCAGGAAAGATGAAATTAAGAAATACCTAGTAGTCTCACTGCAAGTTTATTCTCACTTTAAGTACTAATGAGCAAAAGTTCAGAAATATTCTCTTTTTTCTCTACCAGTCAGGCAGATGTGTGTAGGTAATTTTCACTCTACAAAACTTAAAATATATGTAGGGAGCTAGGATTTGTGTTTTAAAATAAAATACTTCTGAGGACTCATCTCCTTAGACATTCACTGTCAGAAAATATTGGGAGCATAAGACAACAGAATATAACAAATGTAATTTGTGTCAGAATCTTTGATGTTATCTTAACAAAGACCGTAAGAAGTTTTGTATATCACCAGGTACAGTAGACATTTCAAAGCAAGGGCAATTTGCTTCACTACTCCTGAAACAAAAATCTAGTAATTGCTTCATAATTTCCCTTTCAAGTTAATTCTCAAAGGGGAGACTTATAGTTCTGATTTCAATTTTTTTTCACACATGCACACTGTATTTTATTTTTACAAGAGATAAATAAACTGACACCAAGCATTGTAAATGGATGGCCACAACAAAAGCAACGATTGCAATTACCAAACACGAAACACACTCATACTATATCATAATATTGACATTCAGTCCAGTAATCCTCCACTGTAACAGCTCCTTTACTTTGCAGTGAAAATTGATTTGTATATTTTTTGCCTCTGAGTCCTTGTGGGAGTTTTTTTTTATTCAAACAGAAAGTCACAAAAATTATAATCATCCTCATCAGTTCACTCAGTCCCATGTAATTAATTTTTTTTTATCTTGATCTTTTGTTAGCACTTTTGTGAATTCATCACTTTTCCATTAGAGTTCTGAAAATGTTTATTCGTTCAGTTCAGCAGTATAGTCAGTTACCAGAAACCTGTACTTGTCAGTCTTTTCCATGAATTCCTTGAAGATGAAACCCTTTTATAGGAACATTTTTGCAAAAGCATCAGAGTACACCCAGAACTGTCTGCAAATGACAAAAGACTTAAAAATGACCCCGGGTAAAGATTTGATGAAAGTTCATAATAATGCAACTGACAAGGAAATTTAGTTATTTCTGAGATATACATTTTAAATAACTAGAATTATGACTTATAACATTATACCAGAACATATAAGAGTTTTAGAAATTTCATGTAATGTCTGAAACATTTATATTAACATATTTCCATACAAATAACCCAAAGAAAGTTTAGTATTAGTTGCTTTTTTGTTTGTTTGTTTATATTGCAGGTTCTTATTAGTCATCAATTTTATACACATCAGTGGATACATGTCAATCCCAATCGCCCAATTCAGCACACCACCATCCCCACCCCACCGCGGTTTTCCTCCCTTGGTGTCCATACATTTGTTCTCTACATCTGTGTCTCAATTTCTGCCCTGCAAACCGGTTCATCTGTACCATTTTTCTAGGTTCCACATACATGCGTTAATATACGATATTTGTTTTTCTCTTTCTGACTTACTTCACTCGTATGATAGTCTCTAGATCCATCCACATCTCAACAAATGACTCAATTTCGTTCCTTTTTATGGCTGAGTAATATTCCATTGTATATATGTACCAAATCTTCTTTATCCATTCGTCTGTTGATGGGCATTTAGGTTGCTTCCATGACCTGGCTATTGTAAATAGTGCTGCACTGAACATTGGGGTGCATGTATCTTTTTGAATTATGGTATTCTCTGGGTATATGCCCAGTAGTGGGATTGCTGGACCATATGGTAATTCTAGTTTTAGTTTCTTAAGGAACCTCCATACTGTTCTCCATAGTGGCTGTATCAATTTACATTCCCACCAACAGTGCAAGAGGGTTCCCTTTCCTCCACACCCTCTCCAGCATTTGTTGTTTGGAGATTTTCTGATGATGCCCATTCTAACTGGTGTGAGGTGATACCTCATTGTAGTTTTGATTTGCATTACTCTAATAATTAGTGATGTTGAGCAGCTTTTCATGTGCTTCCTGGCCATCGGTATGTCTTCTTTGGAGAAATGTCTATTTAGGTCTTCTGCCCATTTTTGGATTGGGTTGTTTGTTTCTTTAATATTGAGCTGCATGAGCTGTTTATATATTTTGGAGATTAATCCTTTGTCCATTGATTCATTTGTAAATATTTTCTCCCATTCTGAGGGTTGTCTTTTTGTCTTTTTTATGGTTTCCTTTGCTGTGCAAAAGCATTGAAGTTTCATTAGGACCCATTTGTTTATTTTTGTTTTTATTTCCATTACTGTAGGAGGTGGATCAAAAAAGATCTTGCTGTGATTTATGTCAAAGAGTGATCTTCCTATGTTTTCCTCTAAGAGTTTTGTACTGTCTGGTCTTACATTTAGGTCTTCAATACATTTGGAGTTTATTTTTGTGTATGGTGTTAGGGAGTGTTTTAATTTCATTCTTTTACATGGAGCTGTCCAGTTTTCCCAGCACCACTTATTGAAGAGACTGTCTTTTCTCCATTGTATATCTTTGCCTCCTTTGTCATAGATTAGTTGATTATAGGTGCATGGGTTTATCTCTGGGATTTCTATCTTGTTGCATTGATCTATGTTTCTGTTCTTGTGCCAGTACCATATTGTCTTGATTACTGTAGCTTTGTAGTATAGTCTGAAGTCAGGGAGTCTGATTCCTCCAGCTCCGTTTTCTCCCCTCAAGATTGCATTGGCTATTCGGGGTCTTTTGTGTCTTCATACAAATTTTAAGATGATTTGTTCTAGCTCCATAAAATATGCCATTGGTAATTTGAGAGCAATTGCATTGAATCTGTAGATTGCTTTGGGTAGTATAGTCATTTTCACAATATTGATTCTTCCAATACAAGAACATGATATCTCTCCATCTGTTGGTATCATCTTTAATTTCTTTCATCAGTGTCTTATAGTTTTCTGCATACAGGTCTTTTGTCTACCTAGGTAGGTTTATTCCTAGGTATTTTATTCTTTTTGTCGCAATGGTAAATGCGACTGTTTCCATAATTTCTCTTTCAGATTTTTCATCATTAGTGTATAGGAATGCAAGAGATTTCTGTGCATTAACTTTGTATCCTGCAACTTTACCAAATTCATTGATTAGCTCTACTAATTTTCTGGTGGCATTTTTAGGATTCTCTATGTATGGTATCATGTCATCTGCAAACAGTGACAGTTTTACTTCTTTTCCAATTTATATTCCTTTTATTTCTTTTTCTTTTCTGATTGCTGTGGCTAGGACTTCCAAAACTATGTTGAATAATAGTGGTGAGAGTGGACATCGTTGTCTCATTCCTGATCTTAGAGGAAATGCTTTCAGTTTTTCACCATTGAGAATGTTTGCTGTGGGTTTGTCGTATATGGCCTTTATTATGTAGAGGTAGGTTCCCTCTGTGCCCACTTTCTGGAGAGTTTTTATCATAAATGGGTGTTGAATTTTGTCAGAAGCTTTTTCTGCATCTATTGAGATGATCGTATGGTTTTTATTCTTCAATTTGTTAATATGGTGTATCACATTGATTGATTTGCGTATATTGAAGAATCCTTGCATTCCTGGGATAAAATCCACTCGATCATGGTGTATGATCCTTTTAATGTGGTGTTGGATTCTGTTTGCTAGTATTTTGTTGAGGATTTTTGCATCTATATTCATCAGTGATATTGGTCTATAATTTTCTTTGTTTTTAGTATCTTTGTCTGGTTTTGGTATCAGGGTGATGGTGGCCTCATAGAATGAGTTTGGGAGTGTTCCTTCCTCTGCAATTTTTTGGAAGAGTTTGAAAAGGATGGGTGTTAGCTCTTCTCTAAATGTTTGATAGAATTCACCTGTGAAGCCATCTGGTCCTGGACTTTTGTTTGTTGGAAGATTTTTAATCACAGTTTCAATTTCATTACTTGTGATAGGTCTGTTCATATTTTCTGTTTCTTTCTGGTTCAATCTTGGAAGGTTATACCTTTCTAAGAATTTGTCCATTTCTTCCAGGTTGTCCATTTTATTGCCATAGAGTTGCTTGTAGCAGTCTCTTAAGATGCTTTGTATTTCTGCGGTGTCTGTTGTAACTTCTTCTTTTTCATTTCTAATTTTATTGACTTGAGTCCTGTCCCTCCTTTTCTTGATGAGTCTGGCTAAAGGTTTATCCATTTTGTTTATCTTCTCAAAGAACCAGCTTTTAGTTTTATTGATCTTTGCTCTTGTTTTCTTTGTTTCTGTTTCATTTATTTCTGCTCTGATCTTTATGATTTCTTTCCTTCTGGTAACTTTGGGTTTTGTTTCTTCTTCTTTCTCTAGTTCCTTTAGGTGTAAGGTTAGATTGTTTACTTGAGATTTTTCTTGTTTGTTGAGGTAGGCTTGTATTGCTATAAACTTCCCTCTTAGTACTGCTTTTGCTGCATCCCATAGGTTTTGGATCGTTGTGTTTTCATTGTCATTTGTCTCTAGGTATTTTTTGATTTCCTCTTTTATTTCTTCAGTGATCACTTGGTTATTTAGTAATGTAATGTTTAGCCTCCAGGTGTTTGTGTTTTTTACGTTGTTTTTCCCTGTAATTCATTTCTAATCTCATAACATTGTGGTCAGAAAAGATGCTTGATATGATTTCAATTTTCTTAAATTTACTGAGGCTTGATTTGTGACCCAAGATGTGATCTATCTTGGAGAATGTTCCATGTGCACTTGAGAAGAAAGTGTAATCTGCTGTTTTTGGATGAAGTGTCCTGTAAATATCAATTAAATCTATCTGGTCTATTGTGTCATTTAAAGCTACTGTTTCCTTATTTATTTTCATTTCAGATGATCTGTCCATTGGTGTAAGTGAGGTGTTAAAGGCCCCCACTATTATTGTGTTACTGTCGATTTCCTCTTTTATAGCTGTTAGCAGTTGCCTTATGTATTGAGGTGCTCCTATGTTGGGTGCATATATATTTATAATGGTTATATCTTCTTCTTGGATTGATCCCTTGATCATTATGTAGTGTCCTTCCTTGTCTCTTGTAACATTATTTTAAAGTCTATTTTATCTGATATGAGTATAGCTAGTCCAGCTTTCTTTTGATTTCCATTTGCATGGAATATCTTTTTCCATCCCCTCACTTTCAGTCTGTATGTGTCCCTAGGTCTGAAGTGGGTCTCTTGTAGACAGCATATAGTTGGGTCTTGTTTTTGTATCCATTCAGCCAGCCTGTGTCTTTTGGTTGGAGCATTTAATCCATTCACATTTAAGGTAATTGTCGATATGTATGTTCCTATGACCATTTTCTTAATTTTTTTGGGTTTGTTTTTGTAGGTCCTTTTCTTCTCTTGTGTTTCCCACTTAGAGAAGCTCCTTTAGCATTTGTTGTAGAGCTGGTTTGGTGGTGCTGAATTCTTTTAGCTTTTGGTTTTCTGTAAAGCTTTTGATTCCTCCATCGAATCTGAATGAGATCCTTGCTGGGTAGAGTAATCTTGGTTGTAGGTTCTTCCCTTTCGTCACTTTAAGTATATCATGCCACTTCCTTCTGGCTTGTATAGCTTCTGCTGAGAAATCAGCTGTTAACCTTATGGGAGTTCCTTTGTATGTTATTTGTCGTTTTTCCTTTGCTGCTTTCAATAATTTTTCTTTGTCTTTAATTTTTGCCAACTTGATTACTATGTTTCTCTGTGTGTTTCTCCTTGGATTTATCCTGTATGGGACTCGCTGCACTTCCTGGACTTGGGTGGCTCTTTCCTTTCCCATGTTAGGGAAGTTTTCGACTATAATCTCTTCAAATATTTTCTCTGGTCCTGTCTCTCTCTCTTCTCCTTCTGGGACCCCTATAATGTGAATGTTGTTGTGTTTAATGTTGTCCCAGAGGTCTCTTCGACTGTCTTCATTTCTTTTCATTCTTTTTTCTTTATTCTGTTCCACAGCAGTGAATTCCACCATTCTGTCTTCCAGGTCACTTATCCGTTCTTCTGCCTCAGTTATTCTGGTATTGATTCCTTCTAGTGTAGTTTCCATTTCAGTTATTGTATTATTCATCTCTGTTTGTTTGTTTTTTAATTCTTCTAGGTCTTAAACGTTTCTTGCATATTCTCGATCATTGCCTCCATTCTTTTTCTGAGGTCCTGGATCATCTTCACTATCATTATTCTGAATTCTTTTTCTGGAAGGTTGCCTATCTCCACTTCATTTAGTTGTTTTTCTGGGGTTTTTTCTTGTTCCTTCATCTGGTACATAGCCCTCTGCCTTTTCATCTTGTCTGTCTTTCTGTGAATGTTGTTTTTGTTCCACAGGCTGCAGGATTGTAGTTCTTGCTTCTGCTCTCTACCCTCTGGTGGATGAGGCTATCTAAGGGGCTTGATGGGAGGGACTGGTGGTGGGTAGAGCTGACTGTTGCTCTGGTGGGCAGAGCTCAGTGAAACTTTAATCCACTTGACTGTTGATGGGTGGGGTGGGTTCCCTTCCTGTTGGTTGTTTGGCCTGAGGCAACCCAACACTGGAGCCTACCTGGGCTCTTTGGTGGGGCTAATGACAGACTCTGAGAGGGCTCACACCAAGGAGTACTTCCCAGAACTTCTGCTGCCAGTGTCCTTGTCCCCACGGTGAAACAGAGCCACCCCCCTTCTCTGCAGGAGACCTTCCAACACTAGCAGGTAGGTCTGGTTCAGTCTCCCCTGGGGTCACTGCTCCTTCCCCTGGGTCCCAATGCACACACTACTTTGTGTGTGCCCTCCAAGAGTGGAGTTTCTGTTTCCCTCAGTCCTGTCGAAGTCCTGCAGTCAATTTCCACTAGGCCTCAAAATCTGATTCTCTAGAATTCCTCCTCCCGTTGCTGGACCACCAGGTTGGGAAGCCTGACGTGGGGCTCAGAACCTTCACTCCAGTGGGTGGACTTCTGTGATATAAGTGTTCTCCAGTCTGTGAGTCACCCACCCAGCAGTTATGGGATTTGATTTTACTGTGACTGCACCCCTACCACCATCTCATTGTGGCTTCTCCTTTGTCGTTGGATGTGGGGTATCTTTTTAGGTGAGTTCCAGTGTCTTCCTGTCGATGATTGTCCAGCAGCTAGTTGTGATTCTGGTGTTCTCGCAAGAGTGAGTGAGGGCACATCCTTCTTCTCTGCCATCTTGGTTCCTCTCCTGATTTCATATTTTCTATCTCAATTAGGTGGCTTATGCTACTCTGATTCCATGATGATGACCAAGAGTAATTGTATCTGTTCCCAAATCTGTTTATGCTGGTTAAACTTGTGCTTTTAAATTCTATACTTTAATTAAATATTATAAAAATCTATCTGAGTGTATTGAAACAGTAGTTGTTCTTATGAAAACTGAACTTAATACTGTGGAAAGACTTGTTAAATGTAATTTGCTGAATTAGGTAAAAGATTAAGCTGCATAAAAGACTGAGAAGAAAACTGTCAAATGAATTTATAATTCATGAATTGTGAAAAAATTATGAATTCAGATTACTTAGCAAGTATTTAACTTTTTACTCTGTTTAAAAAACCCTCAAATTGAAAATCACAGACATCATATTATAGATGGGATGACTACACATCCTGTCTTGTCTGGAACCGTTTGTTTTATGGTTGGTGATCCAGCATCCTATTTAATTCAGCATTTTTACTGAAACTAAGTATTATCATTAATATTTGCATTGAAGTAAGCCAGGGTGGGTTAGACCTCTGTTTTGTATTGGAAGCTTCTGCCATGGCCTTTTTACTGGTGTGTGAGATGCATGTGCAGTAAACAGAGATGACTTGTTGAACAAGTATTGTCTTATATAAATACTTACTGAAGAAAGGCACCCTGAACGTAGGTAAAAAAGCAATACTCTGAAAATACTGTGTTGAAGTATTTACGGATTTCTAAGTGAAAAATTACTGTGTGTAGGGAGTAAATATTTTTTAATTTAAAAAACATTATGCCTTCACAGAAAAGTTCATTGAAAGTGTCAATATTTTAAAGTTTATTGGCTATAAAATGCAATCTTGAAGATGATTGTAGGCAATTTTGTGGGGAAAAAAAACAAGAAAACAAACAAATCATTAAAAGCATATTAGAAAAATTACATCAGTTAGAAAAATACCAGTGACCTAGTATTAGACAGATATGGCTAAGAAACTGATTAAAGCATGTGAATGCATATCAAGACTACTTAATTATTCTGCTTATTGTATTTTAAAATATTCAGATAATTAATATGAAGATTTTTAAACACTTGTTTTAATACTTGTATACATACATTATTTTTTAGCAAGAAATAAAATTTTTTAAAAAGCTGTTTGTCTGTCAATAAGTAAATATTTCAAAAAATTATACAACTTTAATTACTTTAGTGACCTCTTTCACTCTCAAGAGTCCTAATTTGGATGATAAATAATATGGTCACACACAATATTGATTTGAACTCCAGTAAGTGATTTCATAATCAAGGAAAAGTCCTTTGGTCCTCATTTCACAGATTGGTGAAAAATTGTACAATTCTATTTCTAAACAAGTATACAATGTTTAATATATCTCTGCATCCTTTTTTTTTGCTTGTAATTATCTGTTTCATTGATTAATGGACTCAGTTGGGATTAGTTTTAATTGCATAGAACAAAACCAGTTAGAAGAAACTAGCTAGAAGTTTATTTGAATCTCAATATAAAAAGTAGTACATGGTAAAGCTAGGATTTGATTCAAAATCTGTGCTCTTGTTCATTGCATGGTGTATAGCAGTTACAGTGTGTTCAACTATAAGTAAGCCATGTTACCACACATGCAAAATGAGTCTTCTATGGGAATATATACAGTTGTGTTTGAGCTTCTTTTCAAAATAGTCTCAATTCTCTTGTATAAGTTAGATACATGCTCTACTTCCATAGTGTTAATTTAAGTAAGTATTAATGAATACCTAATATATGAAAAGTAATCCATGAATTATAGTGGGATATAGAATGAATAATGTATGATTTCTGTCTTTAAGTATCTTAGATTATAATAAGCTTAAAGATAATTATCATCATTTAAGCCTGTGACATAATTTTATTTTGTAAGTAGAATAAGTTTCAAGAAGCACCTAGATCTATCAGCCAGTAATTCTCCTAGGGAGAAAAACACCAATTACATGAAAATTTAAGAATTTCCAATAGTGTATGTCCTTTTTGACAGTTAAAATAAAATCCCAGTCCAAGTTTATTTAATAAAGATGCTGTCCTAATTGGCAATCTGTGTGGAAGAAAACAAAGTTAGATCCCTTCCTCACAACGTGTATCAAATTCCAGATGGACCAAAATTTTTTAAAAAGGAAATATTAAAGAAAACAGGAAACATGGCAGAAAACAAGATAGGAAACTTAAGCACATAAAGGGAAAGGCAAATGTAATTCATCATAGAAAAATAAATATAAGTTAATATGACAAAAGACAACAGAAACGAAGTCAAAAGCACAAATGGTAGTGTGAAAAAACAATAATGGAAATAACAGATCAAGGGTTATATCCCCAATATAAAAAGATTCCTATAAATTGTTACCTGTGCAAGTGCTCTTATGCACTATACAATTAACATGTACGAATGCTTAGAAAGTTTTCAAGTCCTTGTTTAATTAGCTCAGTTTGGGGAGGAGGTGTCTATCTCTGTACATACAGAGCAGGTTAGCTTCCTGTCTAGGCAAAACACCAGGCATGCTGGTACATTTTTCACAACATAATGAATAGTTTACCAACTTTATCTCTGATATCTAAAGCACATATTTTGAACCTCAGCTGACATTACAGCCTAGATACAATACAAATGCAGTTAGAGAAAGCAACTTATACTGACCAGAAAGCTGCTTTGCATAAAGTTCCCTTAAGACATCTGATGTTTGAGAAAGAGTTCATTCCATTCTTTGGTGAAATCATCAAGCAACAGCATTTCTAGGCCACAGTATCTCATCCTAGTATCCTTTTAAGTTTTGCTATGTCTTTATTGAGAGGGTTTATAATTGAAACCTGCATGTGAGTGTCATTTCTATGCCATTTATAAAGCTGTAATTGATTAAATGACACATTTTTACAATGTTAGCCAGACTATTATAGTACAGAGATGAATTAGTTCCTATTTATTTCCAGGAATAAGTTTGTTTTTGCTGATGAATTCTTTTTTCTTTCAAAATAAACATTCTCACCATGAAACTTTTTATCAAATACAGTATCCCAATCTAGCAATTAGTTTCTTTCAGAAATCCTGTAACAGCTAATCCCATTTATCTTTTTAGATGGTCAACCTTTGACTTTGAATTTTTTTAAACTAGAATTCTCAAGTTTTACAATATTTTAAATTTATAAAGTCATGCAAATCATTTCAGAAGCAGAAAGCACAAATCCCTCATTTTATAGCAACAAAACTGAGGTTCAGAAATGCTAATTGGCTGGTCTAGTCTACTGTTAATTTACAGTTGAACAAGGGCTAGAGACCCAGTCCCTTGACTATCAGTATAGAACTCATCTCAGGTTGCTTTCTAATTTTCTGGCCAAGCTTTCATGAGATATTATTCTTCCAGAATCAAGCCAATTGGAGATTCTAAGGTTTAACAGCAAATCTCAATTTCTAAGTGGGTCTTAGAAGACATTTTTAATTTTTAAAAGGCAGTTCCTAATGTGGTTTAATATCTTTTTAAAGGTATATAATAAGAGCAAGTAGAAATATATTTAGATTTCTAATTGTATTTTTATGATTTTGACTTTGAAAAACCTAAATGTAATATGTGCTTATAATTGTAATATATAGAATGTCACATAACATTTCTCCTAAAATAACTCGTGAATCCTATTTTATAAGTGTTCCTACCCAGAAAAAACACCACTCGATATATAACCATTGGAATATGTTTTATGTTTTTTCTTTGTAACTTCTTCAGCTTCATCTCCATTTGATTCTCAGACTAAGAATTCTTAAAAGTGGCAGATGTTCTCCAGATTTTCATAATGCTCTATTCAAAACAACCAATTTTCTATAATTTCCTTTTTAATGGTACTGCATACCATATGACCTAACCTCTGATATCTGGGTTACTAGTCTCCCAAAGGCTGTTGGAGCTATATACAGCATCCAAGTATTTGCCAAGTAAAAAAAGTGTTTCCGCCTGAGGATTGCACAAAAGGAAGCCCTGCTTAGCCATAGCTGCCAAACCAGCTGACCATTTCTCCCTGATACTTTCTACTGCAGATGAAGAATGTGCACGGTTGCCTTTCCCCAAAGGAAAAAAAAAAAGACTTTTCAACTAAAGTACATCGCTGGTTACACTAAAATAAACATTCTTGAAAAAACAAAAGCCAAATTATCGGGGAGTATCTTTTTCTTTGTATTGATCCCCTCGAAGTCACTGGAAACTATGTGCAGAAGAATTGAGGGAGGGTGGGCAGTGGTGAAACGCTGCCAAGTTTGTAGTGAGTTATCATAACCACCACCAACACATGTTTCCTAGAGCTTTCCACAAGTCTGGATGGCACCAGGGTGGTTGCTATGGGAATTATGTTTTAGTTTCATACTGTTATGCAGGGTTATGGGTGACAGCAGGTCACGGGTTTGTGGCAGGAAGAGTGGCTGCCTCTCCACTCCCAACCTCAGCACAAGTACCAGGTTTTCAGCTGTGAGGCAAGTGAGAAAGGTGATCATAAAGTCTTGCCTTTTTATTTGCTTTTTGTTCTAAAAGGTAGAAGCTGTCTGTGGTTATACTCAATATTTCTAAAAGGTCATTTAGGTGAGAGAATGTGTAGTTAATAGACCTGAGAAAAAAGGTGACCTCTAAAAATCATTAGGGATAAAGATTAGCAGGCAAGATTACAGAGTTAGGCAAATAACAGGAGGAAGAAAAAAAAAACTGTAAGCAATCCTGACTCTAGGTAGGCAGGTTAAATTTGGAGGGTCTCCATGATAAGCAATATTTAGGCAGGTTAGGTAGGTCTAGACAATGATTATCCAAATGTGGCAATGTGACCTGAGGCACAGATTCTGTGACATAGATATTCCAAATATTCTTGCCAAAAGGGAGACCAGTATGATAGCCAAGAGATAGAAGTATATGAAAGGTGGAGGACAAAGTGAGACTTAACAAATTAAAGTGAAGAAGATTTTCATGTGAACAGAATCAGCCAGTGTATCAGAGACAAGAGGAACTTTAATAGTGTTATAAAGCATTACCCCAGAAAGAACTCTGTTTTGCTCTTCCAGCCATATCATGCATGAGCCTATCTAGATTTCTAGAAATCTAGATTTCTAGAGCCTATCTAGATTTAACGCAACTGGTTACTGCAATGCTACTCCTCCTCACGAGGCCTAGAAAATTCATTTTATGTTACAGAGATATCATTTTCTATAAACTTTATTAGGTAATCTGCTTTATCATTCATTGTGGAAAATTTACAATAAAAACAGAAGAGAGAATATAAAGAACTATCAACCAGCTTCAACAATTGCCAACATATGGCCAACTTTATTTCAACTATAATCTTTATATTCTCCAACTTGCTCCCCTTTCCCCATGGATTATGTTGAAGCAAACCTCAGCTAGCCTATTATCTTACCTGCTAAAATTCAGTACGCATTGTAAGAAACTAAGGACTGTTTATAACATCATCACACCCATCATCATTAACAGGCATTTCTTTTTTTAAAAAATAAATTTATTTATTTTATTTATTTATTTTTGGCTACATTGGTCTTTGTTGCTGTGTGCGGGCTTGCTGCACGCGGGCTTTCTCTAGTTGCAGCGAGTGGGGGCTACTCTTCATTGTGGTGTGCGGGCTTCTCATTCTGTGGCTTCTCTTGTGGAGCACAGGCTCTAGGCGTGTGGCGTTCAGTAGTTGCAGCACACCGGCTCAGTAGTTGCAGCTTGTGGGCTCTAGAGCGCAGGCTCAGTAGTTGTGGCACATGGGCTTAGCTGCTCCGCGGCATCTTCCCAGACCAGGGCTTGAACCTGTGTCCCCTGCATTGGTAGGCAGATTCTTAACTACTGAGCCACCAGGGAAGCCCAACATTTCTTAATGTCACTCAATATTTCTTAATGTCACTAAATATTCATTCAGTATCCAAATTTCCCTGATTATCTCATAAATTTCTGTTTATGGTTGGTATTATTTGAATTGAGTCCCAAACAAGGTCCACATTAAGAGCATATATAAAGCATATAAAGTGCAAATTAAGACTCTTTAATAACAGTTCTTCCTGTTTATTTTGCCATTTGTTGAATAAAACAGGTCACTCGTGTTTAGAATTTCCTACATCCTGGTTTTAGTTGATTGAATTCCAGTATGTGTCATTTACCATGTTCCTCTCATCCCCTGGACTTTCAATGAAAGAGTGGGTAGGTCTAGAATCTTGATCAGATTCACATTTGCTTTTGTAGCAAGAACACTTCATTACTGGTACTATGTATTTCTTATTGAATCATATCAGAAAACTCATACTTGGTTATCTCTTGTGATAAGATCGATCGGTGGGTTCAGATGTTGTCAGCTGATCTACCATTATAATTTCCAAGATAGCCCTTCATCTAATTGTTTCAGTAGCCACTGATGATTATTGCCTAGATTCATTATTTCATTAGAGTTCCAAAAGGGTTATACTCTAATCCTATCATCCTATCTGTATTTATTACCTAGAATTTATCCATAAAACATTCTAAAATCTAGAAAAGTTTGTATAGCAAAGGCAAGGCAACTATTTGATTTTTTATCTTCTTTCTGTTTTCATTTTATTTATTTACCTCATTATAACTTTGAGGAAATTATTAAGCCCTCATCCTAATACATTATAAGAAGGTACACACAAACCAGAGAAGTGGCATAATACAATGGGAAAACCAGGGGTATAGACACATGAGAACTAAGGACCCTTATCTTGCTATCGTATGGTGTGTTGAGGTTGGTTTGTACGTGTGACATTTCTGATATATGCAGTTCCTCTGTAGGCTAAAGAAATATCTTTAATTATGAAGTTCATGTTTCTACAAAGAAATTTAATTCTTTCATTCTCATAATTTCCAGCATTATCAGGACCTCTGTCTGCTGCCTTTATTGATACATGCATTCTTAGTTCTGATAAATATATTTGTAATCCCTCTTGTTGCTCATTCTGTTTCCTGTCATCTTCTGTTGTTTATTATAGAAGCATCCACTGAATATCTGGCTCCATTTTATAGAAATAAATTTCCTATTTTGTGTTTTTTATCTCACTTTTCAACTTAATCCATCCAGTGATACTACTTTTATTGAGTTATCAAGCACTTATTTCTGACAGAATACTTATGTATTTACCTACTATGTTTTTCACTTTGATTCTGCTTCTTATTAGTTATGAGAAATTGGGCAACTCATTCCTCTAGACTAAGTTTCCTCATTAGTAAAATTGAGATCAAGAAATCCAACTCCAGGGGTGTTCTGAAGATTAACAAAGATAATTTATAAGAAATTATCAATCAAAGGACCATTCTTACATTCTGATCTGATGAGTACTTGGTGAGCTCTTTTTGTAGTAGCCACTGTGCTAAGTTCCAAGGATATGCCACCTAAAGCAGATATGGGTCTTGCTCTCATAGAACTCCAACTAATGGTTCTATGACGTTGGAATACCAACATCAAAATATAATTGCATTTATTCCATAGATGTTCTGCAAATGATTGCTGAATTTGACTATTTTGTCTATTCTATTGGTGATTTATTTCTACGTATTCCCAATTATTAGAAGTTGATGTTTAGTTCTGGTTCACTGCTATTTTCACTGTGCAGATGTCATCTTGGTTTTCTTTACTGGGTTCCAAAGATTAATATACTACTAAGTCTTACTGTAGAACTTCCTAAGTATTAAATATGTAAATATTATGTAGGGAAGCAGGGAATTTCCGTTTCATTCATGCATTCATCCATTTATCAAATATTCAGTTAGACTAAAATATGCAGAATGATTTCAGAGAAGATAGAGATGCTCAGACCAAATTGTTTTATAAGGCAACAGAAATGAGTTAATCAGAATTAGACAATGTCTCTTCTGTGTTTGACTGGCCATTACTGCCTGCAAATTGAATCAAATATTTGAGATGAAAGATTTGGATCAATATGTCTGATTTAATACACTAGTAAGGCACTAATAACTTGACATAGATTGACCATACTTTAAAAAATAATTTCCTTTAAAATATAGGTAGGACTATGAGATAAAGAAATGAATAGGGAATGTCACCTGCCAGAACTGAACCATGACTTCCTGTCTGTCCCTTTATAAGCAAAGTTGTTCAGTCTTTTTCTCATTGTCCCCACCCTCACCCCTATTTCCATTTTAAAAATTTTTATTAATTCACAAACATATCTTTGGCTAACTTGTTCTGTGCACTCAGTAATATATTCTCTGTTGATATGAGTTATTCTACAACCTGTAGTTTAAAATATCTAAATGTGTGTGTGCATGTGTGTATGTGTGTTTAAGATATTCATTGAGATGATTCAGAAATCTAATTTCTATTCATGTGTGCTAATGGGATTCAGGTCATATCTTTTCATTGAATTCTTAGCTTTATTACATTTTTTGGTGGTGATCAAGGAGAGTATATAATCTTATCGATATTTTGGTTCTTTTACTCTTTTCCATGATTTGGCTACAATTTATTTCCTTTTAAATTTGTCATAACTTTCTCATAATATTCTCTTAACATTTAGTTTCCAAGAGTGAGGTATTCAAATATATTATTTTTCTCAATTATTTTTTCCCCTTTTCTGTTTGAACATTATACTTTCTGACCCCACTGATATCAGATTTGTTCAGTTGACTTGCTGGGCCAATGGGATGCAAGTGGAAGTAACATTTAAGAGCCATCATGTAGTTCTACCATTATAGTCATACCTCAGTTTATTGTGCTTCACTTTATTGCGCTTCTTACAAATTGAAGATTGTGGCAACCCTGTGTTGAGCAAGGCTATCAGCACCATTTTTCTAACAGCATTTGCTCATTTTGTATCTCTGTGTCACATTTTGGTAATTCTTGCAATATTTCAAACTTTTTCATTATTATTACATTTGTTTTGGTGATCTGTGATCAGTAATGTTTGATGTTTACTATTATGACTCACTGAAGTCTCAGATGATGGTTAGCATTTTTTAGCAATAAAGCATTTTAAAATTAAAGTATGTACATTGTTTTTTAGACATAATGCTATTTCACACTTAATAGGCTACAGGATAGTATAAACATAACTTTTATATGCACTGGGAAACGAGAAATTTGTGTGACTCGCTTTATTGAGATTTGCTTTATCATGGTGGTCTGGAACTGAATCCACAATATCTCTGAGGTATACCTGTATTCTTTTCCTTCTGCTATGACATCAAAATAAGGGCTGCTCCTTCAGCTTGGGCCCCAGGATGAAGAAGTCATTCAGCAGGAACTGAGGCTGACACAGACATAAATGATGTTATTATTAAAAAGCTCAGATTTTCAGGGTCATTTGTTACTGCAGTATATAATTAAGCTGATTAACACAAAGGAACATGGTAGTTTTATTACTATTAAGAAGTAGGGGAATGAACTGTTAGTGTAACACAGAGGACTGAACATATGTTTTGGAGTTTGAGAGTTATGGGTTTGACCCAGGTTTGAATATAATTAGTTGTGACTACTTGGAATAGTTATTAAACTATTTGAACTTCAGTATTTTCACTTCTAAAATGGGATCAACCCACATAAACTTACAACTTTGCTGTGAAGATTAAATAACTGCATTTAAGGTAATGCTTACTGCTGTAACTAACAATCGAATGCAAAACTGCATAATGACTCAGAGTGTATAGAAGTTTGTTTCTAACTCACTTAAACTGCAAAATTCGTGATCCTGATTATCCAATGTTTTCTCTCCAAGCAATGATTCAGGGACTTGGCTCCTTCCTTCCATTTTGTGGCTCTGCTATCTGCAAAACAGGGTGACCAAGGTTGCTTGGGAACTATTTCCATTCCTGTCATCCAGAAATGGCAAAGGAACATGGAGGATCTCAAGAGGGAGGTTTTCATAGACTAGGTGTGGAAGTGCTAACACATTGCTTCTGCTCATTTTCCAATGGTTAGAACCCAGTTACATGGTCACACCCAAGTACAATGTAAGCTGGAAATGTAGTCAGCTATGTGCTTAAGAAGAAAAGGAAATAGGTTTGATGAACAGTTAGCAGTCTCTGCCACAGTGATATATGTTAAGGGCAAGACTACCTACAAGAATCTAGTAGATGCTTAATAAACATTCTTTCCTGTTTGCTTTCTCTAGGTTTCTTCAAGCTTTATGTAACTATCAAAAAATTTTTATCTACTGGGCATCAAACACACGGCTTTAAGATGGAATATATAAATCTTGCAGCCATGAAAAAATGATTAGTTCAGGAGTTTTTCTTGCCTGATAATTCTTTTTTTTAAACATCTTTATTCGAGTATAATTGCTTTACAATGGTGTGTTAGTTTCTGTTTTATAACAAAGTGAATCAGCTATACTTATACATATATCCCCATATCTCCTCCCTCTTGCGTCTCTCTCCCACCCTCCCTATCTCACCCCTCCAGATGGTCACAAAGCACCGAGCTGATCTTCCTGTGCCGTGCGGGCTGCTTCCCACTAGCTGTCTATTTTACATTTGGTAGTATATATAAGTCCATGCCACTCTCTCACTTCACCCCAGCTTACCCTTCCCCCTCCCCGTGTCCTCAAGTCCATTCTCTACATCTGCATCTTTACTCCTGTCCTACCCCTAGGTTCTTCAGAACCTTCATTCTTTTTTTTTTAGATTCCATATATATGTGTTACCATATGGTATTTGTTTTTCTCTTTCTGACTTACTTCACTCTGTATGACAGACTCTAGGTCCATCCACATCACTACAAATAACTCAATTTTGTTTCTTTTTATTTGCCTGATAATTCTTGATATTCATAAAGCAACATGCTTAGTGAAAGTATCTTGGTTCATTGCCTGTCAGAACTAGAGGTGAAGCTAGAGGCATTCAATAAATGTTTGTTGAACATTTACTAACTGAGTAAATATGCCTCTTTTGATTTAACATTTACTAACTGAGTAAATATGCCTCTTTTGATTTAATAAAATATCATGACTGAACAAGTGTTATACCCTTCTGTAAGGCATATGGTAAAATATGAGAACTAAACTGGCTCTCCAGGGACTTTGCCAACGGAGAATTGGTATCTGACTTTTATTTACTATGGAAAATGCTTGTATTTCTAACATAAAATTAAAAGACTTTACACAAATTTTCAGTTTTTTATTATGTTATTGAATAATTCCTTTGGGTTTACACTTTCATGATTCTGGATACATGTGAAAGCTACTGGTAATTTCTGCTAGTCGAAATCAGTTTTGTAAGTCTTTGCAGACATATGAAGATGGGCTTGCCCCTCAATTTTTCTTTACCTCTTCCTAGGTACTTGACTTTGGGCAACTTACATTACATATATGGGCCTCAATATTTTCATCCAAAGCAACAGGATGAAGATAAATCTAGGTTATATATTTATAGTGAGTTTTAAATGAGGTGTAAGACATATAAAACAATGAATACATTTTCTGTAATATAGTAAATACTCAGTAAATGGCAACTTTTCTATTAATATTAATAGCAGTGATGATATTAGTAATATCATAAATAATAATAGAATAATAACAAACTATTACCATGGAAAGGTATATCTTTCTCAGAAGTACACTATATATGTGAAATAAGAATGATGTTTAAAAATATTTTCCTTTAAAAGCCATCATTCCTAGAGAAAACATGGAATGACGTTGTAATATACATCCTATAATGCCCAGACCAAGCTTTTGTTCTCACCTTAGTATTTTGACATTGCGTAATTGCATAGTAAACAATGTGTCACATGCTTGGCATGTACTTCTTAATAATTTTGAAAAGCCACTAGAGGGTGCTACTTTGTTAGGAAAATAAAAGCACCTCCCAACAGTAGTGTTCAGTCTGCAGCGGGGACGTCTGATGTTAGGGGCCAGAACTGAGCTCTCTGCTGTGAGTATCCGGATACAATTTATTCATTTATCGTTTATGTTGGAAGTAAATAGCAATAGTTTAGGCAAGCCACAAAAGTTGATACAGATAAAATCCTAGTCTTTTCTTTCAGTAAATATTTATACCAGTTCTGTTATGCAAAAGCTGTGAATATTTCTTACCAAACAAAATTCTGAGGCTATATGACTTTCTTATGGGAGATAAGCTGGCTTTAATTATGTGCGTTGGGTTTTGACTAGATATCTGTTGCTCTAAGTTTGGTGTAATGATTTTCTTCTGTCTTTGGTAGTTTTTATCATAAAGATTGGTGAAAATGAAGATCCTGTATTATTTTTGCCCTCTGAAAAATAACATTTCAGTGATCCACAGGTCACAGATATGTTCAGGTGGGTGAGCTGCAGATAAACTAAGTATATGACCTTCGTTTTCGTAACTCTGAGTTTAAAGTGAATGTTATGCTGATGAGAGATTGTATGAAGTGTCAGCCTCAATAATGAATAACAGCCTTTAGTCTGTAGTTCTTATTCAGTGGCAAAAGCATCTTTGTGAAGCCAATTACCTAAGGATGAAACACAGTCAACATGGGTTTAGTAAAAAGATTTCTGCAGATTAACTTTTGTCTTTTCAGCCAACCATGAAGTAATGATAGAGATGGAGAAAGATTGTCAGTAGTTGGAGAAGAGGAAGAAATAAATGGGGAAACCTAAAAAAATCCTAATTCTCCAGTAGAAGTGAACTGCACAAAAACTGGGTGTGCTCAGTGTGCACATTTTTGATGCCTGATAGAGGAGTTAACTTCCTGAGGGATTTTTTCCTACTACATATTACTTCTGAAATATGAGTGGGGGGAAAGGGTTTTGGTTTGACTTGCATTAATAAAAGGAACAACTAAAAAGCCTCAGAGAAAATTACCTGGAAGAGTCTAGCTCCTCAAGTCTTCCGAGATTCCCCAGAGCCAAAGTAACTGCTCATTAGTCCGGATTGGACTTGATGATTACACAGAATATATTCAGGTTACTGGCTCATGGTGTGTGTGTGTGTGTGTGTGTGTGTGTGTGTGTGTGTATGCACTCCATACACACACATACACTTTATCACAACTCTAAGAGGTCATGTCAGTCAAGAGCTCAGTCTTACCCTACTCTAATTTTTAATGTTAATCCAGCTTCTATAGCTTGTTTGTCTTTTGGAACAGCTGACCCCTCCCTGTGGTGGGAGCTGGGAGGGGTCAGGAGGCTCTGATTATTATTCACTGTTGAGATGTTTTAAATCCACCTTCAAATCTTTTCCAGAGAATTTGAGACTGGGAACACATGGGTGGCACTAGAATATGAAAAAACTATTTTTCATCTCTCTTTTTCATTAGTGTCGATCATGTGTTTCTTTTTTGTAAGTGCACTGGAGAATAGTGATGAAATGGAATGGGATTATCCCACTGTCCATGTTAGGGGTGTAAGGAAACTCTAATTCACCCTTCTCTGATCAGAAAGGGCTGAATTTTCACTGAGAAGTATACCTCTGCTTTAATTTGCCAGCTGTGTGAAAGCATGGATTACAGAAAATAATATGGAACTAGAAGGGAGATATCTGTTTTAAGCCCTCTGCTTCTGATCTGCTATTCTTAGTTGTGGCAAGTGGGTTTATCTTAAACCATGAACATGACTAAGCTTTAGTTTAGTTTTAAAATTAAAATCTTTTTTTTTGGTAAGAAAGAATGTTGTCTGTTTGGTTTGCGACAGAAAAGTGCCCTCAAACTATAGAGGCCAATAGAAGTGTTGTCATGGTCTGTGACAATATGGTCAAAATTAGGCTTTACTAGATTAATTGAACACTATTAAGAAAATACCCTGTTTTCTTTCCCATTCCTTGATTTTCTTTAGCATTCCAATTTCTCATTCTGTATACTGCTATCTTGCAAATGACTATATTGAATGGTTCAGCCTGAGAGCAGATGTTAAAGGTGTAATGATGAGGGAAGTAGAAAAGGTAGTTTATCTTCTCATGTAATACACAGTGTCACTGCCAACAGCTGTGCTTTTGCTTTTGCTTTTGTTATAACTTTTCTATGACCCAGTTCCTGCTTTAAGGCATATTGTACTCTTGTCCTTTTAAGTGTAGATGTTCAAATAATTCTATGGAATCCCCTTTACTGACTTAAAACCTGAGTGGACGTGAAATTTGAAATACTGTACTTGAAAGGTTTTTTTTTTTTTTGCTCGATTTTCTCATTTGGAAACTTGAGGGGAGCAAGTTTTTTCAGTAGCTTTCTTTGGTAGCTCCATGATTCTCAAACCCTAGATTGAGGCTTCCCTTCAGTCCCTCACTGGACTGAATTTTGTGAGGGAGTCCTCTTCTTTTGCTTTGTACATCCCTAAACAAACCTTGTTTAAGTAAAAAATAAGTGAAAGTCTTGGTTTCCCTGCTTAAGTTAATAACACACATACCTATATGTATATATGTCAATCTTACCCATAAGGATTGGGTAAGACAGATGGAGATCAAAGAGATCAAAATATCACCTTTATCCTTTATGATTGATAAAACTAATATTGGAGACTGTGATTTGGAGAAGTGGCAATAATGACATCTTAATGCCAAACTCCAAGCTCAGCCAGAGGCAGGCAGCTGGGAAGATACTGGGTGGAAGTCTGCCCTTGTTCCACCTAAAGGCAGGTAGAGTGTGTATACTCTCTCAGGGCAGCTAGCTCCCTCCAGGATGTAGGGAACAGAGACTGAGCTGGGTCTACCTAGTTCTTCTCCCAAAAACTCATCAATCAGCTCCCTGACTTTCTGAGGTGAGAAACCTTGGAAATGCCTCATTACAGAAACCTGAGGGGAGGAAAGAATGTCCCAACCCCACTACCCCTCAAAATATTCTCCAGGGCTTTGTTTTCTTACTTTATGGAGCTTAACCATTAAGCTGATGAAAAGCAAGATTACTGCTGTTGTCTTAGTGGAGAAACTCTGCGGTCTGTCAAGACAGCCTGCCCCTACCACCGTGAGGCTGTTGTCCAACCACTGATCTCTGACTTGTTGTGGATCTGCCTGGGAAACCGGTGAGAGAGACACCTTATTCCCCTAGAAGTGTCCAAAAGGATCAGTCTGTACTAGAGCTGAAAACTCCTCTTTCTGTTCCCAACCCAAATTACTAGCTACATTGTCCAAGTTTATTAGAGGTTTTGCAATAATATCCAGTGACCACATGGAGCTATTCCAATAATAATATGTCAAAAAACTAGATGTCCCAAATATAAATATAAATCTCTGTCCACTACTAAATTCCGCAACAAGAATTAAAGCGCAAATTTAAACTCCCTTGAATTTTACAGTTCAAATGAATTAGAGCCCAGAATCAAATTATCTTACCTTTGTGATTTCAAAGAAATTAGTGAAAAAAAAATCATCCTTGCCAATTTCTTAGTCTAATCAGCCTCAACAGAGACTTCTTAGTGGCTGGAGAGGATGAGTTTCCCTCAGCAGCTGCAGCATAGCTTTTTTCTCATGGAAATAGGTGTAATTCCTTCACAACTTTCAGAAATAGCATTAATTCATTGCCAAGTTTCTGATGTACCTAATTTTTTAGAAAAGTGTTCACAAGATTATTATAGCACTGGCCCCATTCTCACCAAATTTAGAAAAACAATAATTAATACTTAGTTCCTAGAGTAGTTTTTATGTTCCCCAAACTCAGTTTTCAGTGATGTTAAAGATTCTAGAAGAGACTTATTGAGATCTGAGAACAGGGTGGACAGTCTAGGTTTTAGCCTGACTGGGTTGCCAGACTTAGAGAATCAATGATTTGGGAACTTGAATTCAACTGGGAGAAATCACCTGTAAATACATTACCTTTGGCCCTGGGGAATTACCAGATCTTGAGAGAAAATGAATTTATGAACACAATCTCTTCTCCAAGAAAGGAACATTTGAGATGTGCTGGGCAAGCTTAGGACTTGGTCAAGGTTTCTACATTCTTATTTGGCATGCTTTTGGGCCTTTTCGGGAGGCATCCTGATGGTGATTTAGTGTGGATTCTGTCTAGTGACAAGTCCCCCACTCTTTTTCCGTGGTGGTTGGTTCCATTACTCTGGCTATAAAATTGCTAGAAATGAAATGAAATATCCTACAGAAACTTTCTTTCTCCTCTTCATCCTTCCTCCAGCTGGGGAAATATCTTCAGCAGATTCCTGAACTCACAATGTCATTGATATTTCTTAAAGCTTGTAGCCTTAGAAGGGTTTAGTGAGAACAGGTATCTCCCTGTGTCCTTCAAGAAAATGTTACCTGGCACAAAAATTTTAAACTAGGACCTCACCCATGTGTGCTCTGAAAGCACTCATAGAACTTAGGCATGCAATTAAAGACAATGCCTACATACATGGTTGAGAAACAGTCAAATAAAAATTGATTCACCTATTGTCCACACACAATAGATAGTTTAAGGTCATGTTGTAGCAGCCTAGTTCTGAAGGTCTCTGTGCCCCAAAGGACATTATTTAAGATGTGGGAAGCCCTGCTTGTGTAAAAACAGCCTCTCGCTCTATAAAAATAGACACACATCTGTGGACAAGCCACTGTAAGCTGCAGTCCTCCACCAAATGCAAAATCCCATAGTGACCTATTCCTTTAAAGTACAAGATCTAAAGATGCTACTTAGGCTGCAGTGATTGTAAGCACACCACAAAACTGTGAAAGCCAGTTGCAAGATGCAATATAAGCCCCTGCAAACCACCAAAGTCAACCACAGGCAGAGCCTGACTTCATCCAGTGCCTCATGATTCAATATTATTTTTGCTCTCCAAATTCCACTGCATGTCTATTTCTCAATATTCCTGGCTCAAGGCGCCATATCCTAACAATCCCTTGAATTGAACTTCCAGATCTTGGGCAGAGGCAGAATCTGCCCTGTAAAACATGGGATTTGGAATAACAGAACTGAATGCCTACACTCCGTAGTTAGCTGGATCACAAGGGAGGGGAAGGCAGAAGGAGCTGGGCTACTCATGTCCAGTTCTTTTCTAAAATTCACCAGTCAGGTAACTCACTGTTCTTTGTGCACAAGTAGCTGGTGGTATTTAGAACATTTAGGGCATTTCGCCTCATAGAAAGCAGAGGACTAGAGAAGTTCTTTCCCCCTTAACAGAATTTGATTGGATGTTCCGCCTGTGGCCTCCTTTGATAGCTTGTTCTTAAAACCAGTTCCACTCTCCAGAATAAAAAACCCAAACCGAACAAATAAGTACAAAAGACTTAGGTCTTCTAAGTAATTGAGCAGCTCAACAGCTGAATGGCTCAACTGATGCATCATCAATTTCAATTCTGCTGCAGGTTTTCCCATGTGTTTTACATATGTTAGCTGTAACTGATCTCTTCAAACACTCAATGTAACACATTTCTGGAAATGCTTGGTTAAGTCTGGTTTTCCAAAAGTAGGTTGGAAAGATTTCAAATAACACAAATGGGAAGAAAATGGAATGAATAGGAAAATGATTCACAGTGCCCATTGATACAGGGAGATGTAATTACATTAAGTTAAATGAGGTAATAGTTGTGAAAGCACTTGGCAAACTTGTAAAATACCATATGAAGGTAAAATCTTAGCTGTTACATTCTGTGCAAATGGATTGCAATTTGAAGTCCACAGTTCCTATGGTAAGAATTTTGGTAGGAACTTTAAAATCAAGTTCCGCTCTCTCTTAAAGAAACAGAGGCCTTGAAGTGGTCAATTTCTCTAAGCCTTAGAGTCTGTGGTCATGGTCACCCATTTAAAGAGTGGCCCAATGGGACCAGAAGACCATTTGGTTCTCTTAATGATTGGCGCCAGAGCTGGTGTTTGCCTAGATTAGTGTGAAATGCAAGCTGCCAGGGCGTGAGATGCCAACAAAGATGAAAACTTGACCATAAATAATGTTGGTAACATCAACTCTAGATATGAAGGAAAAGAGATATGTATATTTTGGAACCTAACAGGAATTAATTCCCTTTGTTTTCCTTTTTTTATAATGTCAGGAAATTACGTGATCAGTAGTAGTTTCTTTAAAAAGTAGTAAAACAGTATTACAAAGACCCCAATCTATGCCCTACTTCTATATAAGTTTAGTGTACATAAAGATTTTATCCAGAGGACTTGTTATTTTGCATTTTATTTAAATGATCAGTTCAATGATGTATTCTTTTATGTCTTAATGAAATATTCCCTTTCAATTAACAAAAAATCCTTATGGATCTTACAACGTACAGTAAATTCTGCTATAATGCATGTTTTGAAAATGTGAAATTGTTCCAACACAACTGATATTTTAGGGAACTTTGAGCATGACACAAATTTTGTCTTTGCCTCTGCACAGTTTTGTTTATAAGAAACTCTAGGTGAATGCAGTGACCTGCAGCCAGCTGAACCCAGCTGCAGAGGAATTTGCATAACACACATGCATGCATCTCAAATTCTACCAGGTATCTCCTTTCACCCCATGTATTATAAGCCTCGCCCACCCACATCTGGTGTTAGAACTTTCAGACCCATTTCAGGTAACCCTCCTTTCATCATTTTACAATGACTTACAAGGTGCAACCCTTCTGTAAACTTAAGGTCTTTTTCAAGGTAAAGTGCACGCTTATTGTAATATTTATGTATTTTGTAACTATTTCACATGTGTAAAACTGTGCTACCATTTTTATTAGGTTCCTACCTTTAAAAAAAATGTCACTGATGAGATTTCTAAGTCTTGTGTCCCCAAACCCATTTTCTCGTAAGCCCTGTGGTTTTCATTGTGTGATTTTGCAAAGCATGGTAATTTTGAGGAATGCAGATGTCGTGTTCTAGCAGAACTGACTGGATTTTAAATTCAGTTTTTCACTTTTATTTATATTTTGGAACAACAAGTAATACAATTATCTATTTCTCTTCTTCCCTCCCCCCAACTTTTTTGGTAGTGCTGTTAGTTTATTGCAAGATCCCTGCAAAGTGTCTGCAGGCTAGTTTCTGTGGAAAGCAAGCATGTCTTCATTTGCATGGACTATGAACAATTTTGTGCAAATATACACCTTTGAAACTTTAGGCTCAGAGATATTGACAACATGCATTCTTGTTTTTTCATGCTCTGAAATTGAGACAAACTTTGGCTGTCAAAAACTTCCATATATGATATTTAATAAATATGTGTATGAAATATACATAAGGAAAAAACACTTTTGCAGCATTTTATTTTTATTTTGTGCATCTGTCTCATGCCACATGAGTACTATCACATATATGGTGTATGCATCTACTCTACTCTGATATTTATTGTTGTATTTGTCTTTAGAAGCCCCTTTTTCTTTTCTTTTTAAAACTTTATCAAGGTATAATTGACAAGTAAAATTGTAACATATTTAAAGTGTACATCGCGATAATTTGATATATGTATACATTATAAAAGGCCTCTTCCCATCTAGTTAATTAACACATCAATCACATCACATATTTATCTTTTTTTTTTAGAAACTCCTTTGCTTTTCTATACTCCCTTTCCCATTCATCATGTGATGTACCCTATGCACAGCCACAGTGCATAAAACATAAGTTTTAGACCAGAAGTTCAATGATGTGAAGGAAATGTACTTGTTCATAAAAGCTGAAAAGAGATATTAATATTTATTAACTTCCTTCTGTGTTCCAGGAAGTTGGCTACCTTGTTCACTGATGATATATCTCATTCAATCTTCACAATATCCCATATAGTTTTTACTCTCCATTTTAACTGATGAAGAAACTAAAGATCATGCAAGGTCATTAGTTATCCTAATATCAAGTGGTGTTAGAGTCATGTGTCCTTTTGGGTCCCCTGATAAGTGAACACAAAGATGGGATTAGATTTGTAAGAGATTTATTGAGGGAACTGCCTGTGAAAGATAAAGGAGGGAGCAGAAGAGTCTTCAGACAATGATGCAAGTCTGAAACCCAGGAAAGCAGAGAAAAGAAAGGAAATGCCACAAATTGAATGGAGTTCTGAGAAAGTCTCAGCCAGGCCAGTGCCTCAGGGAATCCCTGAACAAAAGATGTCCATTAGAGGAGTCCTGCACTGGGGAGAAGTGGCCCATTTCTAGTACTCCTGCCATATCAGTCATTGGTTGGGAGCAGCCCAAGGGAAGCATGGACTCTCTAAGCTCTATGTTGGGTCCAAAGGTGTGGACAGCAAGAGGCTGCCAGTCAGCTGTGATCCCATGTGCAGATTCTCCTGAAAGATCTGAGCAGTGCACCTCTATGGCCACCCACAGTCATAACTCAAGAAGAGACATGCCTGAGTACAAAGTTCTTCTCTACATGGGTAGCACACAGGGTTAGTGGCAGGGGTCGTTTCCCGCCAAGCAAAATAACACCCTCACTCATCTTTAAATAATATAACCTAAGTAAAATTTGTCGGTTTGATGAGCAGACACAGCTTCAGGATATGTTTCTCAGTCTCCTAGCTTTTAACAGCTTGTTTCATCCAAGTCCCTCCTAAAATTTTGTAGCTGCCACTGAAGAGCCAAGAACAGAGAAGCAGTTTTCTAGAGCAAAGGTTCTAATGTTGGCAGCACATTAGAATCAGGGTGAGGGGATGATTAACCTTTCCTATGGCCAATCTGCACCTCCATCCAATTAAATCGAATCTCTCAGGGTAGAGTCTAGCGATCAGTATTTTTTAAAGGTTTGCAGGTGATTTCAATGTGTATTCAAGGTTGAGAGTTACTGTTGTAAAGAATATCTGCCTGAGGTAGAAGAATAGCTGTACCTTTGAACATTCTTCTAAATACTCAGTCTCTCTACCAGTTCCACTCATATCCACCCCAGGGATTTACCTAATTAGTTCAAGAATGTTCCTAGAGGCCATTAAGCTCAAAATTTTTTTAGTCTTTGTGACAGTAATCCTATACAAAATTTTCCTATCCTTAAGTTATACTTGCATTCTCATTTCTGTTTTCACCATACTATAACTTGAGCACATCTGTATATTTTTATACAAAAGTATGATACAAATCATAACAAGAAGGAATCCTGGTTCTCTGGCTACACTTAGCAGTGTAGCTTTCGAAAGTGCTCAGAACTCTAAGGAATTCCGGAGGTAGAGGTAGAGAGAAGCCTTTTTGTCTTAACACGGGAAAGACATTGCCACATTTTCTCAAAATTTGAAAGGAAAACAGGAAGAGAGTTAAGAGTGTGGACTGAACCAAATAGAGAGTTCAGATTGGGTGTGTTTTATTTATACTCTTATTTTTATGTTAAATGAATATCAGTGAAAGTAATATGTTCATTGTAAAACTCTGGAAAAAGACAATGTAGACAGATGAAAGTAATATGTTTAATACTAATATTAGTTATTTGTTCAGAAATCCAAGTTGGTCAATATATTTGCCTCCAGTGAGCTCTACTTGTTAGATTAGGATGAATTGATCAAGGTGTAGCTGTTGGTACCTGACCTCCACTGTGGGATTAATTTTTCTCTGTTATCAAGAAAAAACAAAAAGCAAACAAACCACCCCACCGTATGTCTGTTCATCTGCAGTGGCAGATCAAGAGTAGAGTTGGAGCAGTGGAAATTACCAGAAACAGGCAATAAGGGGAGGCATGGTCTGTAGTAAAGTTAAAAACAGTAATAAAACTAACTTAAAATTGATTTTTAAAATTATCATCATGCATTGGCAACTCTAAAATGATGTCAGTGATAAAAGTACTCCTCCCTAAAAAAATATATTTTCTTGGCCTAAGTTCTAAATTTCAAATCAACACTTTTTAAAAACTTATTTTAAAATAAACACTGTATTCTGCATTGTATTCTCCATGGAATATTCCCATTTATATTATTGACCTCTGACATGTGAAATCATTTCATACCTTGCTTCCAGAGCTTATTTGTAAAGGTTTGGCCTACTTCTGGCTTGCTTAAGGCATAGCTTGTCTCCAACCTTTTGACAACATATAGTCCAGCATTTAAACAATAGATTAAAAATAACAATAGTGACACAGAATGTGTAAAGATGATGAACTAGAACTTGAGTTACTTCAATTTTGTCTTTCTTTGTGACTAGTTGGAGTTTTCATATGCATTTAAAGTTTAAACAGTGAAATAATGCAGACTGAGAGATGTAATATTTTTGTTTGGTAAGTGCAAATTTTAGTGCTTACATGAACTATTTTACTGAATTCTTTTTATATATGTTAATTGCTTTAAAACTAAAGAACTATAAGGGAGTAAAACATTGCATCAGTATGATTTAGTAGGTTTAGCCATTTTGGTTTTATTAAAATTCACTTAAAAAACTGGCATGATTATATATACACAGAATTTAATAAAAGGAAAAAGTCACTATCTTCATATCTCTTCTGGCTCTTACTCATTCTATTTCATATTATTACTGAAAATAATTTTGCTGTATAGAGTAGGATAGCACTGAGAAATGCTCCACTCTCAGTGCCAAATAATCCAGGTATGGCACTGCTCAACTGCTTTTTCAAAGAGCTTGAAAGTCACTTAATGGGCCTTGTATTTTTTCCTTCATAGTGTCAGTTTTCCCCTTTTCTCCATTCCTATGTCCTTTGCTTGCTCTTAACAGCCAATCTCCTAGGGCAGGAAATGTCTCCTAGAAAAGTAGAAAGAAGTCATTAATTATATTTACAGTTCTGGCTTTCCTGTATTGTCAAAGAGGGTTAAAGTAATCCTGTCACAGACCTGGTCAAAGTTTAGCTGAGAAAGCCAGAAGAAATCAATGAGATGGACTGTCCAACCCTAAGGGAAGTGTGATGAGTATTCTATTGAGAAAAGTAATCTAATTTGGGCGGTCCAAAGGAGATTGCTCAGATTAGATGGTCACTATATACTACGAGTTCTGTTCAGCAGAAATGTTCAAACATTTAATTGCTCTTTAGTGGGTAAGCAAAGCTGACAACCTCTTTTTGAGGTGCATTTTGAGGGTGAAAGGAAAAAAAGGGTCTCCATAGATTTAGGCTATTAAAGTATGGAAGTAAAAGAAGTATAAGATTGGCGGAGTTATTTCCCCTGTACTCCTGGTTCCAAACAGAACGAGGTGCAGGAATGTGTGTGGCTAAAATGAGTGGCCAAAGCCCCCAAAGGCAAGTTATGCCAAGAGGATCTGAATTGTCTGAAATGCCTAACAGGTGTCTAATGTAATTTCTATGGACTTGAGATGCAAAGCAGGGAGCAGAGCTAAAGCCACTGTCTACTAGGCTTAGATTTGGAAGCAGACAGTGACCTCCATCACGTATGACAATGATAATCGCAAAATCCAGGCTGGTGTTTACTCCTAGGGAAAAAGGGAGAGGAAACAGGATCAGGAAGAAGTAAACCGGGATTCAACAGTAGCCATCATTCTTTATCTCTTCAAAAGAGCTCTGAGGGGAAAATGGCAAAATATTACACTTGTGTAAAATTGAGCATTGGGTACATGAGTATTTGCTATATTATTCTCTTAACTTTTTGTATGTTTGAAGAATAGCTTAATAAATAAAATTCAATAAATTAAAATAGATATGATTATCAAAGTGATACTGATAATGTTAATGATACAGGAATGTGTTATAGGTATTTGAGTCCTAAAGTCATATGTTTTAGTTGAAGATATTCCCCTCTAGTTTATTTTTGTAAAAATTCAGTGTGATTTCAAGAATTATTTCTTGTTGACAAACATTAAAGGAAACAGTATACTTTTTTGTAGTACTTTTATAGCTCAAGTCAATCTTTAAGACACGATTAAAAGTAATCCAATCCATCTCTATTTTGACTCCCAAGAATGCATAGCCTTGGGCAAAGGCTAACTATTAGGTAGTAAAATCCCATGGAAAAAAATTAAGGGAAAGAGGAATGAGACATAGAAGAAGGAAAAACCAGTTCAAGGTATTTAGCATGACTGATAGACCATCTCATAAAACTGTCTTCTGAGAGGCTATATAAACAACTTCCCAATCCATGGAAAAAAAAGGAAGAATTTATCTGTAGGCTTCCATCTCCCGTTGGTTAAAGCTTTACTACACAGGTGTTTAACTCTTTCCCATCCACCACTCTCACACACATAATTCTCTGTTGTACATGCTTGGGACCATAGCATCACCTGCCTGTTATCAATGAGGATTAGCGGGGGAGGAGATAAGAGTGTGCACAGTGAGTGCTTTTTACTTGCATATGTTTGAAGGTTTTTGGCTTCTCCAAAGAAGACTAATTGATTATATAAGTGTGGGGTTTTTTTCTGGGCTCTCTATTCTGTTTTGTGGATATATGTGTTTTGGGGCCAGTACAATACTGTTTAGATTACTATTGCTTTGTAGTGTAGTTTGAAATCAGGTAGTGTGATACCACCAGCTTTGTTCTTCTTTCTTAAGTTTGCTTTGACTATTTGGAGTCTTTGGTGGTTCCATACAAATTTTAGGATTGTTTGTTCTAGTTTTGTGTAGAATGTCGTGGGTATTTTGATAGAGATTATATTGAATCTGTAGGTTGCCTTGGGTAGTATGATCATTTTAACAATATTAATCCTTCCAATCCATGAATATGGAATATCTTTCCATTTATTTGTGTTGTCTTCTATTTATTTATTTAAGTTGAAGTTTTTAAAGTTGAAGTACAGTTGATTTACTATGTTGTGCCAATCTCTGCCGCATGTGTTGACTTCAGTTGCTTTCCTCAACATCTTATAGTTTTCTGAGTCCAGGTCTTTTACCTCCATGGTTAGGTTTATTCCTAGATATTTTATTCTTTTTGATTTAATTGTAAACTGGATTGTTTTCTTAATTTATCTTCCTGCTAGTTCATTATTAGTGTATAGAAATGTAATAGATTTCTGTATATTAGTTTTGTATCCTGAAACTACTGAGTTCATTTATTCTAACAGTTTTTTGGTGGCATCTCTAGGATTTTCTATATATAGTATCACATTATCTGAAAACAGTGACATTTTAATTTTTTCCTTTCCAACTTTGATTCTTTTTCTTTCTGGTTTGATTACTGTGTCTAGGCCTTCCAATACTATATTGAATAAAAGTGGCAAGATCAGGCATCCTTGTCTTGTTCCTGATCTTAAAACAATTTTTTTAGCTTTTCACCATTGAGTATAATGTTGGCTGTAGGTTTGTCATAGATGACCTTTATTATGTTTAGGTATGTCCCCTCTATACCCACTTTGTTGAGAGTTTTTATCATAAATCGATGTTGAATTTTGTCAAATGCTTTTTCTACATCTATTGAGACAATCATATGATTTTTATTCTTCAATTTATTAATGTGGGGACTTCCCTGGAAGTCCAGTGGTTGGGACTTGGCGCTTTCGCTATTGAGGGCCTGGGTTCAAGCCTTGGTTGGGGAACTAAGATCCTGCAAGCCATGAGGAGTGGCCAAAAGATAAATGATCAGTGTGGTGTATCACACTGATTGATTTGTGGATGTTGAACTATTCATGCATCCTCAGAATAAATCCCATGGTGTATATGTATTGTTGAATTTGTTTTGCTAATATGTTGTTGAGGATTTTTGCATCTATGTTTATCAGTGATATTGGCTTGTAATTTTCTTTTTTTGTAGTGTCTTTGTCTGGTTTTGATATCAGGGTGAGGCTGGCCTCACAGAGTGAATTCAGAAGCATTCCTTCCTCTGCAATTTTTGGAATAGTTTGAGAAGATAAGTGTTAATTTTTCTTTAAATGCTTTGTAGAATTCACCTGTGAGGTTCTGGACTTTTGTTTGCTGGGAGCTTTTTGATTACCGATTCAATTTCATTACTGGTAATCTGCTTGATCATATTTTCCATTTCATCCTGATTAAGTCTTGGGAGATTGCATGTTTCTAGTAATTTATCAATTTCTTCAATGTTGTCCATTTTATTTGAGTTTTATTTGTTCATAGTAATCTCTTAGGATCCTTTGTATTTCTGTGGTGTTGGTTGTAACTTCTCTTTCATTTCCAACTTTATTGATTTGGGCCTTCTCTCTGTTTTTCTTGATGAGTCTGGCTAAAGGTTTATAAATTTTGTTTGTCTTTGCAGAAAAGTAGCTCTCAGTTTCATTGATCTTTTCTATTTTTTCAAGCCTATACTTCATTTATTTTTTCTCTAAATTTTATGATTTCTTTCCTTCTACTGATTTTGGGCTTTGTTCATTTTTTTCTAGTTCCTTTAGGTGTAAGATTAGGTTGTTTGTTTGATATTTTTCTTGTCTTCTGTGGTAGGCTCGTAGCACTATAATCTTCCTTCTTATAACTGCTTTTGTTGCATCCCATAGATTTTGGATCATTGTTTTTTGCTTATTTTTCCATGGGTATTTTTTTACTTCCTCTTTTTTTTCACTAGTGATCGATTGGTTGTTTAGTAGCATATTATTTAGCCTGTACATGTTTGTGTGCTTTTGCAGTTTTTTAAAGTGCAGTTGATTTCTAGTCTCATAGCACTGTGGTTGGAAAAGATGCTTGATATGATTTCAATTTTCTTAAATTTACTGACTTGTTTTGTGGCCTAGCATGTGATCCAGCCTGGAGAATGTTACATGTGCACTTGAAAAGAATGTGTATTCTGGTGTTTTTGGATGGAATTTTCTAAATACACCTATTAAGTCCATCTGTTCTAATGTATCATTTAAGGCCAGTGTCTCCTTATTGATTTTCTATCTGGATGATTTCTCCATTGATATAAGTGGGGTGTTAAAGTCACCTACTATTATTGTATTATTGTCAGTTTTTCCCTTTATGTCTGCTAAAATTTTCTTTAAATATTTAAGTGTTCCTATGTTGGGTGCATATATATTTATGATTGTTATATCTTCTTCTTGGATTGATCCCTGGAACATTATGTAATGTCCTTCTTTGTCTCTTGTTAGAGTCTTTGTTAAAGTCTATTTTGTCTGATATAAGTATTGCTACCCTGGCTTTCTTTTGATTTCCATTTTCATGGAATACCTTTTTCACTTTCAGTCTCTGTATGCCTTTAGAGGTGAAGTGAGTCTTGTAGGCAGCATATAGATGGGTCTTTTAAAAAAAAATCTATTGAGCCACTCTATGTCTTTTGATTGGAACATTTACATTTAAAATAATAATAATTATTATTTTTAACATGTTTATTGGAGTATAATTGCTTTACAATGGTGTGTTAGTTTCTGCTGTATAACAAAGTGAATCAGTTATACATAAACATATATCCCCATATTCCCTCCCTCTTGCATCTCCTTCCCCACTCCCTATCCCTCCCCGCTAGGTGGTCACAAAGCACGGAGCTGATGTCCCTGTGCTATGCGGCTACTTCCCACTAACTATCTATTTTACATTTGGTAGTGTATATGTGTCCATGCCACTCTCTCACTTCATCCCATCTTACCCTTCCCCCTCCCCATGTCCTCAAGTCCATTCTCTACATCTGTGTCTTTATTCCTGTCCTGCCCTAGGTTCTTCAGAACCATTTTTTTCTTTTTATATTCCATATATACATGTTAGCATACGGTATTTGTTTTTCTCTTTTTGACTTACTTCACTCTGTATGACAGACTCTAGGTCCATCCACCTCATTACAAATACCTCAATTTCATTTCTTTTTATCGGTGAGTAATATTCTAAAGTAATTATTGATAGGTATATACTTATTGCCATTTTGTTAATTGTTTTGGAGTTCTTTTTGTAGATATTTTTGGTTCCTTATTTTTTGCTCTCTTCTCTTGTGATTTGATGACTATCATTAGTGTTATGTTTAGATTTCTTTCTCTTTTTCTGTGTGTATCTGTATAGATTTTTGGTTAGTGGTTACCATGAGGTTCATATATAACAACATATATACAATATATATGATTATTTTAAATTGATGATTTCTTAAATTTGAATGCATTCTAACAACTTTGCTTTTTTACTGTACCCCCTGTATTTACTGTTTTTGACATCATATTTTGCATCTTTTTATTTTGTATATTCCTTAACTACTTATTTTGGATATTTACCACCTATATAAACCACCTTCTAGCTTTATAAGTGGTTGATCTGATTGATCATGCTTTTACCATGTATTTGCCTTTACCAATGAGGTTTTCCTTTTGTAATTTACATATGTCTAGTTGTGGCCTTTTCTTTTCCACTTAGAGAAGCCCCTTTAACATCTCTTGTAGAGCTGGTTTAGTGGTGCTGAACCCTTTTAGCTTTTGCTTGTCTGTAAAACTCTTGATCTCTTCTTCAAATCTGAATGATAGCCTTTCCAGATGAGTATTCTTGGTTGTAGGTTTTTTCCTTTTATCATTTTGAATATATTGTGTCACTCCATTCTGACCTGCAAAGTTTCTGCTGAAGCTGATTGTCTTATGCAAGTTTCCTTGTATGTAACTGGTTGCTTTTCTCTTGGTGTTTTTCATATTCTTTCTTTATCTTTAATTTTTGCCATTTTAATTATAATGTGTCTTGGAGTGGACCTCTTTGGGTTGATCTTGTTTAAGACTCTCTGTGTTTCCTGGAACTAGACGTCTGTTTCCTTCCCCAGGTTAGGGAAGTTTTCAGCTATTATTTCTTTAAATAAGTTTTCTGTCCCTTTCTCTCTCTGTCCTCCTTCTGGGATCCCTATAATGCAAATATTACCATGTTTGATGTTGTCCCAGAGGTCTCTTAAACTGTCTTCATTTTTAAAAATTCTTTTTTCTTTTTTCTGTTCATCTTGGGTGATTTTCACTACTGTGTCTTCCAGTTTGCTTATCTGTTCCTCTGTGTCATCTGATCTACTCTTGTTTCCTTCTAGTGTATTTTTAAAATTTCAGTTCTTGTATTCTTCAGCTGTGTTTGGTTCTTCTTTATATTTTCTAACTCTCTGTTACACTCCTCAGTGTGTTCCTCCATTCTTCTCCCAAGTTCATTAAGCATATTTGTGATCATTACCTGAATTCTTTATCTGGTAGACTGATTATCTTCACTTTGCTTAGTTCTTCTTCTGGGGTTTTGTACTGTTTCTATGTTTTGGACATATTCTTCTGCCTCCTCATTTTGCCTAATTCTCTGTGTTTATTTCTATGTAGTAGGTAGATCAGTTATGTTTCTTGATCTTGGAGAAGTGGCCTAATGAGGAGATATCCTATGGGATCCAGCATCAGACTCCCCTCTGGTCATGAGAGCTGTATGCTCTCGTGGTGCCTCCTATTGGGATGCATGCACCCTTCTATTTTGGCAGGCCAACTACTGTGGGCATGCTGGTCCCTGGCCTGATTGGATCCCAGACCCTGCACTGTGTTGTGGTGGTCACTAGCCTGGCCCAGCTGGTTATGGGGGTCTGGGCAGGTGCTGCCTGATGGTGAGTGGGGCCTGGTCCTGGGGTAGCTGGCTCTGGTGACTGGGGCATCCTGGGACTGGTGCTGGCCTGAAGTTGTGTGGATAAGCCTGTTGTACTAATAGGCTAAGGGGAGGACTCCAAAATGGAGCTTGCCAGCAACAGTGTTCTCATGTTAGAATGAGCTGCCACAAATGGCTGCTGCCAGTGTCTGTGTCTCCAGGGGGAGTCCCATTTGCCTCTTACTTCCCCAGAAGATGCTCCAAGCCAGCAGGTGGGTCTGACTCAGACTCCTTTCAGATTACTGCCTCTGTTCTGGGTCTTGGAGCATGTGAGATTTTGCATGTGTCCTTTAAGAGTGAAGTCTCTGTTTCCTACAGTCTTCTGGCTTTCCAGTACATAAGACCTGGTGGACTTCAATGCCAGATATTCTGAAGATTCATCTTCTCAGGGCAGGACCCCCAGGCTGGGGATCCTGATGTGGAGCTCAGACTCCTTGCTCCTTGAGGAGAACTTCTGCAATTGGGATCATCCTCTTTTTTTGTGGGTTGCCTCCTGTGGGGTGTGAGTCTTGATTACACTGTGTTCCTCCCCTCCTACCTTTCTTGTTGTGGTTCCTTTTTTGTATCTTTAGTTGTGGAAAATCTTTTCTGTTAGTCTTCAGGTTATTCTCATCAATAGTTGCTCTGTAAATAGGTGTAATTTTGGTGTGCCTGTGGGAGTAGATGAGCTCAGGTCTTATTACTCTGCCATCTTTGCCACACTTCTCTTTGCAGTTTTTCTTACTGAAAGACATCAACATTACTTTTATAGTTACCAAGGAATCTTCAGCATCAGTTATTCATACTTTTCCTGTTACATATAAAGCAATATGAACAAACTTTTAGCAGAGAGCCTAACATAGACAAGGAACAGGATGAATATTAATTCCATTCCTGTACCTTTTTCTAAAATGTTATTCCCAAAGGTCCCAGAACTTGGACAACATTTCCTATGCTTTGTAATTGTTTGCACTACAATAGATACCTCATGTTGGATTTTTAAAAAAAAATATATGTCTTTTTCTCAAGACTGTGAACTTGAAGGCAGGAATTATATCTCATTCGTCTTTGTGAACAGCACAGTGGTTGGCCCAGTTGACTCTCGGTTAATGGTAGTCAAACAGACCTGACATTTGGTGTGTACATATGTAAGCAGGCATAAACATTTTGGGTATTTAATTGCTTCTCTCTTGATTTCTTCTCTGAACATAGAAAACTATCAATAGATTGTTGGGAGTTCACTGTGGGGATGGCATGTGTGATTCCTGCTGCTATGTGCAGCTGTTGGAGCAAATGTACTCACTGATGTGATAGTTTACCTGGAAAAGGGAATACTCTACAAACAGCATACTCCCAGACAAAACTTATAATGAGGATTCTATAATATCATAAGTGTCTCATTGGCAATGAAAGTTATTAAAGCCACTGTTCTTAATGAAGAATTAAAAGAGCATCCTTCATTAGAATAGAAAGGGTAAGAGTAATGCAATCAACATCGTGGATGGAGAGTTGGTGAATGTTTGGATGTTGAGGGAGAAAAATAGCTACAATAGAAAATGATCCCAAGGTTTAGAATATTGAGAGTATGAAAGAATGATTGTTATTTTATGAGTCAGAGAAATAGGAATAAAGAAAGATGTTTAAGGAAAGTAGATGAGCTTGATTTTTAACTGGCTTTAATATTAAGGGATGTCCATTATTTCAGGAATTAATACATTCCATTTATATTGAATACCTATTATTACCACACATTGTTGTAAGCTCTGAGCACAGAAATAATACTATCTGTCAGGAATCTCATTAAAGAACTGTTTGTCAACAGATTTTCAAGTGACTCAAATACAGGTGGAATAACAATTCTGCTAGAAGAGATAATATGAATTTAAAATTCATATTATGAATTGGCAATGATGGTACAAAATTAAAGAGATGAAACTTAATAAAAGTAATTTTGTGTGAAAAAAACTTGGTGTCTGTTAGTAGTATGAAATGGCTACCCTCCAAAATCAAATATATTCTTAAGCTATATTAATACAAATGTACAATAAAACAAGGGGTATAGTACATGCTTGTAAAATAAAAGATGTATAAGTGATAATCCATTGTGAACTTCTCAGATCACATCTAGGGTATTGCGTTCAACTCCAGGTGCTGCATTTTAAGGACTAGTCAGTGAGATGAGCTTATTTCTGTTATGTGAAGGGGCATTAAAGGACCTAATCAGAACTAAGAGAAAAATTGCTTTGCAGTGTTTGGCTTGTCTACCCAATGTCAATGTCAAAACTGAGGCCATTTAGGTAGAAATGCTAGGCAGGAAGATTTGACACATTATCAGATGTAACAGTCTAATACCTGGAGTTATCTGGTGTGAATGAGAGCTGTTCACACCACAGATGGATGAAGGAGAAGTAGTAGAAGGCACTGCTGCTAACAGGCAGTAGACTTTATTTATTGTTGCATGAAGTTTAAAGCTATGCATTAACAGCTTAGCAGCCCACTATCTAAATCTAAAGAAAAAGAAACAAAAGTGTTCAATATTTTAAAAAATCAACCTAAAGACTAAAACAGGAGGAAGTAGATCTATAAAATGACTTTGTGATCCAATTCTCTGGGCATTTTTTTGTCAGTTGTTCTGTGAGGTGACATTATCATAGAAGAGGAAAATAAAAAGAATCTTAATTTACAAGATTGGTTGGAGAAGATGCTGTTATGGTTGCATACAGATAAAAAGGTCACATTTAAAGATTCTTCTGTCCCAGGATGTTAAAAAAACATGGAATTCCTTTAAGAAGAGTCTGTTAGGGGAACAAAATGGTATATACATTTTAAGTCTTTGTATTCCAGTTGAATTTGCAAATCTAAATAAATAATTGTTTGTGGTTGGGTACTGCTGATGTTGCAGTTGTTCATAATTATTCATTCATCTGTTCATCCATTCATTTATCAAACATCTACTCAGGTGCTACCAGAAAATAAGGAATAAATTCAAAAAGTAATGTCTGCAAAATAACTGAGACTGTAGTGAGGCAGACAGGAAGTAATCAAATGATTGAATGCAATGTGATGGGTCATATATTAGGGGCAGTGGTATCCCTAAGTAAGCGTGATCAACTTTGCATGTGTATTGAAGAACGTAATTCAGATGGAGGGAAGAACATTTGCGCATAAGAAAGCAATATATGTTAGTATACCAAGATACAATACACTACTGTCTGTTTTTCAGGGTTCTGTAAGCAATTCAACACAACAACAACAATAATGATACCTAACAATTATTTTGTGCATATTATGTCCAAAGTACAAGTCTAAACATGTTATGTGTATTAACTAATCTAATCTTCATAGCAATTTAGAATAGTCTGTCTCCAAAATCTTCACCTTTAACTTCCATGTTATATATACTTTCTTGAAGAGATGGTTTTGACAATATGGGAGATTAGATATCTTAAAACTAAGTGGAAATAGGAATCTGGGGGCATAGCTGGATTATGTGTATGCTGCTTCTGGGAGGGTAAATTGTTGTAAACACTTTGGAAAAGATTTTGCTATTGTTTTGTAAAATTGCTTTGGTTCAATCCTAGTTTAAACACAAAAATTTCACTCCTGGATATATTCCTTAGAGAAGCTCTTGAATATGTGCTGCAGGAGACAAGTAGAAAGAGTGTTCATGGCAGCATGTTTGTAATGGCACACACACAAAAAGCAAGCACCCAAAGGTTCATCATCAGCACATCATCAGTAACAGCAGAGTAGATAGAAACATTGTGGTAAATGTACATAATGGAACACTACTGGCAGTAAAAATCAATGAGTTATAGTGCCAAAATGGATGAACATCAGGAAGATTATACTAAGTAAAAATTGCACATTTCAGAATACATAAAGCACACATTTGTATAAAGTTCAAAATATGCTAAAATAACATACTGGTTAGAGATAAAAGATATGTAGTAAAATATATAAAAGCAAGGGATGATTCTTTAAAAAAGTCAAAATAGTGTTTCTTCTAAAGGGAGAACAGAGGAATAAAATATGATAAAAGTGCATAGGTAGACGTCACAGTAAAGTTCAATTCACCGTGTTGTTATTCTTCATATCTTATACATATTTTATAAATATTGTTTTGTATCTACTCAGTGATCACCATATTTCATAAATTTTTTTAAAGGAATTTTGCCTTTTTTAAAAAAAATTTAATTTATTTATGGCTGTGTTGGCTCTTTGTTTCTGTGCGAGGGCTTTCTCTAGTTGCGGCAAGTGGGGGCCACTCCTCATCGCGGTGCGCGGACCTCTCACTATCGTGGCCTCTCTTTTTGTGGAGCACAGGCTCCAGGCACGCAGGCTCAGTAATTGTGGCTCACAGGGCTAGTTGCTCCGCGGCATGTGGGATCTTCCCAGAACAGGGCTCGAACTCGTGTCCCCTGCATTGGCAGGCAGATTCTCAACCACTGCGCCACCAGGGAAGCCCCATAAATTTTTAAGCCAATATTTTTTCATGTTTTAATATTTCTTAAACTGAGATGCATCTTAAAATTGAAGCATTTTTCTTTCTTAGTTGTTTGCAGAAAATAATGCAGTACCTTATAATTGAGGACATCTGAGATCTAGTGAAAAACAAAACTCTGGGAATAATTCTGATAAATGCCCTTGAGACTGTGTGGAGAATATGCAGAAAAATGGTAGGGTATGAGACCATAGTGGTAGGCGGGGGCCAGATCATTGGAGTGGCTGCATGTCATTGCTGAAGTTGTAAATTCCATAAGAGATTGGAAGCTATTAAAGGGTTTCATGAAGGAAAATAACATGACAGATTTATACAAATTTGGGGGACTTAATTATGATATTGGTTTAAACTGATTCTTTGCATTCTTGCTTCAACTTTTAAACAGTAAAGATTATCCTAAAAAACAGTGAACTTGAGTAACAATGAATGCAACAATGATTTTTAAAAATAATATCCCATGTGACAGCAAAGAGGTACCACTCCCTCCTTTCTGGGGTGGTATCAGGGAAGGCCTAGTGAAGAGTCAAGACTTTCACCATTGCCCAGTGGTAATGAGGCCACTTCCATTGCAGTGTCAGTGTAGACCATATGGGGTGCTGTAACTCCCATCCTGCCTAGCAATAATGAAGAGCTGTCCTCCTCTCCTTTAATGTCAATGAAGGCTAAGTGATAACCTGGACTTCTGCCTCTACCTAGCAATAACAAGGCAGTGCCTCCCCTCTCCTCCCAACAGAGTGGTGTTATAGAAAGCTAACTAAAACAGAAGGTTTAAATAAGATCTAGAGTTTCACAACATATTATGAAAATATGCAGCTTTCAAGTAAGAAAAATACTCATAATATTAAGAACCAAGAAGACCTCAAACTAAATGAAAGGAGGCAATCAAAAGCTATAATACCAATATGGCAGTGGTGTTAGAATTATCTGAAAAAGCCACTCTAATAAGAATGCTTCAGCAAGCAATTATAAATACACTTGAAACAAATGAAAAAACAGAAGACATCAGCAAAGAAAAGGTATAATAAAGAAGCAGGTGGAAATTTTAGAACTTAAAAGCACAATATCTGAAAAGAAAACTCACTGGTTGGGCTCAATATCAGAATGGAAGGAAAAGGGAAAAGAATCAGTGAACTACAAGATATTAATAGAAGAATAGAAACAAACCTAATCTGAATGACAGAGAGAAAATAGACTGGGAAAAACCAAACAAACAACCAACTAACAAAGCCTAGGTATCTGTGAGACTCTAACAAGAGTTCTGACATTCATATCTTTAGAATCCCCAAAGGAGAGAAGGAAGAGGATGGGGTTGAAAGAGTACTCTAAGAAATAATAGCTAAAACTTTCCAAATTTGGCAAGAGACATAAACCTATGGATTCAAGAAGTTGAGTGAATCCCCAAAAGGATAAAACAAACAAACAAACAAAAAGCTAGACACATCATAGTTAAAATTCTGAAAACCAAGACAATAAAAAGTCCTGAAAGTAGCCAAAGTAAAATGATTTCTATCTATAGGAAAACAAGCAAACAAAAATGATAGTAGATTTTTTATCACAAACCATGGAGGCCAAATGGACAAGGCATAATATTTTTCAAGTTGTGAAAGAAAAGAAATTTCAACCCAGCATTTTATACCCAGACAAAAAACAACAGCAAAAAACCCTGAATAAAGAGAATTCATCACCAGCAGACCTATCTTGGCTTAAGGAAGTTCTCTAAAGAGAAAGGAAACAATAAAAGGTGATAACAATAAAAGGAGATATGGAAGATCATAAAGGAATAAAGAACATGATAATCAAGAATATTGCTAAGTAAAATAGCCTTTCCTGTAAAATAGCCTTTCCTTCTCCTCTTGAGTTTTCTAAATTTTATGATTGAAGCAAAAACTCTAATATGTATGTCTGATGTGATTTTAAATGTATGTAGAGGAAATATTTAAAATAATTATAGTATAAGAAGGGGGAAGAAATGAATGTAAAGGTACATAAGGTCTCTGTACTTGGAATTATAAAATGACAACACCAACAGACTGAAAAGTTATGCATAAGTAACATAATATCTAGAGCAACCAGTACAAAAGCTATATAAAAAGATACACTTAAAAACACTATGGATAAATCAGAATAGAATTCTAAAAAAATGTTGAAATAACCAACAGAAATCTATGAAAAAGGATACAAATGAAAAACAGGGAGAACAGTCAACAAAAAATAAAACAGTAGAGCTAATCCTTAAGATATCAATAATTATATTAAATGCAAATATGCTAAATAAACCAATTAAAAGACAGAGATTGGTAGAATGGGTTAAAAAATGACAAAACTATATGCTATCAATAAGAAACTCACTCCAAATATATGATATAGGAAAGTTGAAAGTAAAAGGATGGAAAAAGATACATCTTGGAAACATTAGGCAAAGTAAAGTTGGAGTGACTGCATTAATATAAGTTCAAATAGACTTGAGAGAAAGAAAACTATTAGAAACAGAGGGTCAATCCACTAAAAGACCCAGAAATGCAAAATGTAAATGTACCAAACAGTAGAGCTGCATATTAGGTGGAACAAAAACTCATAGAACTGAGAGATAGACAACATCACTATTATAGCTGGTGACTTCAAGACACCTCTCATTAATTGATAGGTAAGACAAGACAAAATCAGCAAAGGTATAGAAGAACTCAACAACACCATCACCTAACAGGATCTATAGAACATTCCATTCAACAACAGCAGAATACACATTCTTTTCAAGTGCTTATGGAACATATACTAAGATAGACCATATCTTGGACCATAAAATAAACTTTAACAAATTTAAAACAATTGAAATCATGGAGATTGTGTTCTCTAACTACGATGAAGCCAAACTAGAAATCAGTAACAGAAAGATGGCAGGAAAATCTCCAAACACTCGGAAACTAAATAATACACTTCTAAATAATCCATGGGTCAAAGAGGAAGTCTCAAGGGAGATAAAAAATACATTGAAGTGAATGACATTGAAAATATAGTATATCAAAAATTGTGGGACACAGCTAAAGCAGTGCTAAAAGGGAAATTTATAGCAATAAATGCATGCATTAGACAAGGGGAAAATTCTAAAGTCAATAATTTTAAGATCTCCTCTCGAGAACCTAGAAAAAGAAGAGCAAAATAACCGAAAAACAAGCAGAAAAAAATAAGAGCAGAAATCATTGAAGGAACAAGGAACTGTAGTCTGTTTATAAACATCTAAATGCAGTAGTATCATTTATTAAAATGGCAGTATGTTCTCCTTTGAGTTTCATTCTCACCTTTGTCAAAAATCAATTGGGTATATTTACATGTGTCTATTTTTGGGTCTCTGTTCTTTGACCCTCAGTTCTCTTCTGATTGTTCCTTAATACTCATTATGCGGGAATTAAATTAACTTCTTATAGATAGTAATGGTTATAAAGATAAATACAAAAGATTGTAAAGGATAATATATAGCTTTGGAAAAAATAGGTGATTTATTTTCTAGGCATTGTTTTCTGCCCCCCTTCTATGTCTTATGTAAAATGCCTGTAGATACAGGGGACCCTTTTCTCCTTTTTTAATACAGAATGCCAGTTCTATAATAAGCTTTGAATGTTGGTCATATGGTTGTTAGACATCAACCAGCCCATCACTCTTTCTAGAGAGGCCTCTGATGGGTTAGAATAGTTAATCCTCATAAACCATAAATCAGGTGACCTCCAGAGAGAAGGAGAGGCACTAAAGATATTTCACCCTCTATCTGAAGCCAGAGGCCTGAAGTTCCCCTGGTACGTTCAACTCTGATCTTATTCTGTGGGATCACTATCTGAACTATGCTCAATGAATGTACAAGGATAATATTCTATGTGTGAAAGCATTCTGGAGCCCTGCCTTCAATTCAGATCTTCTTCATCTCTTTGCTAAAGAATGACTCTTTTCTTTTCCAGGAACTTAGTCAATTTATTTTTCTTTTTTTTTGTAGTACGTGGGTCTCTCACTGTTGTGGCCTCTCCCATTGTGGAACACAGGCTCCGGACGCACAGGCTCAGTGGCCATGGCTCACGGGCCCAGCTGCCCTGCGGCATGTGGGATCTTCCCGGACTGGGGCACGAACCCGTGTCCCCTGCATCAGCAGGCGGACTCTCAACCACTGTGCCACCAGGGAAGCCCAGTCAATATTTTTTGAAACCAGTTTTTTATAAGAACTATTTTCTAATGTTTTTCTTTAAAAGGCTTAAGCCATTTTGTAAGTAGGCAAGATGGAAAACATGTTTGGATTGGATTGATAGATGACATAAAAATTTACGAGGGATTCATTTTTACCTTTGGTATCTACAAATTAAATTACCTTTCAGCCAAGGAATTTCACACCCTGCCTCCTAATGTTTGCTAGTGTGATATTGTTTTCCCTTGTGGTAAATGCCCACACAAGGAACAGGAGTCATGTGGATTACTCTCTCTCACTCTCTCTTTCTAGATAGACAGACAGATGACACTCATTTGTACCTAGGTCCATTTTACATGTCTACTACGACATGTAGTAGATACACATTTTGTTTATCCATTTATCTTTCCATGAACACTAGGATTGCTTCCATATTTTGGCTATTCTGAATAATTCTGCTATGAACATGGGTGTACAAATATCTATTTGAGTCTCTGCTTTCAGTTCTTTTGGTATATACCCAGAAGTGAATTGCTGGATCATATCATAATTCTATTTTCAACTTTTTGAGGAATAACCATATCATTTGCCACAGCAGCTGCACCATTTTACATTCCTACCAGAAATGCAAAAGTTTCCAATTTCTGCACATCCTTGCCAACACTTGCTTTTATTTCTTTTTCTTCCCCCCACTTTTCTTTTTTTTTGGATAATGGCTATCCAAATGGGTATGATACCTCATTTTGGTTTTGATTTGCATTTCCCTAAAAATTAGTGATGTTAAACATTTTTTTCATGTACTTATTGTCCATTTGCATATCTTCTTTGGAAAAATATTTAAGTCCTTTGCCTATTTTTGAATCGTTTGTCTTTTGTTGTTAAGTTGTAGGAATTCTTCATATATTTTGGATACTAATCTCTTATCAGCTATCTGATTTGCAAATATTTTCTGCAATTCTGTTGGCTGCCTGTTCACTCTGTTGATAGTGTCTTTTGGTGCACAAAAGTTTATAATTATTTTTTTAATGGTAACTTTTTAATATATATATATTTAACTTATTTATTTTTGGCTGCATTGGGTCTTTGTTGCTGCACACAGCCTTCTCATTGCGGTGGCATCTCTTGTGGTGGAGCAGGGCTCTAGGCGCACGGGATTCAGTAGTTGTGGCATGCGGGCTCAGTAGTTGTGGCTTGTGAGCTCTAGAGTGCAGGCTCAAGTAGTTGTGGTGCATGGGCTTAGTTGCCCTGCGGCATGTGGGATGTTCCTGGACCAGGGATTGAACCAGTGTCCCCTGCATTGGCAGGCGGATCCTTAACCACTGCATCACTAGGAAAGTCCCAAGTTTATAATTTTGATGTAGTCCATTTATCTATTTTTTCTTTTGTTACCTGTGCCTTTGATGTTATCTGCAAGAAAGCATTGTTATATGTAACGCTATGAAGGTTTTCCCCTTGATTTTCCTCTTAGAGTTTTATAATTTTATTTATTATTTTTGGGTCTTTGATTCATTTTGAGTTAATTTTTGTATAGGGTGTAAGGTCAGCATTCAACTTTATTTTTTTTTTGCATGTGGATATCTAGTTTTTCCAACAATATCTACTGAATAATTTTTATTTTTAATGGAAAATTCTGATTTTTATCATGCTGTTTGGTCTATAATTAATCTTTGCTTATGTTCATCACTTTTTTCTGTTAGTTTAATGTGAAAAGAGCTTAGTACATCTACTGCAGGAATGTCTGGATAGACACACACCACAGATACACACACAGACACATGCACATCAGTAAATTATAAACTATATGAGCTGTGTTTGCATGAGACCCCACTAGGCTGCTTGGGAAAATTATAGCAAATAAGACATTGTGGGACATATAGACACCATTGAATTTTAAAGAAAGGCTTTTGCAACATTTTGAAGGAAACTAAAGATAAGTTCCTTGCCTTATGGTTTAATCTCTACTGTATATTTTTGTGATTATCAGAGAAAATGATTAGTTAATCACAATATTCTTCAGATAGTTAAGTAACAATGGTGGTGGGACATGTATAATGTAGCAGCATAAGTCTAACCACCGCCAACTCTGATGTACACAATTTATGATTAATATATTATATATTTGAAATAAATTCACGATAATTATACCTTTGACAGTTTTTCTTTAATAATTTCATGTATACTTTTTTTTAAATTAATAAATTAATTTATTTTTGGCTGTGTTGGGTCTTCGTTTCTGTGCGAGGGCTTTATCTAGTTGCGGCGAGTGGGGGGCCACTCTTCATCGCGGTGCGCGGGCCTCTCACTGTCGCAGCCTTCTCTTGTTGCAGAGCACAGGCTCCAGACGCGCAGGCTCAGTAGCTGTGGCACATGGGCTTAGTTGCTCCGCAGCATGTGGGATCTTCCCAGACCAGGGCTCGAACCCGTGTCCCCTGCATTGGCAGGCAGATTCTCAACCACTGCGCCACCAGGGAAGCCCTCATGTATACTTTTGATTAAAATTTTTATCAATAGAATATAATTTAGTTATGAATAAGTATTTTGATAGATTAGGTATTCTGTAAATATTTTATGAATGTAAACTTCTAGTGAGAAACTTCAGGGCTTCAGGGCTTTCATTAATGAAAAGAAAGTAAAAACATTTTTTCTCATTTTATCTTTACCTGTTTTTGTGTAGGTTATCAAAAAGCATTGATTAAAATAAGATTTGAGGTTGTTGGTTGAATGCAACAGTCTAGGGCTGTTTCTTGGGGCTGTACAATGGGCAATATCAGAGGGAACTGGCCTAAGTTAGTTGTAGAACCCAGGTTAGAGGCTACTTACATCTTCTACAGATGAAACCTTTTTCCTGACTTAACTGGTTTGGAAATTTATACATTCAAGTTATTTTATTTTAGTGATTATTACTTCATAACATTTACATGTAACAAATTAAAATTGAGTCAAGAGCTCTATCCTTCTTCCAAACAATATAAAGAAATTAATTCCTTTAACTCTGAACTTCCATCTTTCAGCTTCAGTGCTATTGTTGTTGTGTATTTTAGTTGCATCTTGTTCTCTGACCCACCATAATCAGTGATAATTATTATTATTTTAACAATTAATATTTATTTAAATTTCCATCAGATTAAGTAATATCTTTATTTAGTCTTGGTTCTTGCATCCCAAGCCTGCCTTCTTGATTCAGTTTTCTTATTGCTGAGTTACTTACTTGGTAGTTATTTCAGCAAAGGTCTGTGAGTGACAAATATTTAAGACTTATTGTGCAGGAAAATGTTTTAATTTCACTGTTACCTGTGAATGATCGTTTAGCTGAATAGAGGTTGACAGTAATTTTTCCTCAGCACTTTGAAATTGTCTTCTGGCAAGTATTAGTGCTTATGGTTTGCTATCAATATAGTTGTGCTTTTGTAGATAATTTGTATTTTCTCTCAGATATTTTGTAAAATGTTCTCTTTGTTTTGATAGCTTGCATTCCATTAGATGGAGATCTATATTTGTTTATCCTGTTTGGAACTTGTTGTGCTTCTTCAGTCTGAGAATAACTCATGTCTTTATTTAATTGAGGACAATTTTCAGTTTTTTTAAATATAATTTTTTGCCATTCTTTATCCTCTATTTTTTATTTTCATTTTTATTGAAGTGTAGTTGGTGTACAATGTTTCAGGTATACAGCAAAGTGATTCTGTTATACATATATTCTTTATCCTCATTTCATTGGAAATTTCTGTCATACATATCTTGGAGCTACTCATTCTATCATCCATGCCACTTAAATAGTCTGTCATATTTGCCATCTGTTTTACCTCTGTTTTGTATTTTGGGTAATTACTTTCAATCCATTCCAATTCATTAATTTTTTTCCAGCTATTTCTAGTCAACTCTTCAACCTATCCATTGAATTTTTTAGTTCGATGACTCTAATTTTTGCTTCTAGCATAAAAAGTGTTTTTCAAATCTGTTTTTTTCCCTACCTTTCTGTTGTTACCTCATGGCTTCTACTTTTCTCTTTTATAGATTACTATATTCAGTTTTGGAGTGCACATTCCACCATCGCTTTAGGCGACTACTTCAAAGAGACTTATTTTCTTGTGTGGTTTGTAATCTTGTGAGCTAGTCTTCACAAGAAGCTGTTTTTCATGAGAATCAAGAGTATTCTGCACAATGGAAGTATGTCATCAGTTGTTTCAATTTTGTCTCTGTAGAGGTGCCAATAGCATTGTAGACAAGTTCACCCTGATGTCTCACAGATTCTTAAAATTCAATTTCTCCACAAAGACTACATCATTTCCTCTACCCCAGACTTGCTTCTCCTGTTGTGTATTCCCTTTCTCAATGAAGGGGACTGTATTAGTTTGCTAGGGCTGCTCATAACAAAGCATCACAGACAGGGTGTATTAAGCCACAAAAGTTTATTTTCTTACAGTTGTGGAGACTAGAAGTTGGAGATCAAGGTGTCAGCAGGGTTGATTCGTCTGAGGCCTCACATTGGCTTGTAGGTGGCCACCTTCTCCCTTTGTCTTCACATAGGCTTCCTTCTGTGTGACTGTGTCCTAATCTCTTCTTATGAGGACACCTGTCATACTGGATTAGGGCTCACACTAATGACCTCATTTTGACTTAATTACTTCTTTGAAGGCCTTATCTCTAAATACAGCGCTTTCTGAGGTACTAGGGGTTAGAACTTCAACATATAAATTTTTGGGGAGGGGAACAGAATTCTGGACACAACAGGTATCAACCAGTTACTCAAGCTAGAAATCTGGACATTGTGCTTTACTACTCCCTATTTACCCTCTTGCTTCAAGTAGTCACCATTGATTCTATTTCCTAAATATCTTACAAATTTATCCAATTCTAAGAATTTCACTGCCACTTCCCAACTTTTGGCCATAATTATTTTTTCCCCGGGATAATAGCAATAATTTATTTGCTGATTTCTTTCCCCCCAATATTGCATTCTTATACTCTTTCTTACACATGATGATAGAATACTTTTTTTTAAAAAAGGAAATACTTATGATTATAGCTTTGTCTATCCCTGCTGAAAATTCTTAGAAGTCCAAAATCTTTTCTGTGGTTAAGGAATCTTTGATGAATGGAGTCTACATTTCTTTCTATGTGTTTAGAAACATTTTTTGTCTTATGCTTTTTTTGTTGTTGTTGTGGCCTCTCCCTTTGCGGAGCACAGGCTCCGACGTGCGGGCTCAGCGGCCATGGCTCACTGGCCCAGCCGCTCCGCGGCCTGTGGGATCTTCCCGGACCGGGGCATGAAACCGCGTCCCCTGTATTGGCAGGTGGACTCTCAACCACTGCACCACCAGGGAAGCCCCTGTCTTATGCTTTTTACTAAACTGTTTTAAATTCCCTGCACAAGATATATACTCTCCAGCCTCTGGCCATTTGCATCTTGTTCTTCATACTTGGAGCAGTCTCCTCCCTCCCCTTCACCTCACTTTTGAACTCCTACTTATCTTTTAGATTTTGGCATAAAAGTTTTTTTTTTTTCTTTTTTTTATGAGGAAGAATTTCACCACCCTCTAAGTCAGGTAAGGGGCTCCTTAAATTGTCCCCCCATCATAGTGCATAGTGCACACCATGTTGCAATTGCTTATTTCCTGGCTGTATTATCCTCTATTCTGGAAGCCCCATTAGAGCAGGGATTATTTGTATATAGTTCACAACTGTGTCAACTGCCTAACCCATAGTAGGCACTTAGTAAATACTGACACTTGGCATACTCCATATTATTTTTTTGAAACAGTGGATTGAATGGTACCTCATTTTCCCGACCATCCTATTTAAAAGTTCAACCCTATTGTCCTTTCATGCTTTATTTTATAGAGAAGTATCCATATCTGATTTTCTATCTATCTATCTATATCTATCTATCTATCTATCTATCTATCTATCTATCTATCTATCTATCTATCTATCTATTGTCTTTCTCCTCCCTGTCTCTACAAGTGTAAAGCTTGTACTACAGACTAAACATACATGAGAACTGAAAAGTTTACTTATGCTTTTATATGTCTGATGATTGAAGAAATTTTATACAAACGAATTTCCTGCTTCTTACATTTCAAACCTTGGTGCCTTCCATAAGACATGTTCACATCACTATACTACCTCTGGCCCTACACCTTTGTGTCACGATGCTAGGTGAGTTGGCACAGTGAATGATGGGAGGGTCCTGGAAGCCATCCCTGCACTGGGGTAGCTAGCAATAACTCAGCCATACACAGGCATGACTGTGACGCTCATAATATATCCCGCGCCACCCCCAACAAAATCTGTCTTCAAATTTCTCTTTAACTTCATCCCCCAAAATGCCTGTGACCACTCCAGTGCCATATAATATCAAGGGAAATTAGAATGAAAAGAGATAGTGGCCTTAACTAATTGTGTCTGTTTGTTTTTTACTTTTGCAAGTTTTACAGAACATTCAACCATGTGAACACATCACTAGGGGACTTGGAAAGGTCTGTGCAAGTGAGGGTCCTTGAAGCTTAACTTCATTCTGTTCAAGATGAACGTGCTACTGAAGGCAGTGCTGCTCTGGTTAGAGTGGGGACATAGGTGGGATTGGGGGCTGGAGCCAGACCCCGTGAAATCCACTAATTCCTCCCTTCCCACTGCTAGGAAGACTCTAAGAGCCCCCCTAAAGTATTTCCGATCACAGATGAAAACAACTGCCCTGTACCATCTTACTTTCCAGTGTTAATTCCTTGAACTTGCTTAAGAACCAGACTTGGAGTAAGAAACATTAATTTTTCAAACATGGAGATAAAGGACAATTTCTTTCAGCAGAAAAGCTCTTTCATATTGTTAAGACTGGTTCTGTATTTACTATCAAAAGGATAATTCAAATCTCTACTCCTGATCTCTTAGAAAATAGCCAGACTTTCAAGATCATATCAAAACAAGTGGCAAATACCCTCTTTTGAAAGGGAAATGAAGAATCAGTGCAGAGAGCTGCTGTGAAGGCAGTGAGGGGTAGTTCAATCAGACTTTGATTATAGGTATATTACCTCTGTCAGCTGAGCCATCAAACCAGCCGTAGTGATTAGGGTGCACAATATAAATGCCTGCCCATATGAACACAATTTTGTAAGTAGCACATGGAAGTTTCCAGCCATAACCAAGTAATATTATTCAAGAAGAGATGACTTCAAGACTCTCCATGCATGCTATAGGCCCCTTACATGGAAACCGTTTTTAGATTCAGTGATATTCAGCCTCCTGCTGTGAACTCGCAGGCACACAGAGAAAAAATTCAGAATGCAGCTATCATCCAAGAAATGAAGGTGGTATGTAGTTTTGTAACCAAACTGTGGCAAGTGGTATGTAGTTTAATCCCTGAAAAGACAATCCCTGCTCTTTTGTTTTTAATAAAATGGAAACTGTAGTCTAATATTTGTGAACATTGATAGAGATGATGACAAAGCACAAGTATATGGTTAATTTATATAGTGTAGAAAACTGAACTTTATTCCTGGTGTCAGGATAGGGGAACCCAATGAAGCATCTTCCAAGAACTCGAAAATTTCGATTGTCTACTAAGAGTTAAACTAATCACGTCCAAGTATAATAGATGTTATTATCTGTAAGAGTAAATATGTGGCCAACAAGTAAGGGAACAACTAAAACACCAACAAAGGTGAACTGGACGGAGTCATTTATAGGAGAAAGTAGGGGAATGAGATTACATTTGGGGAGAGGAAACATCACCAATTATTTCATGGTCAGTTTGGAGAATGTGTGACAGTGATGGGCCTTGGAGGCACTGATGGGGAATACTCAGAAGAGCCAATGTTGACAGTGTCCATCTAAACACTATCCAGTGGTGAGAATTTCTTGGCCAAGTAGATATGTGTCTCTCAAGATAAACTCCATGAGAGCAGGAACACTGCATTTCTTGTTTACTGGCACACAGTAGTCACCCAGTAAATACATGTTAAATGAAGTTGTGAAGAAATAATGGTGGCAAGCCTGTCCTTTCATTGAGTGCTGTATCTTATCAACTAACTCGCCTTGTTCTGAATCTATGCAAATTTATGATAATTTGTATTCTTATGTAGCTTGTTTATAGGGAAAAAGCTTCTGATTTGGTCAAATTGTCATTCTAGTATCTGAGAGTTTAGTTAATGTTGTCTACTCCTGAGAACTTTATTATTCTCATTTGTGTTCACAAATTTAGGTATCTCTCCTGCACAGTTTATGCCTACAATGAACTTACAGTGGATAACAACCACCTTGGGAGTCTTTTCTGGGAGTTGCTGGTCTTCTTAGGTGACATTCCATTTCACTGACATCTTCTGAGAATGTGCGATACTTTCTATTAATATTAGCTTTTTGGAGACCTTTTGTTATTATTAAAAACATAGGCTTTATGATTACAAGGAATATTTTTGTTTTGTGTTCATCAGACATAAAGCATTTCCTAAGTAGAATCAATTATGCTCTTGCAACAGGACCATGAAGAGGTGACTCGAGGCTACTTTCTACAACATAAATAGCTTAAGGATTTAAAAAGTTGTAATAGAGCCTATTTGTTATTCCTCTGCTTATTAAAAGAAAAGACATCTTTCATCACTACTTTATGTTAAAGATGTGGTAGAAATATCAACAAGCCAGGACAAATAAATGTGCTAGCAAGATGTCCAGGCTAGGAAAGTATCACTATTAGCAGGAAACCACTGCTCCTGATCATGATTGCACTATCAAAGTAGAAAGATTATGTTACTGTTCTTACAAATCGCATTTGCCAAGATGCTCACAACAGAATCCCAGAGCCCTGGTGGTGCTGGGAGAATTGGCAGCAGTGGCAGAGGAGACTATTAATGCCTCTTGCCTTATACAGGGTTTTGTAATTAGAGAATATGCAAGGTGACACATTATCTTAGTGGACATCAAAGGTTATTATTTAATTATTGCTCAAGTGTAAAAACATTGTTAAGATTGCTGTCATGATTTTATTTTTTCACATTGCAAATTAAATAAACAATGACTAAGAGACACTTTATTTCCTCATAGGAATTCAGGATTGAGTATTATTTTTATTTGCAATGAATTGTGAAGGCCACTTCTCTAGTTTAATATTCAGTTCATGTTCAGTTATATAGATTCTCATGCTGTAGTTTTTTGGTGTAGTTACAAATTGACTTGAGAGTTTTGACTACATTTGAATTCATTTATATAATTCAGAACAGAGATACCACTTAGTGATTTGGATCAGAGAAAGTAAATGTAGTTGAACTCTGGGATACACAGAGAATCTCCATATCAAAAAATGATGTAATTATAGCATTTAATAAATATTTGTTCTGGAGTTCAGCATGACTCACTTCTAAGTGGGAGGAATAAATGTACTGAACTTTTAAAGTTATTGTTCTTTTTATCAGTTAATATTTTTATTTTTAAAATAAAATATGAGTTTACTTTCATTGAAATGCACATTATAAATTCAGTGAATCTGATAAATGCATACTCCACTGTAACAACACTTTTGTCAAGATAAAGACCATTTTAGGTTTGTACAATTATAAATAAAACTGCTGAAAGCAGTCTTGTACAAGTCTTTTTGTGGACATACGTTTTTATTCTATTGGTAAATACTTAGAAATGGAATTACTGGGTCATAGCTTGGGAATATATTTAACTTTACAAGAAGCTGCTAAACTGTTTTCCAAAATTATTGTCCATTTTATATTTATATATCCACAAGCAATGTATGAGAGTTCTGGGTGCTCCACATCCTGGTCAACATTTGACACTGTCAATTTTTAATTTTTCTCCCCATTCTAGTGGGTGTATGGTTATGTCTCACTGTGCTTTTAATTTGCATTTCTCTATAATTAATACTGCTGAACATATACTCATGTCTCTATTGTCTATTAATATAAATCCTTTTGTGAGGTGACTGTACAAATCTTTTGCTCATATTTAACTGGGGTAAATGGAAATTTATCATTGAAATTTTCTTTCATTTCACAGGAAGAGGTACAAGGTTGTGATAAGTTAAAAATTAATATTGTAATCTCTAAAGCAATCAATTAAATAACAAAAAAGTAAAGCTAAAAAAACCAAGAGAGGAGATAAAATGGAATAGTAAACTATACTTTCTTCATCCAAAAGAAAACAGGAAAGGGAGGAAAAAGAAACAAAACAGAAAGAACAAATGGAAAAGGAATATCGAGATAATGGACTTAAACCCAACCATATCAATCAATTGCATCATCATTTATTTATTTTGACCTATTTTTTCTTTTTGAAAGTAAAATTACATGTATATTAATCTGCTTGATATCTTTCCACAGATCACTGAGTCAATGTTTAATTTTTTAACTTTTTTTCCTTCGTTTTCTAATACCTTCCACTTCTGTGTGTCCTCCAGATTATCAATTGAGCTTGAAACACCTCACTAGCACTTCTCTTCTGAGCCTCTGCTAAACCTGCCTATCCATAGCTTAAAACACAGCTAAATCTCAAGATGGCTGTGCTCTTGCCTGTATCTCCTTTTCTGGATACAACATAGTCTTAAATGATTTCTTTTTAATATCCTTTAAAATATTATTTTAAGGGTAAGCAAGAGATAGAATAAGGAGTATCAGAATAATTTTACATAAATAGGGAGAAGCAGAGGAGTCACAAAATGATTGGAATTGCTGCAGGAAATACTGCAGTGAAAAAAAAACAATTTTAATCCATTGTTTGTGATTGTTATAATTTTTTTGTTATCTGAACTCAATTCCTTCAAAAGTGGAATTTACTAATACTAGTTAGTGAAATTCAGCAGCATATGCTGGTACAGCTGTGATAGTTGTTAAAACACTGATAGCTTCTGTATATGACAGAATATAGCTGCTGCCTCCAAGCCCTCTGAATGCCTGCTGCTGCCCCAGCTGCCCCAGTCACCACAGCCCCTCATCTCAGGAGTCTCTATAACTACCCATAATCCATGAATTTAAGGGTTAAGATTTAGACATTTTTCACAGAATGAAAAAAACAATCCTAAAATTTGTGTGTAATCACAAAAGACTCTGAATATTCAAAGCAATCTTGAGAAAAAATAACAAAGCTGGAGGTGTCCTGCTCCCTGATTTCAGACTATAGTACAAAGTTACAGTAATCAAAACAGCATGGTACTGGCACAAAAACAGACACACACAGATCAATGGAACAGAATGGACAGTCCAGAAATAAACCCACACACTTATGGTCAATTAATCTACAACAAAGAAAGCAAGGATATACAATGGGGAAATGACAGTCTCTTCAATAAATGGTGTTGGGAAATTGGAATGCTACTTGTAAAAGAATAAAACTAGAACATTTTCTCACACCATATACAAAAATAAACTCAAAATGGATTAAAGACTTAAATGTAAGACCTGAAATCACAAAACTCCTAGAAGAAAACATAGGTAGTAGACTTTTGACATTGGTCTTAGTAATATTTTTTTGAATCTGTCTCCTTAGGCAAGGGAAACAAAAGCAAAGATAAAGAAATGGGACTACATCAAACTAAAAAGCTTTTGCACAGTGAAGGAAACCATCAACAAGATGAAAAGGCAACCTACTGAATGAGAGAAAATGTTTGTAAATTATAGGTCTGATAAGGGTTGATATCGAAAATATATAAAGATCTCATACTTAATATAAAAAAAAACAAGCAACACAATTTAAAAATGGGCAGAATAGGCATTTCTCCAAAGAAGACATACAGATGGCCAATAGGCATGTGAAAAGATTCTGAACATCACTAATCATCAGGTAAATGAAAATCAAAACCACAATGAGGTACCACCTCATACCAGTCAGAATGGCTATTAACAACAACAACAAAGAAACAACAGGTGTTGTCAAGGATGTAGAGAAAAGGGAACACTTGTGCACTGTTGGTGGGAATATAAATTGGTACAGCCACTATAGAAAACACTGTGGAGGTTCTTCAAAAAATGAAAAACAGAACTACCATTCGTTCCAGCCATTCCACTCCTGGGTATTTACCAGAAGAATACAAAAATGCTATCTTAAAAAGATATATACACCCAATGTTCATAGCAACATTATTTGAAATAGCCAAGATATGAAAACAACCTATGTGTACACCAAGAGATGACTAAAGAAAATATGGTATATATATGCAATGGAATATTACTCAACCATAAAAAGAATGAAAATTTGCCATTTGCTACAACATGGATGGACTTGGAAACTATTATGCTCAGTGAAATAAGTCAGGCAGAGAAAGATAAATACTGTATGCTTTCACTTACATGCAAGATCTAAAAAATAAAACATGAATAAATATTAAAAAAACAGAAATAGACACAGATACAGAGAACAAACTAGTGGTTACCAAAGGGGAGAGGGATTGAGGGAGGGTCAAGATAGGTGAAGGGGATTAAGAGGTACAAATTACCAGGTATAAAATAAATAAGTTACAAAGATGTAATGTGCAGCACAGGGAATAAACTTTGTATGGTGTATAATCTATAAGAATATCAAATTAGTATGCTGTACACCTGAAACTAATATAATAAGTCAATTATACTTCAATTAAAAAAAGATTTGGCTTAGTAGGGGGACTACTGTGACATATTCCACACTATTGGTGTCTTATGCTATACTATTAGTGGTTAAATATTTCTAAGAGCACCCTTACTTATATATACATTATGATTAAGCTTCGCCATATTCATGGAATTGTATTAAGCTTTCAGCTGGGTGAGCTGATTGGAAAAATATAATAGCTGCAGTCCAAGTATTTGTCAGAGAATATTATCTTGATTTTAATGCCATGCAATGCTTTTTGGAAGTTGGTATTAGCCATCTTCTTAGCCTAAGGATTACATGAGTGATATGCAATCCATCCATTCCCTATTTTAGACATGAAAATTTATCCCTAGAAATTATCATACTAAGTGAAGTAAACCAGACAGAGAAAGACAAATACATGGTATTGTTTTTATGTGGAAACTAAAAAAATGATACAAATGAACTTATATACAAAACAGAAATAGACCCATGGACATAGAAAACAAATGTATGGTTACCAAAGGGGAAAGGTGAGGAGGAGGAATAAATTGGGAGTTTGGGATTAACATATACACACTACTATATATAAAATAGATAACCAACGAGGACCTACTTTATAGCACAGTGAACTATACTCAGTATTTTGTAATAATCTATAAAGGAAAAGAATCTGAAAAGAAATATATATGTTTGTATAACTGAATCACTTTGCTGTACACCTCAGACTAACACAACATTGTAAGTCAACTATACTTCAGTAAAAAAATTAAAAATATAAAAGTTTATCCTTGAATTAGATTTCAGAGAGATCTTTATTTTAGAGTGAATTGTTTTATCCCTTTCTTGAATTGCTTTAACTAAATTGCAGTTGGTAGTATACCATTAGTCTGCACTGAAAGATGTTTTGAGAAATAACATTCAGAATTTTCTTTCTATTGAAATGTATTCTTTATAAGAATTCAGGGGAGAAACTCTTCCCAGGGCCTAGTAGGGGAGAAATAATTTTGCTTCTTCACAGTTACTGTTTGTTTTCATGTAAGGAAAACTGTCTTTTGAGTAACAAATTGGGTTTCCCTTACTGGATCAAGCGTTAACAATCTCAGATCCAAATTTGTTTTCTACCTTTAACAATTCTTCATTCTGTCTTTATTTCTATTAAAAAATCTTATATGGCAGATACTTTTATAAATTTACATCAGTTTTAAGCAAGGGTGAGTACAGTTAAGTAAGCAAAACATGCAAATGAAACACAATAAGCTTTCCACTAAAATATTTCTTTGTGTCCATGAAGCTGGAACCCAACAGCTAGATTGCAAGGGCAGGAGGCTCCAATATTTCTGTGAAGTTTCATTGTCAGCTGAGGCCTTCATGTTGTGTGTGTGTCATTGATGCAAAGATGCACATCTTTTCCACATTTTATAGTGAAAAATCTAGATGCACTTTACAATTGATAGTGCCTGAATTAGAGGGAATATGATATTTGTATGTATTTGTGGATGGTAAGGAAAAAGAGAGAAGTTGTCTTCATTTTCTCTTTAATAAACTAGCTGAAGCCTTGCCTTTTCTATTATGTGTCACAGCCTGTATCCCTCTTTCCCCATCCTCTGTCTGGCAAACCTCACGCACTTTTCAAAGCTAAGCACAAATATCCTGTTCCCTAGGAGACCTTCCTTGATGCTTCTGTTAAGGTTAGGGTACTTTTTTCATGCTTTTAGTATCCAGTTCCTCTTTGCACTTACTATACTCTTATAATTCTCTGTTTAGGTGTTTGTGAAGCAACATAGCAGAATAGTTAAGCACTTGGCCTCTGGAAGTAGACAACTTTGGATTTAATTTTACTATATTAACTTTTGGGTGAGTTGCTTAAACTCTGCTGCTCAGCTTGTTCACCTGTAAAATGGAATTATCGTGGTAACCTATCTCATGGGATTATTTCAAAGGTTAAATGAGTTAACACATTGAGAGCACTGTTTGGAACAGTAAGTGTTTCTCTTCTTCCTCCTCCTCCATCTTGTCTTTCTTCTTTTTTTTCTTCTTGTTATTACTATTTTTGTTGTCCACACTGTAATGTCAGCTTGGGAAGCAGGAGCTGCCTAAACTCCCTCTAAGTTTTTTATTTCTAATTTCATTTTCATTTCTAATTTCCCAGAACCTACAAGAATGCTTGGTACAAGGAAGTCCTTACTAGATGTTACCAGTAAATAAAATCCTGTATTAGAGATGAATTTTGAGTGATATGTCATATTTTAGTGAAAACTGAACTGTGTTTATGAAAATGCTTTATGAAATTGAGCTAGTGTAACTATCAGAATATCTTTCTAGATGGTATAAAATCATTCCCTTTATTGGAAAGGATTCAATTACCTATTTAATAAACAGTAAGTGAGTGCCACCTGTGTAAGAAACTGTCCTAGCTACATGGGAATGCAGAGGCGAAAAGAACCTCTGCCTTCAAGGAACTAATTTTCTAATGTAAAGAAGTGAGAGCATATGGTTTTTTTAACTGGACATTTTGTTTGTTACGAAAATGCCCTTAAATCTAGCAGTTTGTGATAGTATATACAAAAATAAGAAAATTTATTATTCCATAAATTAATTTTGTCCCTCAGGATAATATTCAGAATAATAATTTCTTCCCCAAAGTTTAAAAAAATTACTATTTCCTTATTGTTGATTTCTGTGATGTATTCTTTAGATTGAGAACCATTTATGGCGTTAGATATTGTCCTTGAAAAACCTTTTGCATTTCTTGGCTTCTTTTAGTAAGTTATGTTTGATCTTACTTAGAACCACTACAAGTTGTTTTATTGAAATTTGGGCCCTTAGTTTCAAGTTTTTCCACTGGTATCCATTTAACTCAATTGCTCAGTACATAAAAGTAGCTCATTAAAATAAACCCAGCGCTCTTATGTTTATGTTGTGCTTCTAAAACAGCAGTAGCTTATGAATCCTTTTTTTCCGGTTGCTTGTTTCTTTTTAAAGAAAGTGCTTGGGCACCATTGACTTGTACAGTGAAAAATATTTTCTTGAGAGATATTCTTACACAGTCTTTGTTTCGTGAGAATTTTCTTTTTAACCTTTAGTTATTCCATGTGTTTTAGTGCCTACTCCCAAATTCTAGCTGATGTAATTTCTCCTATGGTATATATCTCGACAGATGATTCCTCCAAAATTTATGAGTACTATATAGCAATCCTTAATTCTGGGGCAGGATTCCATCTCCTGAATGTGGTTATCACTTATAGTCTTGCCAGTTTTGCTTCTTTTTACTTATTTTGTCCATCTGGCAGTATACTCCCAAGCCTTTACAATTTATGAATCACTGGCAATATTCACACCCAATTGTCTATGACTCACTAGAATCTTTGCCAGATTTCTCAGCATTTAAAGGATATATTCCTATTTTATGTTCTCTTGTTTTAACAGGAACAGTTGGCACATATGCTTCTTTATACTGTAATTTCAAAAATGGATGCCAGGTTGAAAATCGTTCCCATATTTAAATCATTTACACATGTAGCCTCTTGTTCTAAAAACTCACAAATTAAGACCTCTTTAGGCGCTGCTTTTAACAAATGTGGATGTCAGACTTAAACAATGTGAACTTCTCTAGGTGAGACATTAGAGTGAATAAATTATTTCAGTTCTGTAGGAAAATTGGGAATGTTAACTCTCTTTAGATGAATTATAATTTCCAAGGATTTCGTCCTTGTTTCCAATAATGATAAAAGCATAGGCTCTGTTACTCACTAGCTGTGTGATTTTAAAGATATTAATAGCTTTTCACGTTTCCTCATTTGTAAATATTTGTGTCAATACCTATGAGGTTACCTCTTCAGCACTTTAAGAAATTCTTTACATGGAATTTGTTCCTTGGAAAATATTTTTATTGATTAGAAGTAGTTTAGAAGATACTTACATAAAAGATGAATATATGGAAAGAAGAACTTAATATATATTTTTTTCAGACATGGGTATACCCACATATAATCATCTCACCTTTTTTTTTTTTGTAGGGGGCAGAGGTGAATAACTCATTATTATCTTAAGTATATGAAGATAGCATATAATTTAACAGAGAACAATACCATACCATATCACTATAAAAATGCTAAAGATATGAACTAATAATTCATGTATGTACAAACACAAAAAAATTACAATTTGATTAAAAACATGGGTAAAATATTCAGTCTCTATAGTGATCAAAGAAACACCAAGTAAACAATAAAATTTCATTTTGAATCCATGAATTGATAAAGATTTAAAATCATAATAGGTAGGGGTGCATGGTTTTAGAAAATGGATGTTCTTTTTTAAAAAATTTTATTGAAGAAAGAATATCTCAATACCTGTGATTTATTCCAGGAGTTCTGATACAAGAAAATGGACATTCTTATACATTTTTGGTAGAACTGTAATTATATTATTTCTAGAAGTCAACTTGGCATCATGTCTCAAAAGCCTTAATATATTTCTAATGCACTGTGAACCTACAATTTATTTATAGAAATGTATTCTATATAACCAGAAAAGCCCCTACACACATGTATAATATATGCACATATGCATATTAATTGAATATTGTCATTAACAGTGGGAAATCAATATAAATCTCCATCAATAGATTTCTCATGTCACCAACAAAACTGTTCCTCCCTTGGTTTTCCCCATTTCAGTCAGGGGACTTGCTTAGACAAAAAACTTGTTTCTTCTCCTTCTCTCACTTTCCATATAGGGTGAGTCCCAAGTCCACTTTTTGACATCCCAGAAAATAACAAGGGATATAATGTATAAACTCATTTAAAACAATAGATGGCTTTATGTTAACAGCATCAGAAAAGTAAAAAGAAGGAGCATATACATCTGTACATGTACATTAGCTCAGAGAGAAGAAATACAGAGCAGAGAGGCTGGATATAACTTCTTTTTGGATGCTCGACTGTGTAAATAATTCTCTTCTCGGAACTACAAGTTTTTTTATATACCAACTTTAGACTTTGGGTGATAGCCTTATTCCTTGAAAGTACCTTAGCTTAGGAGAGACCTTTCTATAAGGCACAAAAACAAGGAAGATGAAGCTCTATCTAATATACTTATTTACCTTCTGAAATAGAATAATCACTTCCCATTGTTTTTATTACTTTGTTGTTGTTTTTATTATATTTGGATTTGAGTACATTTTGAACCGTCATATAAGACCTGTTCTTTAACAGCAATTGTCTTTAACAGCAATTGGAAGACGTGACTTTCTTTCTTTCTGCTGATATATGCTCTCTTGATAAAAGTTCCTTCTAGATATTTTGGAATATTTTAAACAGAATTTTTAATTCTTGTGAAATATCACATACTAGCATTAATTACCTATATTTTTCCAATTGGAAAGATGTGGTGAAGTGAGTGCATTGGCTAAGTTTATTTAGCAAGAAAATCAATATATAAAAAAATGAAAGCAGATATACTGAATATATTGTGGTATTTGTCCAACTGGTCTTCCCCTAACTTTATATTTTCACTCAGCTTACATAAAATGGAGGCTGCAAGCAAAACACAGTGCTGTCTAAACGTAGTTGTCATTGTGGCCTAACAAGTTTGATTAGCTCCATTAGCAAGAATACCCTGCAGGGAACTTTAGATAAAAAACATTAAAAACTTGTATTGTCAACAAATTCTTAATCCTAGCTGAGTCTGGTAGCCAATTTAGAAATTGATTGTCTCAAGCAGTTGGATTTACCGGGGTTACTGTATCAGTATCATATCTGATACTTCTTTTTTTTTTAGATACAAGTAATAGACTTCCGCTGCCTTCCTCATTATTCCATTTCCATGGGATAATCTGGATTTCCATTGAAAGCATTGTTCGGCAATGTGAAAAAGCATTCATTATGAGGCGCTGGATATAGCCAACAGGAGTCCTTTTAATTTTTATTATTAGTTGAATTTATGAAAACTTCACAGGGAAAAGGGAATAAAATATCTCTGCTCATAGTTAGTGCCATATTCTGATTTTTATATTGGTTGTATTTTTAAAAAGTTAATGCTTTATAGGTTAGTGTGCTTTATATAGAAGTCAAAAAGAATCAGACTGGTTTTGGAGAAGAAGTAATATTGCCTTCTTTGTACCATTCTCTGGTAAAAACATTTCAGAGATTTTGTAGGTCATAATTTCAGATTTACAAATGATTTTTAAATATTTTCCCTAAAAGTTCTATTTGATTTATAAAGTCAATATGATCCTACCCAGATTCAGCCAGAGGTTTTCTCCTGGTCTTCAACATTCAGATTTCTCATCACACTAGTGGCAGATAACAACTTATCTTCCATAGAGTTCTTGAATGGACTAAATTAAATGAATATATGTTAATCACCTGGAACAGAAAAGGTGCTCAATTCTAAAAAGAAAAGAAAAAAGAGAGAGAGAGATGCCCATTTATCACCAACCCTTTCCCCCTGACATTGAACCGGTTCTCCTTTCCTCTGAACTTCTATGGCACTGGGGACTGTGCCATTTCTTTGCTATGTCATTTACTACCTCGTATTGCTAATGTTCTTAGCATTAATAGTTTGAATTCATCATGTTTCACACCAAATCTGTTCCTCATCCGGGATTTCTATCATGGTGAGTGATAGAACACCATACAAAGAGGTGTTTAAGCACAAACTGGACACCATGTGTGACTCTCCCGTCTGATTCCTCAACAGTAAATGTGAAGTTCTGTGCCATCTCAATATCTCTGTTCTCTGTCACTTTTTGACGTCTTTCCTTAGCTCAAGGTTTGATCACCTCTTGCCTGGATTACTGCTACAACTTTCCACAGCTGGTTGGATTCCAGCATTGTTCACATTTAATCCATTCTCCCTCATGCAGCCAAAAATATATTTGCTAAAATACAAATATGACCATATCACTTTCCTGCTTAAAATTTTTCATTGGTTCTGAAATACTTTTAAAGTCCAAATTTCCTACCATGGCATACGAAATATTTTATGATCTAACACCTACTTAGTTATCTAGCTTTATATCTGGGAACTCTTTCCACTGTCCACTCTAATTTCCTCCCATACTGAGATGAACACAGATATTGACTATGTTGATGAATGTGGAATGGGACTTTTCCTTTTGTCTTAGAATTTCTGCTAAAGCCTCAAAGTTAAGGGCAGTAGGCAATAGGTATTTACAACTTCTAAAGAGAGCTGCTAGACATTTCTATAGAACAGCCTAAAACATAATAATGTAAGTTTGTGACTTATCATTTTCTATCACCCACATCCAACCTATACAAAAGAAAATTAGAAATGCAAAAGACAGTTTATTGGAAAGTAGGAGAATTACTAGTGGTGATGGTGCTATGGTATTTCCCTTCCTCTCACCATGGAAATCCGAGGGATTTCATCCACTTCTCCAAAACGCATGAGGAGTCATCAGAAGTATCACTTACAGAGGCTGGAGTTGTCTGAAAGAGGGGAATTCATATCTCTTGTTGTATGTTTACTGTACTGTGTATTGCTAGCTTGGACTCTGGTATATACTGGAGCAGAGAGTTGAGAGAATTCTTGGAAGAATTCTCCCCTAGGGATTTGAAACATATGAACACGGAGCCTTGTGATTGCCTTCCCCTGGTGAATTTGAAGTCAGGAAGCTGACTGGAGTACCAATGTGAAGAAGACAAGGCAACAACTGGTAGAAGAAGCATTTGTCAGAGCAAGAATATGGGAGTTTCCCATAGGCCAAGTGGATGTTATAGAGGGAGCACTGAACTCCTGCAGGGGTGAAGAGAAGCCTGCTATATGTTCTGCATGAAAGTGTACCTCCAGCAGCAGGAGTTTGGAGGGTTTGCCAAAGATCTGTGGAGTATGTGTCTGTTTGGAACAAATGCAGTGCACAGGACCCTACAGAGGCCAGGGATGGTCTCTAGAGAACTTCCAAGCATCTCATGAAGCAACCAGCATTTGAATGCTCTCCATAATGCAGGGCCTGATATCCAGCTGGGGTCAGCCAAGAGAGAACTACAAGCATGCCTGCCAAATATGAAAACCTCTGCCATCTGTCTTCTAATCCTTTCTCCCCTTATTCCCTATGTTGGGGAAGCTTGGAGGGATGGAGAGGAGATAGAGCAGAAGGAGTGAAGAAATAGACCAAGCTCCCTACCCACCACAGGTCTGGGGGCTTAAGCTGGGGAGAGGAGAGAAAGTATGCTTAACTCATTCCTTCAATAAATATTTATTGAGAATTTATTGTGTACCTGCCACTTTTCTAGGCACAGGGAATACAACAGTGAACAAAAAAAGAATGATCTTTGTCTTTATGGACCTTATAACCTAATAGAGGAAGAGAAATGATCAAATTAAAACGATAAAAATAAGTTAAATGTATAGAAGGTAATATGCGCTACAGAAAAAGGACATTGGGAGGGGGAGAGGGTTAAGAGCGGAAGAGATGAGAAATGTTTGCTAACCAACCAAGACAACCACATTTGCTGAGGATTAGATGTGGGGTATGAGAGGCAGGGCAGACCAGTGTGATTTTTGGCGTGAGCAACTAAAGGATGAAACTCTTATTAACTGGGAAGTGTTCTGCTATAGGAGGAACAGGTTGGGAGCAGGCTGCTTTGAGACATCCAAGTGCAGATGTCATGGCAGGCAGTTGCAAGGGAGAAGGTGTTAGAGAGAGAAATGTTGACACAGTCAGTGTGTGGATATCATTTAGGTGAGACTGAAGTTTTGATTTATATGGCTCTGGAATTTTTAATACCTGAAATTAAAACTATTTTTAGAGCTGAAAGTGACTGGAAAGCTATCAGGTTGGCCCAGGGTGGTATTAAGGGGCTGGCATTTGAGAAAAAATCCAAAGAAGTGCATTAAACTCAGTGATAGAAGAACGATAAAAGTTTCCTGTTTGTGTTCCGTCAAAAGCAGCACATTCAACAAACCCGTTACATCCTCAATGTACCTTGCTCTCTCAAATCTTCCCACATTTACACATGACTTTCCCTGCCTAGGTATTCTCCACAATACCTTTACTTATCTTTGCCCGGAGAGCTAAAGTACATTTTTCTAAAGTGCACTTTTCTAATGCTTTATGGGAAGTGTTTTCCTATTCTTCTGGTTGAATCCATTTCCCTCCTGTGAAAGCTAAGACCCTTCCCTTTATGACACTGTTTCCTTGTTCTTTGTCCCATTCTAAACTGTAAGTTCCTTGAGGGCAGGGCACCTGTCTTATTACCCTCTCCGTCTCTTGTGTCTAATATAGGATCCTGAGTAGTATATGCCCAATATATCATTATGAAACGTAAGCAAGCAGGTTAAGGGAAGAGATCATGCTTTATGTGTTGTATTGTTTCCTATGGCACTTGAGTAACTTGTATCACACTTAGGAATAAGTCTGTCAGCATTAGTGTAGTGTAAGGAAGGCTGCTGGTCTGTTTTTCTTGTAATGGGTACTACACACTTGATAGTGTTAGACAGGCAGTGTCCCAGTTCCTTTAAATACTGGGGAGTTTCTCTCTAAACTTTATGAAGATGACAAAAAGATTTGTTGAGAATGACTGAACCAATGTTCTGAAATAAAACTGTATACATTTATCTTATGTATAAATTACGATGCCTCTGAATTCTATATTTAGGTATTTCTCACCGACAACAATATATACCCAAGTTAACATCTTTTTTCTGGTCTGTGCTCTTCTTTTCCTCAACTATTTCCAATGGTGTTCACTTCTGGCATTAATGTCATACAGGTTCTGTGCTGGGATTGTTGTGATATAGTTCAGGATTAGGTGTAGTTGAAAAGTACAAAACACCTAAACTAACAGTTACTTAAATAACATAATTGTTTATTATTATTTTTTTTAATGAAAATGAATCCAGAGGTAGATAGTACAGGGTGGATTTGATGTTCCCATAGTCACTAGGGACTCAGGCTTTTTTCTTAATTTCTGCTTCTCCGTGTGTCTAGCATGTGCCTCCAACCTCAAGGCCACCTCATAGTCTAAGAAGGTTTTTGATGCTCTAGTCATTGTGTCCCAGTTACAGACCACAGGAAGAAGGTGGGAGAAAAGGAATGATAACCGGGAATTTCCTTCCAAAGGAGGCAGCTACCCTTAGTCAGGCTTTCCTGGAGTCCCACTCAACATTTCTGTTTACATCTTGTTTTTCAGAAGTAGTCACATGGCAACTGCTTGCTCTAACAGAGGCTAGGAAATGCTGTCTTTTAGCTAGAACTGGGGTTCTATTCTATACAAAAATGGAGATTGGTGGCAACTGTAAAATACAGTCTCTACCATGGCTGTATGCTTGTATCAGGTTTACTGTTTACTACTTTATCCCTTATTTTACTCCATGTCTCCTTAAATACAAAATCTTTACTTATTGATTTCCACAAAATGCCACATTTCTCTCTAATCTGCTCTGAAAATCCTGGCTGACTGCTTTGCTTGTTCTCAGAGGAGTAGCTTTGGTTGGCCTACCTGGCCCTGCTGCTCTCTTTCTAACCTCAATGCTCTGTCTTATATCTGTGTTCTCAGAACCAGCTGTGTTCTCCCTGGAGGGCAGGGACAACAGCAGGACTTTATTCTGCTCTCTTTCCATTCAAATAATCTCTTTCTTGTCAGAATCTGAGCTGAAAATTGCACCTTGGCTTTGCAGTATTTTAATACTTCCTGTGGCCAAAGGATGAGTAAGTGGAGGGTCTCATTGTGACCTGAAGTGGCAGCAGACTGTTGCTCATTTGTGTCAGGTGCCCTTCCATGCTGCTTCCGATTCTAGGTTGGCCACCTCTTCCTTCCCTACTCGTCCCATTCTGGCACATCTAGGCACAGTCCCTTCAGTAGTTGCTGCTGCCTCAGTGAAGGGTCCCTTAGAAAGACAAGCTCTTGATGCTCCACATCAGCATCACATAAAGCTCTATGAGCTTATAAGATTTTAATCAAAGATTTGGGGAACTATGTTGAATTCCAGTGTAGATGGTGGGCAACGGAAACTATTTTATAGACAGGACTTTTCCATAGTCAAGAGAGGACCATCACAGCCATTCAGTCTTTCAGAGGATGCCCTTCTCTGTTGCTCCTGTGTATTAAGTTCTTTCTAAGTGAGAGTGCCTTTTCTCTGAACACCTTTGAAGTAACCTCCTCTCCTAACCATAGGGACTGATTTCACACCAGAACCTAGTCCTACCCTGATTCCCCCAGCAGTTTATTTCTCCTTGTCTCAGTTACTTGGAAAAGGATAACACCCAGGAGAGTTCATAGTCACCCATTACATTCCAAGTCCCACAAAATAATCCAGAGTAGATACTTCAAGTTTCCCCACTAGTGTGAATTTATTTTGATTATGCAGTAGGTACTTGTACCCTTTCTTCCAGACACACACTCACACACATACAGACACATATGCATATATACACATCTCTCTACCAAAGAGGAACAGTATGAGTCTACCCATAAGATGGTGAGCAAATTACCTGATATTTTCATGCCACAACAGGATTCACTGAGAAAGGCTTTGGGGAACTTTACCACTGTGGACCATGTGTCCATTTTTCATTCTGATATAGAGTTGCCATATGTTTTAAATAGTGAGCAGCACTGGAAGAAATCTATGTATGTGCCGGCTCTGTGGCCCAGCCATTTGTTTGTTTTGTTGATTTTGTGGCATGTTTGTTTGAAAATGAAGGTGTACTGATCTATAGATAGGAAATATTCTCAGAAAAGGCAGTTTTGGAAGGTTTTGTAGCTTAAAGTAGAATGTAAGCATCTGAAGACCTCAAATGGGAGAGATAGGATTGAATTATTATAAATAGTTTAACCATCCTATGGATTTGTTTGCATTGTTGAATAACATTTTATTCACACCACAAAATAACATCTTGATAAAATAAAACTTGATAGTTAACTTTTCTTAAATAGGCTTTATATTTTAGACCAGTTTTAAGTTCAAAGCAAAACTGAGCAGAAGGTACAGACTTCCTATATACCCCTGTATGGTTAACATTGAATGTGAAGTATTGATTCCTGTTCCTGCCGCCTAATTATAGTGAAATTCACTTCTCTGTTGGATTTTAGTACTATTGAACTTAACTTACTAGTGATCACTGGGGATAATCATTAACTTCTAGGACATAGAATGACTTCAGCATAACAGTATTCTCTTTCTGTTCAATGTTTATTATTTGATAACTTAAAATGCTGTTTTTGTATCATCTTTAATTTCTTTCATCAGTGTCTTATAATTTTCTGCATACAGGTCTTTTGTCTCCTTAGGTAGGTTTGTGCCTAGATATTTTATTCTTTTTGTTGCAAAATGTTCATTGCAGCTCTATTTATAATAGCCCGGAGATGGAAACAACCTAAGTGTCCATCAACGGATGAATGGATAAAGAAGATGTGGCACATATATACAATGGAATATTACTCAGCCATAAAAAGAAATGAAATTGAACTATTTGTAATGAAGTGGATAGACCTAGAGTCTGTCATACAGAGTGAAGTAAGTCAGAAAGAGAAAGACAAATACCGTATGCTAGCACATATATATGGAATTTAAGAAAAAAAGATGTCATGAAGAACCTAGGGGTAAGACAGGAATAAAGACACAGACCTACTAGAGAACGGACTTGAGGATATGGGGAGGGGAAAGGGTGGGCTGTGACAAAGCGAGGGAGAGGCATGGACATATATACACTACCAAACGTAAGGTAGATAGCTAGTGGGAAGCAGCCACAGGGAGATCAGCTCGGTGCTTCGTGACCGGTGCTTCGTGACCGCCTGGGGGGGTGGGATAGGGAGGGTGGGAGGGAGGGAGATGCAAGAGGGAAGAGATATGGGAACATATGTATATGTATAACTGATTCACTTTGTTATAAAGCAGAAACTAACACACCATTGTAAAGCAATTATACTCCAATAAAGATGTAAAAAAAAATGCTGTTTTTGGATTGAAATGATGCACTTATAATTTACATAGAAATGGCTTCATTCATATGCAATCCCTTTATCCATTTGGTGAGTGAATATTTTAAAGTGAAAGTAATTTAGTTGTCTTTACATTGTTACACATCAATTAAAATAATCAGGTATTTAATGAAAGGGAATACTATGACTTTGCTATTGTGGAAGGTACCTGTTGCCTGAACCACTCTTGAAGTAGTGACTATAATCTTGATACTGCTTTATCTACCTAAATAAAGGTAGATAGAGAACCAGCTCTGCTACTGTAAAATGTACTTGGGCTGATGATTTTTCTGAAGATGTTCTAGAGGTTCCACTTATCACTAGGAAGTAAATGTTATGGCCAGTGCTCCTTGGTGAGTTCTAAAGCTTGCTCTGAGAGCTCAGAAACTTCCACTCCACCATTTTTTCATGCATGGGATGATGAGTTTTCTCTAGGGAACAGTTTTTTTAATCTAATAAAGTAGTGATTTGCATTTTTCATACTTTTCTCCTTGAAGCTTCTAATTCTCTTGAGTGTTATATTGTGTTTCTGTGACTGAGGGAAGGAATATACATAAAGATTATTTTTAAAAATATTCTGCCTTATTATCTTTTTGTGCTCATATTCCCCTTTTGAGCTGTTATATTAAAATTTCTGGGCTTCATATGTATAAATTAAAATTTTCTTTCTTTCTCTACCCTTTCTAAAATCTTCATAAAGATTCTTCTCTTATCCCTTAAATGTTATCTTCTTAGGAGGAAGAAACTTGGCCTAAACTGTCACATACATTTTTCATGAATGTTTGCCTGGTGTGGAGAATGCCTTGCAAAGTCTAAGAATTTTGCCAGAGGTGACACATGTATTATATCCCTTCTTTCAACAATTCATTCACCAGCTCTGTATTGAAGAATACATTTTCCAGGCACTGTTCTAGACACTGGTAAGATAAGTGAGACAGATATGGTTGAGGCCTGAAGGAATTTACAGTCTAATGGGGGAGACAGATTTGTGAGCCAGCTACAGGCATATGTTGGAGATGTTGTGAGTTTGGTTCCAGACCACTGCAATTAGGTGAATATTACAATAAAGCAAGTCACACAAATATTTTGGTTTCCTAGTGCCTATAAAAGTTATGTTCACACTATACTGTAGTCTGTTAAGTGTGAAATAGTATTTTGTCTAAAAAACAAAATACATACCTTAATTAAAAAAATACTGTATTACTAAAACATGCTAACCATCATCTGAGCCTTCAACAAATCATAATCTTTTTGCTGGTGAAAGTTTTTGCCTCAGTGTTGATGCTGCTGACTGATCAGGGTGGTGGTTGCTGAAGGTAGGTGGCTGAGGCAGTCTCTTGAATAGACAGCAAGGAGGTCTGCCACATCGATGGTCTCTTCTTTCATGAAGGATTTCTCTGTAGCATGCAAGGCTGTTTGATAGCACTTTACGCTGCTCAGTAGAAGTTCTTTCAAAATCGGAGTCAATTCTCTCAAACCCTGCTGCTGCTGTGTCAACTAAGTTTATGTAATATTCTACATCCTTTGTTGTTATTTTAACAATCTTCACAGCATCTTCACCAGGAGTAGATTCCATCTCAAGAAACCACTTTCTTTGTTCCTCCATAAAAGCCAACTTCTCATCCATGAAAGTTTTATCATGAGATGGCAACAGTAAATTCCTGTCTTCAGGCTCCACTTCTAATTCTAGTTCTCTTCCTATTTCTACCATATCTAGTTACTTCCCCCACTGAAGTTTTGAACCCCTCAGAGTCATCCATGAAGTTTGTAGTAATCAACTTCTTCCAAACTCCTGTTAATGTTGATATTTTGACCTCTTTCCATGAATCATGAATGTTCTTAATGGCATCTAGAATTTTAAACCCTTTCTAGAGGTTTTTAGTTCAGTTTGCCCAGATCCATCAGAGGAATCACTATTTATGGCAGCTATAACCTTATGAAATGTGTTTCTTTATTTCAATAAGAAAATCTATTGAAGACAAGAATAATCTATTTTTATACTTTGGTGATTTCCATATAAAAACAGTAAATATTTATTTTGCTATAATGATTGACTAAATTATAATTCTCCTGTCTGTCATTGTCATTTAGAAGTGTCCAATATGCAACATATAATTCCTTGAAGTTCTGCTTTTATTTTTTGTTGTAACTTCAAATGTAGTACTTAGAAGTATTTAAGAGTAGATAATCTGGTTGTATCTAGGTCTTGCAGCTCAAACGTCTTGCCGATAAAGAGCAGCAGCATCTGCTGCTGGTAGAAATGCAAAATCTCATGCCCCACCCCAGATCTACTGATTCAAAATGTGCATTTTAACAAGATTCCCAAGGGAATCACATTTATGAAATGTGTTTCTTAAATAATAAAACTTGAAAGTGGAAATTATTCCTTGATCCATGGGGTGCAGAATGGATGTTGTGTTAGCAGGCATGAAAACATGAATCTCATTGTACATCTTCATTGGAGCTCTTGTTTGACTAGGTGCATTGTCAATGAGCAGTAATATTTTGAAAGGAATCTTTTTTTTTTTTTTTCTGAGCAGTAGGTCTCAACAGAAGGCATAAAATATTCAGAAAACCATGTTGTAAACAAATGTGCTGTCGTCCAGGCTTTGTTGTTCCATTTGTAAAGCACAGGTAGATTTAGCATAATTCTTAAGGGCCATAGGGTTTTCAGAATGGTAAATGAGCATTGGCTTCAACTGAAAGTCACCAGTTGCATTAGCCCCTACCAAGAGAGTCAGCCTGTCCTTTGAAGCTTTTGTCAGGCATTAACTTCTCCTCTATAGCTATGAAAGTCCTAAATGGCATCTTTCTCCAATAGGAAACTGTGTTGTCTGCATTGAAAGTCTATTGTTTAGTGTAACCACCTTTATTCATTATTTTAGTTGTATCTTCTGCATAACTTGCTGCAGCTTCTACATCAGCACTTGTTGCTTCATCTTGCACTTTTATGTTATGGAGGCACCTTCTTTCCTTAAACCTCATAAACCAACCTCTGCTACCTTCAAAATTTTCTTCTGCAGCTTCCTCACGTCTCTCAGCCTTCATAGAATTGAAGAGAGTTAGGGCCTTGTTCTGGATTAGGCTTTGGCTCACAGGCACGTTCTGGTTTGATCTTCTATCTAGACCACTAAAACTTTCTTTGTATTAGCAATAAGGCTGTTTCACTCTCTTATCATTCGTGTGTTCATTGAAGTAGCATTTTAAATTTCTTTCAAGCACATGTCCTTTGCATTCACATTTGGCTGTTTGGTGCAAGAGATCTAGCGTTTGGCCTAACTTGGCTTTGGACGTGCTTTCCTCACTAAGGTTAATAATTTTTAGCTCTTGATTTAAAGTGAGAGACATGTGACTCTGCCTTTCATTTGAACACTTAGAAGCCATTGTAGGGTTGTCAATTGGCCTAATTTCAATATTGTTGTGTCTCAGGAAATAGAGAGGCCTGAGGAGAGGGAGAGACTTAAGGGGACATCTAGTCAGTGGAGTAATCAGGACAAATACAGTATTTATTGATTAAGCTCTCCATCTTATATGGGCAGGGTTCATGGTGTTCCAAAGCAATGACAAAGTAACATCAAAGATCACTGATCACAAATCACCATAACAAATATGACAAAAATGAAAAAGTTTGAAATATTGTGAGAATTACCAAAATATGACCCAGAGACGCGAAGTGAGCACGTGTTGTTGGAAAAATGGTACTGATAAACTTGCTAGATGCAGGGTTGCCAGAAACCTTCAATTTATAAAAAAAAATGGTAATAGCTGAGAAATGCAATATAATGAAGTGTGTGCTTGTACTATAGTCCTGTGGGATAAATGCTATGACTTCAGAAGTAGGCTGCCTTTGAGTTGAGTTTTGAAAGGGTAAGTAAGAATTAGCTTGAAAACAGAAAGAAAAAAAGGCATTTGAATGGAGGAGGGTCTGAAACAGTATATATGTTTAAAGCATTTTAAATCCATAGATGTGGACTAAGGGGAAGAAGCATGGGAAGGAGTGATAGAAGAAGTTACAGTAGGTAGGTTCCTGGTCATGAAGAGTTTGTGTTCAAGCGAAGAAATTTACCTCTAACGTGAAAATTATGGGGATATACAAAAGGATTTTTTTTACATCTTTATTGGAGTATAATTGCTTTACAATGGTGTGTTAGTTTCTGCTTTAAAACAAAGTGAATCAGTTATACATATACATATGTTCCCATATCTCTTCCCTCTTGCGTCTCCCTCCCTCCCACCCTCCCTATCCCACCCCCCCAGGCGGTCACAAAGCACCAAGCTGATCTCCCTGTGCTATGCGGCTGCTTCCCACTAGCTATCTATTTTACGTTTGGTAGTGTATATATGTCCATGCCTCTCTCTCGCTTTGTCACAGCTTACCCTTCCCCCTCCCCATATCCTCAAGTCCATTCTCTAGTAGGTCTGTGTCTTTATTCCTGTCTTAACCCTGGGTTCTTCATGACATTTTTTTCCCTTAAATTCCATATATATTGTTAGCATACGGTATTTGTCTTTCTCTTTCTGACTTACTTCACTCTGTATGACAGACTCTAGGCCCATCCACCTCATTACAAATAGCTCAATTTCGTTTCTTTTTATGGCTGAGTAATATTCCATTGTATATATGTGCCACATCTTCTTTATCCGTTCATCCGATGACGTACACTTAGGTTGTTTCCATCTCTGGGCTATTGTAAATAGAGCTGCAATGAACATTTTGGTACATGACTCTTTTTGAATTATGGTTTTCTCAGGGTGTATGCCCAGTAGTGGGATTGCTGGGTCATATGGTAGTTCTACTTGTAGTTTTTTTTGTTTTTTTTTTTACATCTTTATTGCAGTATACTTGCAATACAATGGTGTGTTAGCTTCTGCTTCATAACAAAGTGAAACAGTTATACATATACCTATGTTCCCATATTCCTTCCCTCTTGCGTCTCCCTCCCTCCCACCCTCCCTATCCAACCCCTCCAGGTGGTCACAAAGCACCAAGCTGATCTCCCTGTGCTATGTGACTGCTTCCCATTAGCTATCTACCTTACGTTTGGTAGTGTATATATGTCCATGCCTCTCTCTCGCCCTGTCACAGCTTACCCTTCCCGCTCCCCATATCCTCAAGTCCATTCTCTAGTAGGTCTGTGTCTTTATTCCTGTCTTACCCCTAGGTTCTTCATGACATTTCTTTTCTTAAATTCCATATATGTGTGTTAGCATATGATATTTGTTTTTCTCTTTCTGACTTACTTCACTCTGTATGACAGACTCTAGGTCCATCCACCTCACTACAAATTATTCAATTTTGTTTCATTTTATGGCTGAGTAATATTCCATTGTATATATGTGCCACATCTTCTTTATCCATTCATCCATTGATGGACACTTAGGTTGTTTCCATCTCCGGGCTACTGTAAATAGAGCTGCAATGAACATTTTGGTACATGACTCTCTTTGAATTATGGTTCTCGCAGGGAATATGCCCAGTAGTGGAATTGCTGGGTGATATGGTATTTCTATTTGTAGTTTTTTAAGGAACCTCCATACTGTTCTACATAGTGGCTGTACCAATTCACATTCCCACCAGCAGTGCAAGAGTGTTCCCTTTTCACCACACCCTCTCCAACATTAATTGTTTCTAGATTTTTGATGATGGACATTCTGACTGGTGTGACATGATATCTCATTGTAGTTTTGATTTGCATTTCTCTAATGATTAATGATGTTGAGCATTCTTTCATGTGTTTATTGGCAGTCTGTATATCTTCTTTGGAGAAATGTCTTTTTAGGTCTTCTGCCCATTTTTGGATTGGGTTCTTTGTTTTTTTGTTATTGAGCTGCATGAGCTGCTTATAAATTTTGGAGATTAATCCTTTGTCAGTTGCTTCATTTGCAAATATTTTCTCCCATTCTGAGGGTTGTCTTTTCGTCTTGTTTATGGTTTCCTTTGCTGTGCCAAAGCTTTGAAGTTTCATTAAGTTCCATTTGTTTATTTTTGTTTTTATTTCCATTTCTCTAGGAGGTGGGTCAAAAAGGATCTTGCTGTGATTTATGTCATAGAATGTTCTGCCTATGTTTCCCTCTAAGAGTTTGATAATTTCTGGCCTTACATTTAGGTCTTTAATCCATTTTTAGCTTATTTTTGTGTATGGTGTTAGGGAGTGATCTAATCTCATACTTTTACATGTACCTGTCCAGTTATCCCAGCACCACTCATTGAAGAGGCTGTCCTTTTTCCACTGTACATTCCTGCCTCCTTTATCAAAGATAAGATGACCATATGTGTGTGGTTTTATCTCTGGGCTTTCTATCCTGTTCCATTGATCTATCTTTCTGTTCTTGTGCCAGTACCGTAATGTCTTGATTACTGTAGCTTTGTAGTATAGTCTGAAGTCAGGGGGCCTGATTCCTCCAGCTCCATTTTTCATTCTGAAGATTGCTTTGGCTATTCGGGGTCTTTTATGTTTCCATACAAATTGTAAAATTTTTTGTTCTAGTTTTGTGAAAAATGCCAGTGGTGGTTTGATAGGGATTGCATTGAAAATGTAGATTGCTTTGGGTAGTAGAGTCATTTTCACAATGTCGATTCTTCCAATCCAAGAACATTGTATATCTCTCCATCTATTTGTATCATCTTTAATTTCTTTCATCAGTTTCTTATAATTTTCTGCATACAGGTCTTTTGTCTCCTTAGGTAGGTTTATTCCTAGATATTTTATTCTATTTGTTGCAATGGTAAATGGGAGTGTTTTCTTGATTTCACTCTCAGATTTTTCATCATTAGTGTATAGGAATGCCAGAGATTTCTGTGCATTAATTTTGTATCCTGCTACTTTACCACATTCATTGATTACCGCTAGTAGTTTTCTGGTAGCATCTTTAGAATTCTCTATTTGTAGTATCATGTCATCTGCAAACAGTGACAGCTTTACTTCTTCTTTTCCGATTTGGATTCCTTTTATTTCCTTTTCTTCTCTGATTGCTGTGGCTAGAACTTCCAAAACTATGTTGAATAAGAGTGGTGAGAGTGGGCAACCTTGTCTTGTTCCTGATCTTAGTGGAAATGCTTTTGGTTTTTCACCATTGAGGATGATGTTGGCTGTGGGTTTGTTATATATGGCCTTTATTATGTTGAGGAAAGTTCCCTCTATGCCTACTTTCTGCAGGGTTTTTATCATAAATGGGTGTTGAATTTTGTTGAAAGCTTTCTCTGCATCTATTGAGTTGATCATATGGTTTTTCTCCTTCAATTTGTTAATATGGTGTATCACGTTGATTGATTTGCGTATATTGAAGAATCCTTGCATTCCTGGAATAAACCCCACTTGATCATGGTGTATGATCCTTTTAATGTGGTGTTGGATTCTGTTTGCTAGTATTTTGTTGAGGATTTTTGCGTCTATGTTCATCAGTGATATTGGCCTGTAGTTTTCTTTCTTTGTGACATCCTTGTCTGGTTTTGGTATCAAGGTGATGGTGGCCTCGCAGAATGAGTTTGGGAGTGTTCCTCCCTCTGCTATATTTTGGAAGAGTTTGAGAAGGATAGGTGTTAGCTCTTCTCTAAATGTTTGATAGAATTCGCCTGTGAAGCCATCTGGTCCTGGACTTTCTTTGTTGGAAGATTTTTTAATCACAGTTTCAATTTCAGTGCTTGTGATTGGTCTGTTCATATTTTCTATTTCTTCCTGATTCAGTCTCGGCAGGTTGTGCATTTCTAAGAATTTGTCCATTTCTTCCAGGTTGTCCATTTTATGGGCATAGAGCTGCTTGTAGTAATCTCTCATGATCTTTTGTATTTCTGCAGTGTCAGTTGTTACTTCTCCTTTCTCATTTCTAATTCTATTGGTTTGAGTCTTTCCCTTTTTTTCTTGATGAGTCTGGCTAATGGTTTATGAATTTTGTTTATCTTTTCAAAGAACCAGGTTTTAGTTTTATTGATCTTTGCTATTGTTTCCTTCATTTCTTTTTCATTTATTTCTGCTCTGATTTTTATGATTCCTTCTGCTAACTTTGGGGTTTTTTTGTTCTTCTTTCTCTAATTGCTTTAGGTGCAAGATTAGTTTGTTTATACGAGATGTTTCCTGTTTCTTATGGTAGGATTGTATTGCTATAAACTTCCCTCTTAGAACTGCTTTTGCTGCATCCCATAGGTTTTGGGTCGTCGTGTCTCCATTGTCATTTGTTTCTAGGTAGTTTTAGATTTCCTCTTTGATTTCTACAGTGATCACCTCATTATTAAGTAGTTTATTGTTTAGCCTCCCTGTGTTTGTAATTTTTGCAGATCTTTTCCTGTAATTGATATCTAGTCTCATAGCGTTGTGGTTGAAAAAGATACTTCATACGATTTCAATTTTCTTAAATTTACCGAGGCTTGATTTGTGACCCAAGATATGATCTATCCTGGAGAATGTTCCATGAGCACTTGAGAAGAATGTGTATTCTGTTGTTTTTGGATGGAATGTCCTAAAAATATCAATTAAGTCCATCTTGTTTAATGTATCATTTAAAGCTTGTGTTTCCTTATTTATTTTCATTTTGGATGATCTGTCCATTGGTGAAAGTGGGGTGTTAAAGTTCCCTACTATGAAAGTGTTACTGTCGATTTCCCCTTTTATGGCTGTTAGTATTTGCCTTATGTATTGAGGTGCTCCTATGTTGGGTGCATAAATATTTACAATTGTTATATTTTCTTCTTGGATTGATCCCTTGATCATTATGTGTTGTCCTTCTTTGTCTCTTGTAATAGTCTTTATTTTAAAGTCCATTTTGTCTGATATGAGAATTGCTACTCCAGCTTTCTTTTGATTTCCATTTGCATGGAATATCTTTTTCCATCCCCTCACTTTCAGTCTGTATGTGTCTCTAGGTCTGAAGCGGGTCTCTTGTAGAAAGCATATATATGGGTCTTGTTTTTGTATCCATTCAGCCAATCTGCGTCTTTTGGTGGGAGCATTTAGTCCATTTACATTTAAGGTAATTATTGATATGTATGTTCCTATTCCCATTTTCTTAATAGTTTTGGGTTCGTTATTGTAGGTCTTTTCCTCCTCTTGTTTTTCTTGCCTAGAGAAGTTCCTTTAGCATTTGTTGTAAAGCTGGTTTGGTGGTGCTGAACTCTCTCAGCTTTTGCTTGTCTGTAAAGGTTTTAATTTCTCCATCAAATCTGAATGAGATCCTTGCTGGGTAGAGTAATCTTGGTTGTAGGTTTTTCTCCTTCATCACTTTAAATATGTCCTGCCAGTTCCTTCTGGCTTGCAGAATTTCTGCTGAAAGATCAGCTGTTAACCTTATGGGGATTCCCTTGTGTGTTATTTGTTGTTTTTCCCTTGCTGCTTTTATTATGTTTTCCTTGTATTTAATGTTTGACAGTTTGATTAATATGTGTCTTGGCGTATTTCTCCTTGTATTTATCCTGTATGGGACTCTCTGTGCTTCCTGGACTTGATTAACTATTTCCTTTCCCATATTAGGGAAGTTTTCAACTATAATCTCTTCAAATATTTTCTCAGTCCCTTTCTTTTTCTCTTCTTCTTCTGGAACCCCTATAATTTGAATGTTGGTGCCTTTAATGTTGTCCCAGAGGTCTCTGAGACTGTCCTCAGTTCTTTTCATTCTTTTTTCTTTATTCTGCTGTGCAGTAGTTATTTCCACTCTTTTATCTTCCAGGTCACTTATCCATTCTTCTGCCTCAGTTATTCTGCTATTGATCCCATCTATAGTATGTTTAATTTCATTCATTGTGTTGTTCATCATTGCTTGTTTCATCTTTAGTTCTTCTAGGTCCTTGTTAAATGTTTCTTGCATTTTGTCTATTCTATTTCCAAGATTTTGGATCATGTTTACTATCATTATTCTGAATTATTTTTCAGGTAGACTACCTATTTCCTCTTCATTTGTTAGGTGTGGTGGGTTTTTATGTTGCTTGTTCATCTGCTGTGTGTTTTTCTGTCTTTTCATTTTGCTTATCTTACTCTATGGGTTTCCTTTTTGCAGGCTGCAGGTTTGTAGTTCTCATTGTTTTTGGTGTCTGTTCCCAGTGGCTAAAGTTCGTTCAGTGGGTTGTGTAGGCTTCCTGGTGGAGGGGACTAGTGCCTGTGTTCTGGTGGATGAGGCTGGATCTTGTCTCTCTAGTGGGCAGGTCCACGTCTGGTGGTGTGTTTCGGGGTGTCTGTGGACTTATTATGATTTTAGGCAGCCTCTCTGCTAATGGGTCTGGTTGTGTTCCTGTCTTGCTAATTGTTTGGCATAGTGTGTCCAGCACTGTAGCTTGCTGTTCGTTGAGTGAAGCTGGGTGCTGGTGTTGAGATGGAGATCTCTGGGAGATTTTCGCCATTTGATATTATGAGGAGCTGGGAGGTCTCTTGTGGACCAGTGTGTTGAAGTTGGCTCTCCCACCTCAGAAGCACAGCACTGACTCCTGGCTGCAGCACCAAGAGCCTTTCATCCACATGGCTCAGAATAAAAGGGAGAAAAAGTAGAAAGAAAGGAAGAAAGGAAGAAAGAAAGAAAGGAAAGAAAGAAAGAAAGAAGCGAGGGAGGGAGGGAGGGAGGAAGGAGGGAAGGAAGGAAAGAAAGAAAGAATGGAGGTAAAGTAAAATAAAATAAAGATAAAATAAAATAAAGTTATTAAAATAATTATTAAGAAATAAAATTAAAAAAAAAAAAGGACAGATAGAACCCTAGGACAAATGGTGAAAGCAAAGCTATACAGACGAAATCTCACACAGATGCATACACATACACACTCAGAAAAAGAGGAAAAGGGGAAGAAATCATAAATCTTGCTCTCAAAGTCCACCTCCTCAATTTGGGATGATTCGTTGTCTATTCATGTATTCCACAGATGCAGAGTACATCAAGTTGATTGTGGAGCTTTAATCCGGTGCTTCTGAGGCTGCTGGGAGAGATTTCCCTTTCTCTTCTTTGTTCGCACAGCTCCCAAGGCTCATCTTTGGATTTGGCCCCGCCTCTGAGTGTAGGTCCCCAGAGGGCGTCTGTTCTTCACTCAGACAGGACGGGCTTAAAGGAGCAGCTGCTTCAGGGACTCTGGCTCACTCAGGCTGGGGGGAGGGAGGGGCACAGAATGCGGGGTGGGCCTGCGGCGGCAGAGGCCACTGTGACGTTGCACCAGCCTGAGGCGCGCCGTGCGTTGTCCTGGGGAAGTTGTCCCTGGATCCCGGGACCCTGGCAGTGGCGGGCTGCACAGGCTCCCTGGGAGGGGGTTTAGGGTAGTGACCTGTGCTCGCGCACAAGCTTCTTGGTGGCGGCAGCAGCAGCCTTAGCATCTCATGCCCATCTCTGGGGTCCGCGCTTTTAGCCGCGGCTCGCGCCCGTCTCTGGAGCTCCTCTAAGCAGCGCCTCTCCTCGCGCACCAGGAAACAAAGAAGGAAGAGAAAGTCTCTTGCCTCTTCGGCAGGCCCAGACTTTTCCCCGGACTCCCTCCCGGCTAGCCGTGGTGCACTAACCCCCTGCAGCCTGTGTTCACGCCATCAACCCCAGTCCTCTCCCTGCACTCCGACCGAAGCCCGAGCCTCAGCTCCAAGCCCCGCCCGCCCCGGCAGGTAAGCGGACAAGCCTCTCGGGCTGGTGAGTGGTGGTCGGCACCGATCCTCTGTGCGGGAATCTCTCCGCTTTGCCCTCCGCATCCCGGTGGCTGCGCTCTCCTCCATGGCTCTGAAGCTTCCCCCCTCCGCCACCCGCAGTCTCCGCCTGCGAAGGGGCTTCTAGCGTGTGGAAACCTTTCCTCCTTCACAGCTGCCTCCCACTGGTGCAGGTCCCGTCCCTATCCTTTTGTCTCTGTTTATTCTTTCTTCTTTTGACCTACCCAGGTACGTGGGAACTTTCTTGCCTTTTGGGAGGTCTGAGTTCTTCTGCCAGCGTGCTGTGGGTGTTCTGTAGGAGTTGTTTCACGTGTAGATGTATTTTTGGTGTATCTGTGGGGAGGAATGTGATCTTCGCGTCTTACTCTTCCGCCATCTTCCCCTCGTCCCTACAAAAGGATTTTTAAGCAGAGGAGAGAAATGATATTTACATTTTAGAAACATCATTCTGGCAGCAGTTAGGAGGAGCAGAGGAAGCAGGGCAGACTGAAGGAAGCCCATCTAATTCTGACTCTACTGTAATATCCAGCGGAAAAGAGATGAGGATCTTAAGGAGTAGAAAAGAAAGGACAGATTAAAGAGACATTAAATTGATGTCTCTAGTCTGTGTTCTACATCTCTGGATGAGTGAGTGGGTTGGTGATTCTAGTCCACAAGATAGGAAATGCAAAAAAACCCCAGGTTTTTGGGGAAAGATGATGTTTTATTTTGCACGTGTTCAGGTAAAAGTGACAAATGGCATAGCCACAGTGGAGACATTCACTCTAAAATTAAATATATGTGTCTGAAGCCAGTAGAGGGTTCTGAGCTAAAGATATGGATTTGGGAGTCGTCAGTGTATATGTGGATACTGAAGCTTTGGTGTCAATGAGGAAACAAGACTTTTGGGAAATCTTGACGTTTATGAGGCTTGTGGTAGATGATCCCATGCAAGATATTGAAAACAAATAACCCTTAGCATGTTATTTTGTACATCCACATTACCTTTGTGCACTTATTTCATAAGTGGTAAGTTCTCAATAGAGTTTTGAGAGAATGAGTTGGGGGGAGGAGGAGGGAGGGTGGAAGGAAGAAAGGTTGGATGAAGACTGGTGTCTTTAGAATACTTTGTGAAGCTATGGCACCAAAGAGAACATAAGATAACACACTAGATTCTTTTCCTGTAGGCCTTGGGATCAAATCTGATTTACTTTAGGAACATCTAAGAGTATTTCAAATTATCTCCATTGTATATTTTAAAGATTATTTTCTAGGGTTTTCATAAAGATCCATTTCAGGTTAGTCTTTCAACCTATGCTGGGGTAGACCTTCCTTGGGCTACTCCTGAATTGGTCCTGGTGCTCAGAGGCCTTTGGAAATCACATTGAATTTTCAGAATTATCTGCACATATTAGGTCTATTTGGTATAAACTTGTAAGCCTATTATTGACCAGGGACTGAATCTGACCCTAAAGAAGCAAAACGACAGGGTGACAATAGTGCTATAATACTCACATTGGCCCTACCAGCCCTCCCCAGTGATTTATCCAGGGCTCTGGGTATTAAGAATACATGGAAGAATCCAAATTCAAGACATCTGAGGGTGTTTATTTAAGAACCTTATACTTCCAGCCTAAGTGTATAACACTTGACACCATGTGGACAAGAGAAGCTATTTTCTTGGTACAACAGAAGTATGAATTTATGAGTTTTGCTTAAATAGCCCATTATTTCTGCCTCTCCCCAGCCCCTTTTAATTTGCATAGATGCCCTCAGGTCTTAGTCAATGCTATCTTACTTTTCTTGTATATCCCTCTAACAACTCTTTATGTTCATAAAGATGTGCAATCTGTTTCCAATTATTACTTTCTTATGGGTGGGAAATTCTTGTCATGTCCATAAATTGGGTATAATCTAGAACCCTTACAAATACTGTGTAGAAGTAGCTATTGCCTTTATTTGGCAGGGTTTTTTTTTTGTTGTTGTTGTTAACATTTATAAATAAACCTGTAAAACTTTCCAGCTCTTCCTCTTAGCAACATTATGAGAAGGAAAGATTAGCCATGCACTGCTAATATAGGAAATCTTAATAAGAAGAAATAGGAAATATTATTAAAAAGGAGCTAATTAAAGTAATGCTCACGTCTTTGGATAAGACAATTGAAAGAAAACATGCAGGAGGTGGAAATGGTTCAGTGAAAACAAAAGCTCAAGACTAGTAATAGGAAAGTGACATTTACTTTTACTTCTGAATTTAATCCCATCAGACAGTCTCCTAGGCAAAACTGTCCAGTAAGCTGTCAGCAGCCAACTTCATACTTTCTCTCTCATTGGGTTAGGCTTGCCTTCTTTTTATGAGCATCGGATGGAATGCTCAGTTAACAGTAGAGCTAATATCATAGGGAAAAAAATGTTGTCCAAAGACTAAAGAAGTCCCTTGAGCTCTAATAAAAAAGTAATGATGAATGTCCAGGTAGCGCACACATCTCAAATTGTGTGGAACAGGATTTATTGATAAAAGCTCATAGAGATAGGAATAGTAGCAGGAGTGGGTACCCCTGTTCCCCTTGCACTTTGGGGCAACCGATTGATCTGGCAGTGCCAGACATCAGATTCCAGGAGAGGGAACCTGGTTGTGAGTTTATCAACTGTCAGCTTGGCGAAAACCAGCTCCTGCCCTGGCAAACTCAGGGGTACAAGTAAGGACCACGTTGTAGAAATTTGGTGCCTGGCCCCATTTTTTAATCTCAACAACAGGTTGGGAGAACATCAGCCTTTCCCTAGGCCTCATCAGGGGTTGGGACCCTAGCCTAGTGGTGGCAGCTCTATGCTTTGGTGGCCCATGGGCCTGATCCACCGACTCAGCCTTCTGTGGGGATGGCCTTTAGCACCTGGCTCAGATGTTTCTTGGTGCTCTAAAACTTCCTCTCTGAGCGGCCAGCCTGTCCCAATCAGTCTTGGACAAATTAACCTTTCCCTCTTATGTATCCTCCTGTAATCTCTATAAATACTCAAACAGCTAGGCAGCAGGGGTCAAGAGGAAGAAATCCTTGGAACATCACAGTCCCTTCCATGTGGTATTGAGAGTCACAGCACAAGAGAGACTTGATTTTCAAAGAAATTTCGTGTTGGTTTTAAAAATGATTCTTTAAATGAAGTGTTTGTATTTTTCACTTTGTAGCACTAGCTCCTCAAGAGCCCTAGTTCTTGGCAAATCCATTTGCTAAGCAATTTAAAGTTTATAAAACTAACAGTTAATGGGTGCTTATTATGTAACAGGCATATAATGGGGGTGCTGTCATTGTGTTTATGCTACAGATAAGAAAATGGAGCTAGGAATTAATTAACTAACTCAAGGTAACAGCCAATAAGTGGTCAAGTTGGGATTCAAGACCAAGTATGTATACCTGGATTCAAAGCTTGCTAAAATCATGGCTTGTGAAAATACAAAACCCCACGCCTAGATTTATGTGAGTTTTCATCTATTTCAATGGCTTTTTATTTCCTCCTGATTCATTTTTTTTTTAAAGAAGATGTTGGGGGTAGGAGTTTATTAATTAATTAATTTATTTTTGCTGTGTTGAGTCTTTGTTTCTGTGCGAGGGCTTTCTCTAGTTGTGGCAAGCGGGGGCCACTCTTCATTGTGGTGTGCGGGCCTCACACTATCGCGGCCTCTCTTGCTGGGGAGCACAGGCTCCAGACGGGCAGGCTCAGTAGTTGTGGCTTATGGGCGTAGTTGCTCCGTGGCATGTGGGATCCTTCCAGACCAGGGCTCGAACCCGTGTCCCCTGCATTAGCAGGCAGATTCTCAACCACTGCACCACCAGGGAAGCCCCCTCCTGATCCTTATAACATGTTATCTCATATTGACCCACACATGAAATTTGCATCTCTTTGACTTTTACCCAAAATCACCCACACAAAACTGATTAGTAAATAGAATTTACGGAGGATTTCATGGAGGAGTCAGGAAAGGGTTTATATTACTGTGACACAGATGACTTTGTCAGCATAGGTATTACTATTAAAAAATATTCACCCTTGGCCTTGCTGCTGTGAAGAAATTCTGTCTATCCCAGCCTCGCTTGCCCTATTGCCCTCTTCTTTCTTCTCTTAGCTTCTCTCCTTTCTGCAACTCCCTTTCAGGAGTAAACAAGCAAGCAAGCAAGAAAAACAACTTACCAAAAAGCCAATTTCTTTCTTTTTTTTTTCCTTTAAACAAAACAACTCTCCTTTTCCTCTGATACTTTGGTGTCAGCCAAAGCCAAGGCCCTCCATATCTTATCTTCCAACCTAAGTGATTATGGATTATCTGCCTCCCTTCTCCCCTCCCCCTAAAAGCAATTCACAGGCTAAGATGACTACAAACTTTCTAATGAACACTCAGTTCACTTTAGAGCTTGAGCTCTGGCAGCCTACATCCAGCTCTTCCTCAGCGTGGCTACCTGCATTGCTCTGCCCGACCTCAAAGCCTTTCAGACTGAAAAGTTCAGGAAGGGGAAGAGGAAGATGGAGGAAGTGGAGGGAAGGGGGAGGGAGGAAAGGAGGCTTCATATTTTGTGGGGCTTACTTTGCCTGTAGACTTCTGAAATGCAAGTTAAAATTTTTTCTTAAAGATGTCTGTCCGCATTCACTACCTTTAAACTGTCTATCTCCACAAGTTTTTCTTTTGCTTTAACTCAGATAATGGCCTGGAAAGATCAAAGAGCAAAGGTATGTGACAGGGGAGGAGACTTTGGGGTAGAGGAGCAGTGTTAAATGCTTTCCTTTAAACATCTTATATGGTACAACCTATAGAGTTAGAAAATAGTTTTCTGAAATCCTTTTTGAGAGTAGAGGAGAAAGACATAGTTGAAACATCTAACACTCATATGTTGCTAGGTTTTGTTTTTTTAAGTGATTTTTTAAGTCCTAGAAAATAAAAGCTCAGATTATTAATTTATAAAGAGGGCATTGTTTTGTATGGTTTTAGGGTTGTAGGGTCCTCTTCTTATTCATTACTAATATGGACCATGATCCAAGGCTGTTACTGTCTACAGATAAATTGGGTAGTAATTGTAAAATTAGCCATGTTCCTCCTATAGATTCAATTTATTTGTCAGTTTATAAATGGATTAATTTCAGTTTGATCGGGTCTTTTTTTTTTTAGAGTAAATTATTAGTGAACATGCTAAACATCTTTCTGAATGCTATATACCAAACTCTGTTACTCACCATAATTAGTTAATAAGTAATTTGTAGTTCATCAAATGTTTTAGGTAATTGTTAACATATAAAAAACATAGATTATTGATTTTCCAAGAAATATAGTAAATTATTTGAAGACTATGTTACACTTAATGTAACTTCTATAATAATAAATTGAGTGCTTACTATGCTGTCTATTGTAGATTCTTAAATGAATATAAAATGTAATAGATACAACCCTTGTCTGCAGGCCACTCCTGGCCTGAGGGAAGCACACAGTTCATCTCATCTATGTGTACACTGGTGCACAAAGATGCTCTAAGAGCATCAAGGACTGAGGGATTCATTTGGCTTGAATGGTTTTGAGGGAATGACGACTGTAACCTGGGAAGATGAGTAGGGTTTGGTTGGCAGAGAGAAAAAACAGGCATAGTAGGTAGAATGGAGGTGAGAAATGTTTAGGAGAGTATGTTTAGAAATGAGCTAGTAGCCTAGTGTGGCTGGAGTGTAGTTATACTGGGGCTGGTGGTGGGAGTTAAGGCAGGAAAGGTAGACTAAGTCCTATTTGCAAGGTAAGAGGCTTTTAAAGACAGTGCTAAATAGTTGGCATTTTATTGTGAAAACCAGTGTTTCACTGAATACAGTTGTTTGGTAGACTTTAAAACTTTTCCCCAAAATACTATAAACAAACAAAGTTTGGAAAATCCTGCATACATCCTTCTCTCAGGAGTTCACAGTACATAGTGGCACATTAAAGTTTCAGGAAAATCCTGCAGTAAAGACTTACTTTATCTTGTTTAATATAATTTTTCCAAAACGTACTTAACCATGAAAACTTTGCTTCTGGAATCTTTATTAATACGTTGAAGGATACCTGTGTTTCATGGAACACAGTTTGGGAAAACCTTCAGCCTTTGCTGTAAGCAATGGATTAGAATACAATGTGTTTAAGTTGGACCATGGCATGATCAAATCTAACCTATATATTTTAGGAAGGAATAAAATACAACCTTCCTTTGATTCAGATTATTCATGTATTTCAAGATATTATAGCACATCGAGGCAGCTATGCTATAGTTATGGAGAAGAAATTATAGGGAACTATATTATGACAATAAAAATGGAGAAAGTAGAGTGGGATGACAAATTAAATAGATACAGTTGACTCTTGAGCAACATAGGTTTGAACTGTGTGAGTCCACTTATATATGGGTTTTTTTCAATAGTAAATGCTACAATACTACATGATCCACACAGCTGGTTGAATTAGTGGATGTGGAACTGCAGATATGAAGGAACTGAGGACAGGGAGGACCAACTGTAAGTTTTACCCAGATTTTCAACTGCATGGAGGATTGGTTCCCCTAACACCCATGGTGTTTAAGGATCAACTGTACAAGTAATTTCACTGAGATAAGTTGATAGGATGGATATGGGTGTTAGTGGGAGAAAATGGAAGACAACAGAGATTATTTTCTAGTATTATTTCTGGTGTTATTTCTATTTCTGATGTTATTTCTAGACTTTGATGAGTAACTGGATTGTAGTGTAATCATTCAGAGTGAGAAATGCAGGAGAGTTACTGAATTTTAGGGGAAGGGTTTTCAATCAAGATAGGTACCATTTGAGTTTAAGGTGCTGTGAAAAATTGAGATAGATTAGTGATTTTCAAAACATGGTCTGTTGATGCCTGGAGTCTCTAAGACCCTTTCATAGGGCCCATGAGGTAAAAATCATTAGTATTTCATAATAATACTAAGATATTATTGTCTTTTAAAATGTGTTGACATTTGCACTGCTAGTGAAAAGCAATTGTGGTTTAAATTGCTGGTGCTATAGCATGAATAATGGGTGGCTACTAAAGCAGTGGTGCCAAATCGTAAGACTGTTTTCATTATAGTCTTTATTGCCATGTGCTTGCAGCTTAAAAAATGACCAGTTTCATTTAAGAATGTTACCCTTTGGTGCACATCTTTTAATATTCCACTTAGCATATTGAATTACAAAGTTTGTCTGGGGAAGAATCACTTGTGTTTGAATTGCCATTTTTTTAAAAAAAGAAATATTTTTACTTAAAAATAAAACTGACAGAAAAATATTAACTATTCAAAATTGACTGTTTGGCAGTTATATTCTTGAAAATGAATGAAGTGAGCTGTCATTTCAAGAAAAATAACTGGTAGTATTTGTTGCTAATGATAAAATTTGAGCTTTCAAACAAAAATAAGAGTTTGGGAAAACTGGTATTCATCACCATGGCGGCTTTTCTAATGAGATTGGTAGTAATATTAAAACCGTAGTTTAAAACAATATTGTGTGATAAAATGTGCCAACATTTGGAAGATCTGTATAACTAAGTGAACCAATATTTTAAAAAGACCAATCTATAGTGTTACAAAATTATACAAGAAAGACTGATAGATTTTCAGTTTCAGATTTTCAGTTCATTAGCTCTGTCAAGTCTACTGATGAGCCTTTCAATGGAATTCTTTATTTCTAATATTGTGTTTTTTAATAAATTCAAATATTTCCATTTGATTCTTATAGTTTTCATCTCTCTGCTGAAGTTCATATATTCATGCATGCTGGTTACTTTTTCACTAGATATTTTAACATGTTTACCACAGTTACTTTAAAGTCTAATAGTTCCACTATCTGGGTCATCAGATTCTGTTTCTGTTAATTATTTTAAGTTTTGAAAATGAATGATTTTTCTTTTATCATTTGAAAACAATTCTTTGTTTTCTCTTTTTGTGTGTCTGATGATTTTTTTTTTTTTGCATTAAATGCTGGACATTATGTATAGAACAGTAGAGACTGAGATAAACAGTATTTTTGCCAGAAAATAAGCATGTCATTTTTTTCCCCAGGACCCTGGGGACTTGACTCAATTTAGTAAGGAGTTGATCTGGATTTGGCGTTTGCCGTTGCTGTTATTATCGTCAGTGCACCACAGTCATCAAATTTCTCTGGTATTGGGCTGCTTTTGCTTTCAGCTTAGTGTGGGGTCTGGGGTGCCAACAGATTTTTCTGTGTTTGTGCTCTACCTTCAGCTTTCAGATGTCTCTGCATGCACCACAGAAGGGATCTCTCCACGCTCTTGCTGGTTACTCAATGCTAGGCTTATAGTGGTGGTGATGAGTTATTTGTTGTTCTAGTCCAGCCTCTCCATCTTATGAAGGGATTGTATACCTAGATCTCAGAGATCGGGCATTCTTAGCATTCCTGCCTCTCCTCCCTGAAACAGCTAAATTTGGTCTTGTATCTGTGGCTTGTCTTGCGTAGGAGTTTCTCTCCTAACCCCAGCAATATCAAATCTACAGTACCTGGTTCCTGGAACCAGAGTGGTTTCTTTCCCTTCTCCAGGGGAGAGAGCTTTTTCTTTTACCCATCCCCTAGATGCAATGGATCATTACCTGTGCTCTGGGAGCTACAGTGATTGCTGCCCCATCTCCAGAAGCTTAAGGCTTTCACTTCTTATGAAAGAAGAGTCTGCTGAAACAAGCAAGAATTCATGTTTTTCCCCCCAGCAGCAGCTGACACCCCCAGCAGTCTGGCACCATTGAGGTTTGTTCTTTTTGGTTTCCTGCCTTGCCCCATTATTTCATGTAAGCACTTAAAGGGAGTCTGAGAAAAAGAGCTTGCAAGTGAGTGCAAACTCCCCTTGTGTCTGAGGCCTCCAGCTATTTCAGACTGATATGCCAGTCCACACTTGACCCTTAATAATTAATTAAAATTATAGTTGATTTCTTTTTATCCATTTATTTAGTGGCCACTTCTTGCTATGCTCTGCCACAGATAAGACACTTTGTGTATTCTGTCTTAGAGAAACTAGTTTCTACTTAGAATTCAGGTTACTTTGTTGCCTGTGAACTTAGCTATTTAATGGGATCAAAAAAAGTTCTGATTTTGTACTTATCTTAGTGTCTCATTGTTAAGATGAGAGTGGCTTTCTCTCCAGTTTTCTACATTCTCAGGCCAATGGATTTTAATGAAAATTCAAATTATGAAAATTTATTAGCATGATTTCAGATTTCAGATTGCAATTTATCTTTAAGAACCTACTACTTGTTGAGTTTTGGTGTAGTATTGGAGAAGAATATTCACAATTATCTGAGATAACAGTTTAAATATTCTTCCCTTTTCCAACTAATCTGTGTGAGGCTGAATTTCTTCACGTACTTTGACCAAAACAACCAAATATATTGCAGCAAATTGAATGAAGCAGATATGAGAATACAGCTGTCTTCTATTAAGCCAGACATTAAAGAATGTACAAAAAAATAAAACTTTTTTGTGCCACTCTTCTCACTATTTTTATTCTGAAAAATATAGTTTAAAAAAATGAAAACACTATTTATGCTAGCATACAATAGATTTATTATTACTATTTTCAAATGAATTGATATTTTATTTAATATTTAGTAAAATAAATTGATATTTAAAAATAATATATATTTCATAAAATTTTCTCTTTTTTAATCTTTAATATGGTAAATGTCTATAGCTACAACACATGTAAACAATAGCTCTTTGGGATTCTTAATAATTTTTGAGAGTGTAAAGGGTTCATTTCCTGGGATGAAAATATTTGAGAACCACTGAGCTAGATAAATTTAACAGCAAAAGTATATATGGGTCTGGAACCAGGAGAGAGATATGAGGCAGAGACATTGTTTGGGAATCAATAGTGCATCGTTTGTAGGTATAGGTATAGAATGAGAAAAAAAAAGAGAACCAAAATAGACCCTGGGGAACACCATTATTATGACTCAGGGGAGGAAGAGGAATAAGCATAGAATACTGTGAAGGAATTATCAGGAGAATATAGTGTCATAGTGGTCAAAAGAGTAGAGTTTGAGAAGAAAGGGATGGCTTAACTGGATCAATCAACACCTTAGTGAAGGAAATATCCCTTAGATCCTCACTGTGACATATATAGAGGGTGGTGAGGTCATAGGTAATAAATTCCCTGCAATATCCCCTAAACCATTGGATTTCTTCCTCTATACTATACAAAGAAGTTTTAGTACCTTAATTTCATTTAATGTAGGCCAATGTTGAGTCTATATTCTAGTAAACTAAGTGAACTGGTAGAAACACTTCTAGCCACTCAAGCTAAAACATTGACTCCAGAATTATTTATTTAGGGGCTCATATTAATATATGTGTTTTCCCAAAATGCTGACATTTTAAAGCACTTGATTCCATGCAATGAGACTTGATATGTGCAGTGACTTTTGCCACTGCATGCCATGAACTGTCATTATTCCATTTTTTACTGGCAGTGAGGTTATTACTTCCTTCAAATCTAATCAGCCTATAGATCTGATTCCACATTCCTATCTTTTGAAGTTCTGTTTTCTGGTATCAAATATAAAAGCCACTCTCTATGGCCCAGATTTGAAAGGTTTTAGGATAAGGAACCTGAGGATCCTACAGCTGTTGGAAGAGCAGGGGAGCAAAGTCAGGGAAGCTGCCACTGACAATCTTGGCGCGAAGCATGAATGTGAATACATCTCAAGAGCTCACCAGGAACGTGCATGTGAGTCACAACATCTGGCCAAATCTGCCTTTGCAGAATAATGGCCTCTCTTTTCTCCAAGTTTCAGTGAGTGACAAGGTCTAACTGGGAAACGTAGAAGGAAGAGGATTCTGGGAAACTTATCCCGCTGCAATCAAAAAAAATTTTTAAAGAGGGAGATGCTGATACTGAGTTGACCTTAAGTAAGTCAGCACAGGCATGAGGTGTTGGCTCATACTGGAAGATCTGGTAAGATTCAGAGGTTGAGAAGATGTATTGGAGTCAACTGTAAGAGTCTGAAAGCAAGCAAAAAGACTTGGGGAAATGTTATGGCCTAAAGACATGGCTGTGTGTTGAAGTTCAAGCCAGGCAAAAGGCAAAACGAGTAATAATTGGCCATGTAGGCCCTCCATGATATGTTCCAGAGTTATTTTTCCATTCTTGGCTCCATGACCTACTCTAAACACTCTGTGTTCAAGGCCTTCTTTTGTTCCCCCAAATGTTAAGCCTGATGTTCCTTTTGCCTAAGATGATTTCCCCTCATCCTATTGTATGGCAGCCACCATCTTATTTTTTAGATCTTGGATCAGAAGCTTTTCTTTCAGAGAGAAAGTCGCATGCTATCAATATTACAACTAAAGTGTTTCTACACCCTATCACAGTGCCTTGATTATTTCCTTCAGGACTTCTAGCACAATAACAATCACTTTATTTAAATTGTTTCTTTAAATGAGTTTGTCATTAAATAGGATACAAATAAACAAAACAGCACTTAAGGAAGAAATTTATTCGTGGTTAGCAGGCCAGTAGAGGAGCTGTTTGAATCACCTGACTTCCCAGGATCCAGCAAATCATAACATTTTAATAGTTGCTGCTCTGCTTATAAAACACAGATAACTATATGGATAAACATCATCTTTGCTTCATACGTATGTGTGTATTGTTACCATGTTCTTAGTTTGGAGTTTCAGATAACTGCCATAAAACCTGGTACATTTGGATATGTCAATGACCATTTGGTCGAAGTTCTTCAGTTGCTAATTTGTTAGTTCATTTCACAAATATTTTATGTGTATCTCATAGCTCTCCAAAATTTCAAGCTCACAAACCTCTTTAGTATTGAATTAACATGGAAAATAGATGGTGGTTGTCATCCTCCTTTTATGCCCCTGTCCAGTCCACCAGACTACATTGACTAAGATCATAGCTATAATAGTTCATTTCATTTACTTTCCATTTTATGGAAGCAAGCACAAATAAAACCACAGAAGAAAACTGTTAGTCTGTAGATTTCTTTAAGAAACAATTTCTTATTTGTCAGTATATATTATACTGCTTAGGTTGGTGGGAATTTGGTTAACAATATTGTTAGTGGTGGGAGCAGAACTTCCATGTAGAGTAAGACTTTCAATATATGTGTTTATTTCAAGAGACAATACATGGTAAAGCTGTATCCATAGACTAAAGAGTCTTTCTATAAAGACTAGGTTCCATTTTTTCCTTATTAATTGGCACTCTATAGGTTATGTTTATTTGCAGAATCATTTGTTGTGTGTGTGTATAAACACACACACAGTACAGTATTATTTGATAATGCTGGTCTTGTTTAGTTATTATTTTTCCTTTATCTTTCTTTGCTTCCCTTCTTAATTCCTTCATTTAATAAGTCATCAAGACCTATCCATTTTACCTCTACCAAGTCTCCCAGACAAACCTTTCATATTTGCATCTCTGCAGTATTAATTCAAGCCCTCCTTGATGATCTCTTTCTTGGATGGTTTCAAAAATTTCAAACTCTTTTTCTTGATTAGTTTCTTTCCTTGATTTTGTTTTTGAGCTGAGTCCTTACTAGATCGATAACCTGGGGCAAGTTACCAAGTCTTTCTGAGATTCAGTTTGCACTTTTGCAAAATGGGCACAATCATACAAAGCTCCCAAATATAGTCTCTGCAGAAGTCAAACCAGACTCCTCATTATTCCCTAAATATGCCCTATGTTTACCTGCTGCCAGTTTTCTCCCTGTCTGCTGAAATCCAGCTCAGGATTTGAAGCCCAGCTCATATGCCCCCTGAATCCACAGCCTTCACTGATCCTAACAACTGGAAGTAAATTTTCCTTTCTCTGTACTCTCACAGTCAGGCCTTATCTTCTCCCCAGCCTATCCCCATCCTAGCTATTCTGAATGTCCCCTAAGTTGTCTGCAGACTTTTTTCTCTTCTTCCAACAAATTAGAGGGTGACAGAGGATTACTTTTAGAGCCTTTATCCTGAAGTAGAAATAAAAATAGACCACCCTTTGCTTAAGGGTGGAGAGGCCATGTACTTCCAAGACATTATTCTGTGATGACTGCCAGCGTATTGTCTAGAGCTTTCTCTGTCCATGTCTAATTTCATCTGTTGCTCCCTTGGTGCCCTATCAACTATTCTTTCAACAACTCCCTAGGTTTCTTTCTGGTCTCACCTTAAGTGAGACTATCTTTTTTCCTCTGCTCTTTCTATTCCCATTTACACCAAACTACTGGGTCAGTAATTAATAATAGCAAGTGCTTTCTATTATTGAACCTCTATTGACTTCATTAGTTAGAATTTCTGTCTAAAGGAGTAATGCACATAACCCCTAGCATTTAGCTGAATCTTTAATACTGTTAGTTGGTTTTTTTTTTGTTTGTTTGTTTTTTGCGGTACGCAGGCCTCTCACTGTTGTGGCCTCTCCCTTTGCAGAACACAGGCTCCGGACGTGCAGGCTCAGCGGCCATGGCTCATGGGCCCAGCCGCTCCGTGGCACATGGGATCTTCCCGGACCGCGGCATGAACCCGTGTCCCCTGCATCGGCAGGCGGACTCTCAACCACTGTGCCACCAGGGAAGCCCCTGTTAGTTGCTTTTTCTTGTCCTTGGGCTACCTAATTTTGTCCTAGAGGTTTACCTTTCCTCTCCTTCTACTAATTACTCCTCAATAGAACTAGACTTTTCCTCTCTCCAGGCCTCATCTACTTCTTTAATTCCATTGTTCTCATTCAAGTAGGAATTCTATACCAAAGGTTTGGGAATAAGCAATCTTTATATGTTTCACTTTTCATGTACCTGATATTTATCATATTCAATCCCTATTTATGGATAGTAATGTCTTTTTTTATAACTGTTATTTATATAAATTCTTTGAAGATAGGGACAGTATATTAAATACCTTTATTTTCCAAAGTATCCTCCTTAGTGCTTTGCAAATAATGTGTTAAATACAGAACTAGAACAAAAAATTTCACAATTCGTATGGAAACACAAAAGACCCCGAATAGCCAAAGTAATCTTGAGAAAAGAAAACGAAGCTGGAAGAATCAGGCTTCCTGACTTCAGACTATACTACAAAGCTACAGTAATCAAGACATTATGGTACTGGCACAAAAACAGAAATATAGATTAATGGAACAAGATAGAAAGCCCAGAGATAAACCTACGCACATATGGTCACCTTAGTTTTGATAAAGGAGGCAAGAATATACAATGGAGAAAAGACAGCCTCTTCAATAAGTGGTCCTGGGAAAACTGTACAGCTACATGTAAAAGAATGAAATAGAACACTCCCTAACACCATACACAAAAATAAACTCAAAATGGATTAAAGACCTAAATGGAAGGCAGGACACTATAAAACTCTTAGAGGAAAACATAGGCAGAACACTTTATGACATAAATCACAGCAAGATCCTTTTTGACCCACCTCCTAGAGAGGTGGAAATAAAAACAAAAATGAACAAATGTGACCTAATGAACTTAAAAACTTTTGCACAGCAAAGGAAACCATACACAAGACAAAAAGACAACCCTCAGAATGGGAGAAAATATTTGCAAATGAAGCAACTGACAAAGGATTAATCTCCAAAATTTACAAGCAGCTCATGCAGCTCAATATCAAAGAAACAAACAACCCAATCCAAAAATGGGCAGAAGACTTAAATAGACATCTCTTCAAAGAAGATATACAGATTGCCAACAAACACATTAAAGGATGCTCAACATCACTAATCATTAGAGTAATGCAAATCAAAACTACAATGAGGTATCACCTCACACCAGTCAGAATGGCCATCATCAAAAAATCTACAAACAATAAATGCTGGAGAGGGTGTGGAGAAAAGGGAACCCTTTTGCACTGTTGGTGGGAATGTAAATTGATACAGCCGCTGTGGAAAACAGTATGGGGGTTCCTTAATAAACGACAAATAGAACTACCATACCACCCAGCAATCCCACTACTGGGCATATACCCTGAGAAAACCATAATTCAAAAAGAGTCATGTACCACAATGTTCATTGCAGCTCTATTTACAGTAGCCAGGACATGGAAGCAACCTAAGTGTCCATTGACAGATGAATGGATAAAGAAGATGTGGCACATATATACAATGGAATATTACTCAGCCATAAAAGGAAATGAAATTAGTTATTTGTAGTGAGGTGGATGGACCTAGAGTCTGTCATACAGAGTGAAGTAAGTCAGAAAGAGAAAAATAAATACCATATGCTAACACATATATATGAAATCTAAAGAATAAAAAAAGGTTCTGAAGAACCTAGGGGCAGGACAGGAATAAAAACGCAGATGTAGAGAATGGACTTGAGGACACGGGAAGAGGGAAGGGTAAGCTGGGACGAAGTGAGAGAGTGACATGGACTTATATATACTAACAAATGTAAAATAGATAGCTATTGGGAAGCATCCACATAGCACAGGGAGATCAGCTCGGTGCTTTGTGACCACCTAGAGGGTTGAGATAGGGAGGATGGGAAGGAGACACAACAAGGAGGAGATATGGGTATATATGTATATGTATAGCTGATTCAGTTTGTTATAAAGCAGAAACTAACACACCATTGTAAAGCAATTATACTACAATAAAGGTGTTAAGAAATAATAGGTGTTAAATAAATGTCTAATGAATGAATAGAACCGATTATGATTGACTCAGATTTGAAGAAGTTTATTGTGTATAGCATGGAATTGTTTTATTCATTACTCTTCTTTCCTTTACTCTTTTTTTTTTCCAGTTAACTAATACTTCGTTTTGACCTAGAGCTTTTCAATATAAATACACGAACTTTCAGGGCTGAGAAAAATTGTTCTATGCCTCATCTTTCAAGCACGAGATAGGAAAAATCCATCCTTGGAATATCATTCCCTTTGTACTTCTTATATGCTAAGACTGAGGCAGATTGTGACAGGCTGTCCTGGAAAGTTCACTGAGGGCTCTTAGGGAAATGTCAGGTGACTTCCAAAGTCATCTTCAAAGGAGTCCCACGGCAGGCCCATGCACTTTGCAGATAGTGCTTGTCCTTGCTTCTCCTGCAGTCAAGCTGCACCTGCTCATTTTAGTAATACTGAATAGTTCTCTGGCAAGATGGATAGTGTCAATTTGTCAGGTTTCATAATAAAAATGCTTGAAACTCTTGCTGATTTTAGCCAGCTTTGTATCTCAACAGCAATATCTATAATGACAAGTAAATTAAGTGGAATGGAGAGAAGATTATAGCCAAAAGTAATCACACCAATAATGAAAACTAATAAAGTGACTAAACAAATTACTGTTTTCATGTCAGTGGGTAAGCAATTTTTTGATATTGTTCTAGGTATAAGACAAAATTATGGACTAGATTGTATAATTTTTTCATAATTTGGTTTTATATTCTTTCTCAAGCTCCTTTACGTCCTGTTTGTGTGTGTGTGTATGTACACACACATGTGTGTTTATTGCTTACCTTGCTAAGGGTTTTTGAGGATTTAGGCCTTGGGATTCTTTTGAATAGTTGCATAGCATATAAGTTAAGTATTGCATTCTTGGCAGGGGTAAGTTAGTGGGAAATGAAATTATGATATTGCATTCTTTTGAACTGACTGTTAAAGCCCTTTGTGTCATTGTATGTGCAGGTACCAGTTAGAATTTGTGGGCTTTGTGTGTATATCCAAAGAAGGGGCAACCTTTAAAAGAGAAAGACTTATTTGGAATCATAACAACATAAATACTCTAAATGAATAGGAGGCTCATAGATGCCAAATATTATATGCTTTAGTTTAGCAAAGTGTGAGGTTGAGAGAAACAAAGTTTACTCCCCCAAAAGACTGCTTTCAAAAGAGATCCAGTGATCTGCCTTGGTGGAGCCAGGGCTCCAAGTGTTGAAGTTGCTGTCACCAGAGTAAAATCTTCTCTATTTTCACATTTTTGGTGAGCCCTCGTCAATACATCTGCTCCCAAATCTTAGACCATGGAGTGAATTCTCCAGTTGACAGCTCACAAATTCAAATATATAGTCAACTTTCCATTGGTGGGGGAAGTATGTTTGGAAAAATAAACTTCCCCAAAATATCAATAGAAGGAACCTAGGCTATCCGCCTATTATTAAACCAATTTAAAATTTTCATTTTAAAATTTGAACCAATACCTGTTTCACTAAATATTTAAGAAATACAAACAACACAAAAGTGAATGACTAAGATGAAAAAACAGAAAAATGAAAACAGAAAGAAAGGTAATATAGGGAGCTGAAAACCAACCAACCAACCAATCAACCAACCAGATGAACACTTCATGAATTGTAATTTATATCCTTAGATAAAACTTTGAAGGCAGTACATCCATAAAGCACAATTAGCTTTCATGAAAAATGATCATTAGAGATTAACAAATGTTCTTGGAAATTTAAAAAAATATGATTGCCAAAATAAAAAAATCAATAGAAAATCTTAAAAAATAAAATGAATGAATTTTTCAGAAAGTAAAGAATAAATAGAAAATATGATGGCAGATTTAAGGGACAAGAAGTATTACTCTAGAAAGTCTAATATTCATCTAAGAGAAGAAAGATACATAAAAATAAGAAATATGAGAGCATATCTTGGATCTGAAGAAAGACATGTGTCTTCAGTTTGAAAGTGTCTACTGAAGTTAATCAAATTGAATGTATTTTAAGGAACACACTTAGGCATATTTCTGTGAAATTTCTCAACAGGGGTCAATAAAAATTCCTTATAACTTTCAGAAATTAAAAAAATGTGTACAAAGTAATGATAATCAGATTCACACCAGATTTCTTTCTTTTCAATAGCTAACGTACTGAGAGTTCTGTTAGAAAGTGATTTTGCACATATAATTCCATTCCACAATCTGGAAGGATTCAGATACTCTTTCCACCACTAATCTTTTCTCAGGGGTGGGTAAGGGAGGAACTACTTGCGTGTTATTCCAGGAGCAGGAAACTTAAAAAAAAAAAAAAACAGGAAAAAGGAAGAGTATGTGTCAGGAAACAAAAACTATTCAAGAGAATAATAAAAAGAAATCCCAGGGTAACAGACCTAGTTATAGAAAGCAATCAGTCCAAATTAGAAGAGGAGGTCAGAAGGCTCCTTTAAGACTATCTTTTAGAAGAATAGGATACAATTTTCTCTATGGATGATATGATTAAAAACTGGAAGTTCTTAATAATATAGTGAATAGAAATATCTATTGCGAAAGAGAAGAGCAAATTGAAATTAAAATAAAAGAAACAAATATACAGAAGGTCATGGCCCAAATACGATGCAAATAAAAACTATGAGTGATTTTGAGCACTTGGAGGAGTAAAAGGAAAGATAATTCTTTTTTTTTTTTTTTTTGCGGTACGCGGGCCTCTCACTGTTGTGGCCTCTCCCGTTGCGGCGGAGCACAGGCTCCGGATGCACAGGCTCAGCAGCCATGGCTCACGGGCCCAGCCGCTCCGCAGCATGTGGGATCTTCCTGGACCGGGGCACAAACCCATGTCCCCTGCACCGGCAGGCGGACTCTCAACCACTGCGCCACCAGGGAAGCCCAAAGAGAATTCATTTGATCTTGATGTGTGTAATGTTCTAATAACAGCAGGGGTTTAGTGCATTTTCCTTTCTCTAGGAGTCTATTCAATTAATTAGTTTTAGAATTAATAGTAATTACATAATTATCATGTAGTAAATACTGTTTCTTAGGTTCTAATTTTTACAAATGAAGCACTGAAATTTTAATTATGCTTACAGAATGGGATGTAAAGTTGTAAACCTTGACAATATGCATGTGATGGTAAAGCTGACAGATGTCATGAGATGGAGAGAGAGGATTAATGGTACTTAGATGTTTAAGAAACAGTACCTAAGGTTAAAAGAGCAAGAAAAAAATTTAAGTGTGTAACTTTATAGGACTAGTCAGTGGAAAAACTAAAAATTAAAAATATAACCAATACATCTAGATAATGAGGAGTGTGGGGGGGAGGAGAAAAAGAGGAGTGATATATGGGAGCTAGTTCTTAGTAGAGGCAATTGGTGCCATACCTAATCCATAAAGAAAGTACATGGATAAAGTTGATAAATCAAGTGGATGGCTAATTTTATGTGTCAACTTGACTGTCCATGGAGTGCTCAGATATTTGTCCAAACATTTTTCTGGGTGTTTCTGTGAGGGTGTTTTGGGATGAGATTAACACTTAAATTGGTAGATGGAGTAAAGAAGATTGCCTTCTCTAATGTAGGTGCGCCTCATCCTATTAGTTGAAGGCCTGAATAGAACAAAAAGGCTGATCGTTCCCTGAGTAAGAGAGAATTACTTCCGCCTGGCTGCTCGAAGTAAGACGTTGGCTTTTTTTTTTTTGCCTTGTACTCCAACTGAGACATCAGCTCATCCTGGTCTTGTGCCTGCCTTTATTTATTCATTTTTGGCTGCATCGGATCTTAGATGTGGCACGCGGAATCTTCGTTGAGGCATGCGGGATCTTTCATTGCGGCACACAGGCTTCTCTCTAATTGTGGCCTGCGGGTTTTCTCCTTTCTGGTTGTGGCATGCAGGCTCCAGGGCGCGTGGGCTCTGTAGCTGTGGTTTGCAGGCTCCAAAGTGAGTGGGCTCTGTAGTTCGTGGCACACAGGCTCTCTAGCTGAGGCACGCGAGCTCAGTAGTTGTGGCACACATGCTTAGTTGCCCTGCGGCATGTGGGATCTTAGTTCCCTTACCAAGGATCGAACCCATGTCCCTTACATTGTAAGGTGGATTCTTTGCCACTGGACCACCGGAGAAGTCCCCCTGCCAACCTTTAGACTGAAACTAAACCATCACTTGTTGACTCACCCTGCAGATCTTGGGTCTTGTCAACCTCCATAATCATGTGAGCTAATTCCTTACAATAAAGCTCCATCTATCTTTCTATCCATCCAGTCTATTGGTTCCTCTCAGGAACCCCAACCAATACACCAAGAAATATAGGTATTTATATATCCTTTAGACTTATTGTAATATCACCAGAAGATCTAAAAACTGAAACGAGAACTTCTAAAGCATGGGACTCAAAAAGGGATTTAGATGGGGAGACTAGACTTGTATGCCATTATAATGTTACTTTCTCCTCTGCATGCACTACTTTATAAAAATAGTAAAATACTGTGCCTAAAGAAATATATATTTTAAAATTATACATTTTATTCCTGACGTTTTTGAAATATGGTTTCCAAAGTTTTAGTAAAAATATCACACAGCTAGTCACAAGATGTCAAAAAGCATACTGCCTATGTTTTCTTCTAGGAGTTTTATGGTTTCATGTCTTACATTTAAGTCTTTAATCTATTTTGTGTTTATTTTTGTATAGGTGTAAAAAAGTGGTATAGTTCATTTCTTTGCATGTAGTTGTCCAGTTTTCCCAACACCACTTATTGAGGAGGCTATCATTTTCCCATTATATATTCTTGCCTCCTTTGTTGTAGATTAATTGAACATATAAATATTTTTATTTATATGTTACTTTTGGGCTCTCTATTCTGTTCTATTGACCTAAGTGTGCTTTATTATGTCAACACCATACTGTTTGGATTATTATAGCTTTGTAGTACAGTTTTAATTCAGGACGTATGATACCTCCAGCTTTTTTCTTCTTTCTTAAGATTGTTTTGACTATTCGTGGTCTTTCGTGTTTCCATACAAATTTTAAGATTATTTGTTCTAGTTCTACGAAAAATGCCATGGGTATTTTGATATGGATTTCATTGACTCTGTAGATTACTTTGGGTGGTATGGACATTTTAACCCTTGTGCACTGTTGGTGGGAATGTAAATTGGTGCAGCCACTATGGAAAACTGTGTAGAGTTTCCTCAAAAGATTAATAATTGAACTACTATACAACCCAGCAATTTCACTTCCAGTCATTTACCTGAAGAAATAGAAAACACTAACTGGAAAATATATATTCACTCCAGTGTTCATTGTAGCATTATTTACAATAGCCAAGATATGGAAGCAACCTAAATGTCCATTTTTAGGTGAATGGATAAAGAAGATGTGATATACATATACAAGAGAGTTGAACCTGAGGAAATACAGATTTCAGGGTGTTTTTGCCATGTCATTAAGCACTATACATCACATTTAGCCTAGTAATATGGCAGATTTGAATAAAAAGATCAGTATGAAACTGTCAGAAAAAATATGAGTTAGCAATATATCAGTAAGCATTAGACTAGGATGCATCAATGGAAATTGAAATACTATAAAAATGGGCAGTGGGCTGTTAATATGTATATTTCTGATGTGGTACTTCTGTACTCAAGTCCAGAATGATTGTTGTCCTAGAGGTCATGTAAAAGCTGTGACAACTAACTCCCTTTTGAATCTGTAAGTCCTCAAGTGATGGATTCCTGGCACCACCTGAGTCAAGCCATTAATATCTAGTGGAGATACAGGAATGCAGGTTATCTGGGGACTTCTTACCCATTTTAAGCATCCAGGAAGCACATAATTTATTTCAGTAAGAACAAACAAAAACCTCAGGAAAATCCCAGTGCCATGCTCACCCTAGGAATTTGAATTTATAAGGCATATATATATATATGATCAGACCCTCTAATGAACCTTATCAAGAAAACTACTCTGAAAGGGTTAATTGTTCATTCCTCCGAATTAAATGGACTGTTCTATAGTTAGAGATTTTTAAAAACACATTGCTTCTCCTATTAAGTCACATTGTATCCAAGTGCTATAAAGCAATGGTTATATGGGGCTGAGGAAGGTGTGTCAATTGCTATCACTGTGAGGATATATCTGTTAGGAATGTTCCACCTTAGATCCCAAGACTTGTTGGTCAAGAACATGCCAAGTTGCACATGAAAGGGATTTATTATGACCTTATCTTGTACCCTTGATTCTGCCAGCCCTAGGCATTGCTTCATCTTACAGCTCTTACACAGATGTCTAGTTTTCTTGCATCCAGCCACTATTCCATTAGCCCTGATCCCAGAGACTCAGGTGTTAGAAAATCCCAGTTGAGTTTAAACCATTTTTGAGGGTGCTATTGAGTACCCTGTAGCAAAAGTCTATGAGATTTGGGGTGAAAATATCATTACAAATAGAAATAATAAAATGTAACTTTTTACTATAAAAATGTAGTGTTGAGTAGCCTTCATGAACACAGTCAACAATTATGTATGCCATATGTTACTGTGCATGGTATTACTTCCTCACGATATTAATCATTTTACTCCCCAAATTTCTCCTTAGAATGTCTTCACTCCTGTAGCTAAATTTTTGTGCCCTTTCTTATTTTAAAGGACAAGGTGAAATTGAATATGGAAAAGAAGGCTGTTTGGATAGGCAAGCGTGTTAACATTGATTTTACTTCATGGTGATATATCTGTTGTAGGTAGAGTTACATAATCTAATCAAAATTAATACTGAATGCAAGAAATTTTGAGAATTCAAGAACTACTATAAAGAAAAATATTGCTTTGCAAATATCACTATTTCAGTTCCTTATTTCCTTCACATGTTGGAGAAAGATATTTAGGAAATAGAGTAAATTAATGTGAAAATTTGCCAAGTGAACCCTATTTGAACAACGAAGATTTTTTCATTTGGCGCTAGAATGGTTCTCTAGCACCCCCTTTCTCAGCCCCCTCTCATTCCCAAATTAATTATGGCTTCTCATCTAGAGATAGGACATCTGTGACTATCATCCCCAATGTAGGAGCCCAACTTCTTTGATACGCTCTTTCTTTCTCCATCTTTTTATCCTTTTTCTTTTCTATACCATAAGCCAGTCTTGCTTCATTCATGGTGCAGGTATCCAGGGGGTATAGCTCAGGAGTAGAGCATTTGACTGCATGGTGTAGGTATCCAGACCTGAAACCAAAAATATCTAGTTGACATAAACGAGTCAACCAACTCCCATTAATCGAGCAACTACTGGAAACCTATTAGTCCCTGTCCCTAAAGCACTGATTCCCAAACTTGAGTCTTGGGTCTATAGGTAATAAACCTAAAAATAACATTGTTCACAGAATAGCTATTTATAATTCAAAATATTTATCTGAAGCAGCATACTTTCCTATTATAAGACTGTACAGGCCAACTAAAGCATAATTTATTTTTGACTAGAGATATATTAATTCTTTGTTGTAACACAGATGATCTCATATGGATCACAAGCTCCAATTGTATGAATTTTGGGAATATCTTATCGCATATTTAGTTGATTAGGTTGTGCATAAGAAAAATGGGAAAATGCATACTTAGTACGAACTTGTGTAAATGTTAAGGAGAGTATTCTGAGGCCATAGAACATTGAAAATCAGTGTTCTAGAGAGCTTTTATTTGTCTTAGCCTCCCAGAAGCAGGGGCAGTGACTTTGAATGTGGACTATTCTGTGGGCACTGGTTTTCTCCCTTGATTCCTTACTCAGATGCTCATGGGCAGATGGTTTTCCAAAAAGTATTTCTCAAAATCACTATTCCATGTTAAAAATGTAGATGGATGTAAGAAAATGGTATAATGATGACGTGATTTATTATTTTGAAGAAAAGCCATCCTTTCATTGAAGCCTATTTCAGATAAAGTGTAACCATGGTTCATTAAACATTGATTGGGGAAACTATTGCCACACAGTAATGGATGGGATGCCCTGCTCCCGTATTATTTTGGAACATGAATGGAGATATAAAGATAAAAAAGAATTCCTTCTGTTCAGGGAACTTCTTCACTTTTTTATGGTCTTACACTCAAGACATTTTCTGCCTTGCCTCCTTTTATTAATAAAGAGGGATGGCATATTAATATAAAACAAATATTTTGGAAAATTACATTTCTTTATTCAATGTAAAATAGTGTGGTAAGAATCCCGAAGCTTAATTTCCTTATATGCCTGTCTCTTTCATTAGAGCTCTAAAACAGTGGCCATCTTTATAAATTTAACTCTAAGCTTAAAATTAGGAAATACTGCTTTAAAAAAAAAGTGATAATGGAAACAAAAGGTCTGCCTCAAAATATATGAATTATAACTCCTAAGCACATGATCATCACCTATACATCATCTAACTTGAGATTTAAAAGTGTCCTGTGTCTCCTGTGTAAAAATAAAATTGTTGACAGTCTTATGTTCTTGTTTACAAGCTTTTTATTTTGGGATAGTTTTATATTTACAGAGAAGTTACAAAAATAAATAGAGAGTTCCAGTATACCCTTCACCCAGCTTCGTCTAATGTTAATATTTTATGTAACTATGATACATTTGTCAAGACTAGGAGATTAACATTGGTACATTACTATAACTAAACTGCAGAGTTTATTTGGAAGTTCCAGTTTTTCCACTAATATCCTTTTTCTTTTCCAGGATCCGTTCAAGGATACCACATTGTACTTAGTCATTATGTTTCCTTAGCCTTCTTTTGTCTGTGACTGTTTTTCATACTCTTGACTCTCTAATGGAATTTATTATGTACTATATTTAGTTGGCCTACAAGCTTTTTATTTACCAAATATTCAAAGAAGATTTTTTTCTTTGTTTTTGATTTTCAGACCTTTGTCTTTCCCTATTAGATCCAAATTTCTTTGTACGCACTCAGATCAATGTAGTTTGTTTTTTTTGTTTTAGTTATTTATTTTTTTTTGGTGTCTTCATTATTTTATTCTCAGCCATGCAAATTCTCTTCCCCACTCAGTAATGTTTAATAATTTGTACACTATGAAATAGTGGGAAGCTGCCTTCTGTTTAAAGTTGTGGACCAAAAGAATTTCTCTTCTGAGAGAAAAGCAACTGTCTCCTGAAAAAAAAAAAAATTGACAATTGTTAAAGTCTACCCCAGAAAATAGTGAACAAAAAAATATTGTAAAGAGTTGTCAAAAAGAATTTGAGTGTGGAGATAAATTCCCATTCCCAATGAAAGGTTGGTGTCAATCAGTTTGAAATTGTCCAGAGATCTGCTCAGATACTGCCTGACTCCAGTTAGTAAAACATTATGGGGACATGTGGTGATATTTATACATAGAGCTATGGTATTTTCACAAATGGCTTCAATAGGCTCCTCTGTATTTTGGCTTGTATTTGGCATATTATAAGCCAGTCATCACAGCCCACACATGATATGCTAGATGGGGAACTTGAACCAGTGATTGTCTTTCTTTCATGAGGATGTCTTTATTGAACCTTTAAGGATATCTAAGGTTAAGACCATCACCACTATTATTTCTCAAACTACAGTTTCCAAATATATGTGACTTTTTTCATGAAGTTGAACAGCAAGCAGTTAGTTTTCTTCCTCCACCCCATCCTGTTGCAGATGGGCAACATTATTATTAACATGAAAACCAGTCATTGATTCAGAAACACTACATTGGTAATAAGATGGCAGTTTCCTCAGACAAAGGCACCACTGATTTCTTTAATGAGACTAAGGACTGGATAAAGCAAAGTTCTGAGTCAGAGTCAGTCAAGAGGTCATGTTTTGTTCACATGTGGTTCAGAGTAAGATTCAGTTCAATTTAGCAATAATTGAGTAATAAGAGTGTAATGCCAGCTAATATTTTATAAGATGTAAACTCCTACTTTATTTTAACTTAATAATTGTTCTATGATACGTAAATCTAAACTTTACATTTACACAAACAAATTGATACAAAGAAACCTAAGAAATCATGTCTTCAAATACAGTATATTTCAGGACCTTTGAACCATTTTATTTTCAATTCAATGAACACACATGTCCAATAACTTTGATTTCCTCCTTGCACAAGTTTCCTTCTAAGGAGTTTGTATATGCACACCTCTTTTTATGTATCCCCTCATAAGATATACTTTCCAGGCTTACATTTTCCTATAAAAGCAGACTCAGACTTTTATAATGTACAGTGAGGGGAGGACACTGTTCTTTACAGCTGACTCATCACCAAGGTTTCATGATAAATGTATAACTTAGTTGTGTCAGTTAATTCTCACATATCATTTTGATGGCTATTATAATAAAATATTTATGCAAATTTCTTAAATATTAATAAATAAAACCACAATGTCAAAAGAGAAGGTTCTAATAAGTTTTACTTTAAAAGTTATCACCTTTTCTTGCTCCATCTCCTTTTATCATATTACATGGGAAGAATAATAGGAAAATGCAGTTTCTCAGACACAAAGAGTAACCAGACTGGCACAATAATACCTGAAATTGCTTTGAGTAATACTGAAAGCAAATGAACTTCTACTGATTTTTTTATTTATTGATTCAAATGCTGTAATGTGAAAATTCTTAAACTGTATATGGAATGAAGCCTTGTAAGAACTTGGGGTTAGGAAAATATGTCATTCTTGTGTTAATGATTCCCACTGACAGTCATATTGCTAAATTAATTTTTTTACTTCATGAATTTTCCTATTTAAAGCTTTCTCTCTGGTCCTTTTCAATTGGCATAACTTATTCTCTATGTGTGTATGTGTGTTTAAGCTAATATAATTTGGATTCAATCAGCCAGTAATGAAGTTCTAAAAGTTACCTGCCTAGTTTTCAAAATGCTTAAGGTCATGTTTTCCTGGTGATGTAGCTTTGCTGAGGGGGCAAGAAAGAAGAGGTGGTGAGAAAAGCCATGAAAACTAGGGATGGTAAGTTTTAGTTGACACAGACTCCTTACTGAAGGTTTTTCCCTAAGCTCCCATCTAAGGCATAGGCCATCTGTTCATGCTGTTCTCTTTTCTCACCTCAGAGTTATGAGAAAGAAGAATGATAAGAGACAGCACCAGAGTGGAAGATAATAATAAGTGTGATTATTAGTGAGTAAAGATCTATCCTGCCAACCACACCCACTTTTATTCTCCCATCGAGGTACACCAGAGATAGTTTTTTGTTTGTTTGTTTGTTTTTACTTTTAGTAAATTTGGAGAACAAAGGATAACAAAATAGCATATTGAATAATTTACATGTTTCATAATCTTTGAGAATTCTATCAGTCACAGTGTTGGTCCCTTCTGGTTTAGTATTTATTAGATACTTTTGGGGCTTTTGGCTTCTACTTATATTCTCTTTAGAGAGCTAAGCAACCACCCACATTCTTTCTGACTTTGCCTTTATTAAAGACAATATCTTTGGTAATACAAACCTTTCCTGTGTTGGCTTTCCCTCCCAAACTGAAAACAAAATCAGGCTTTAGAGTATATTCCATGCCAAATAATTAGTGTTCTTTTTGCTTAAGTGAAGGATTTGCATTCCTAAGGACTTGTGAAGTGAAAGACACTTACTTAGTTCACTAGTCTGCTCAATTCACTGAAATACCCCATGGTAGATTGTTACAATTATAAACATAGTGAATCACAACTCTCAGCATCCATACACCTTTGCATTGTGACTTGGTTGCTCTTTTAAGTAAGAAGTGAAATCTGTTTCTGCACACTTTAAGTCTGGGCTGGCCTTGTGATTTACTTTGATTAATAGAGTGTGGCACAAGTGACAGTGCAAGTTCTGGAGCTTAAGCTTTAAAATGTCTTGTAGCTTTATTCTTACTTACTGGAGCCATCCTGCAAAGAAATAAGACCAGCCTATTGAGAATGAGAAGTCAAATGCCAGAAAACCAAAGCTTCCCAATAGATAGCCAGCACGATCTGCCACATGTGAATGAGACCATCTTGGGCTCTCCAGCCCCAGCTGAGCCATCAGATGACTGCAACTATGTGAGAGATCCCAAATGAGACTAAAAGCACTACTCAATTTGACAACCCATATAATTGTGAGAAGTAATAAAGCTTTGTTATTTTAAACTGCCAAGATTTGGGGTGTTTTTTATACAGCAATAGATAACCGAAATAATCTAGGACAGAGAACAATCAAGGATTATGGCTCCCACCTCCAGGGAGTCTAAGACTGAGACAAAATCCAAATTCCTCCTCCATAGCTGTAAAATTTCTTTGTCTCATGTTTCTGCAAAAATTTATGTAATTTTGAATTCTGTTCAATGATATGTTTATTTTGACCCAGAAATAAATTTAAGAATTTTTCTACCACTAATTATAATGGATGCTCAAGAAAAATATGCTTTATTTATCCTGTGGCAACATAACCCCTGGCATATGTCTCTGTATCTCAGTTTGAATAGTATAGCATTTCTAACATATAGCTATTGTAATACAAAGTATTGGAAAAGAAGATGATTTTAATTGTCTATCCCTGTAGTTTTGCCTGAATGTTGTTTCTTTCATCATTTGTGATGTGACAAGCTCTCCTGCAGTTTCTCTTTTGTATCCTTGAATACAATTGAGTCTTAGTTATCTAATTATGGTCAGTGTTCATAAGAGACCCCAACAACAGCCTCCAGACCTGGTTTTGGTCAGTTCTCTACAAACCTACAGCTTTTTTTTTTTTTTTCTGAAAAAAGGTGACCTGTTTATTTCTGTTGTTGTTACAAGAAATTAGTTGTTGCCTAGCAACCATTTTGCCCATCAGCTTCCTAAAGCAGGAGGGGTTGCTAGGTAAATCGCTTTACAGTTTTTTCAGAAAAGGTTAGACTTATCCAAACATATTCTAGGTTTGGAAAATTATCCTGGAAGCATCAGGAAAACAAAGAAAAAGCCAGGGTGTGACCTGACCTTACAATAAGCCAGTTTGCCCTAGTTCTGCTATTACATTATTGAAATACACCCATACTGGTTGGTAAATAGCCACTGCTCTGATTCAGATGGGTGTTTCCCATCCCCAAAAAACTCATTCCTTCTTCTGAACTAACCTCTGCCCTCTACTTACAAAGAGTTAGGATCTGGAACCATAAGGCTCTCCTCCAGAACTCTGCTTCAGCCATTCTTGTTGTTAAACACTTTTAACATCACCCAGGAAATGATCATATTATATAATTCAATTTAGTTTTTATCAGAATAATTGGCAAACAGATAAAAGAAAGTATGAAATAATAAAAAGAGCATGAGACTATTAGTAAAAGGTTTGTTATGTTATGACTTTAGAACTAACCAGTTGAATAACATTAATCTGCTCTATCATGTCTACATCTGGGTCACAAAGGAATAATCTCTAAAGCCATGATCTCTAAAGTCATGATCAGTACAAATATTTTTATGAGTCTAGGTAATAATCTCTATATTTCAAGCTGAATTACATCGTAATTTAGAAAACATGTAGTATTTAATTAAAATTAAGCTCAAATTGCAATGTCAGTGATTGACATAAAGGCAAGAAAATAAGCAAAGGGATTCTGCTGGTAGAGGCTAATTATAAACCTTTGAGAGAAAATCAGAAAGCTTTCATAGGCAGTAGAATGAAGGGAAAGAAATGAGTGTTTGTTGTTGTATATTGACTCTATTTTTAGGCATATGGCTCTGAGGTGATTTTATAATTGAATTTATTAAAAAAGTAATTGTAAAATGGCAAACCTTATTATAAGAGTTTAATTTAGTAATAGTAAATAATTCTCTTCTAGAAGAGTGAGATGATGTATTTGATAGCTACTTGCTTATTAATAAGCAAGTGTATCTTGCTTATTATGAATATTTAATTTAGAGAATACCTTTTGATTTATCTACATACGGTAATAGTGATGACTAAATAAAGTTTTACTTAAAAATATTTGAGGCTGGATGTCAACAAAATGACAGGGTAGGAAACTCCTAGTCCTTGTTCCTCCATGGAAACATCAATAAACAACTAGAAATTGGCTGAACTAACCTTATAGGAGTCCAAAAAGCAAAGGTATAAATAAAAATAGTATAATTGAATTTAATAATTCATTATAGGGGGACAGCAGCAAATTCGAGTAGGCAGAAGAAAGAATTAGTCAACTTGAAAACAGAACAATTGAAATTATTGAGTCTGAAGAACAGAAAGGACAGAGATTGAAGAAAAGTAAACAGAGTCTAAGGGATTTGTGAGATACCATCAAGTGAATCAAGGAAAAGAGAGAAAAGGGCAGAGAGGTTATTTGAAAAATAATGGCTGAAAATTTCCCCAAATTGGGGAAGGACATGAATCTACAAATCCAAAAAGTTAAATGAACACCAAGTAGGACAACTTACAGAGACCCACATTGAGACATATTATAATCAAACTGTCAAAAGCCAAAACAAAGAGAGAATGTTGTAAGCAGAAAGAAAAAAGCAACTTGTCACTTATTAAAAATCCTCAATAAGGTTATCAGCAAATTTCTTAGTAGAAGTCTTGAACGACAGAAAACAGTGAGATGATATATGAAAGGTGCTGAAAGAAAATTTCAATCAAGAATTCTATATCTGGCAAAACTTTCCTTCAAAACCGAGGGGAAAATTAAGACATTGCCAGATAAACAAAGCTAAGGGTAGTTTATTACCACTAGATCTGCCTTACAAGAAATGCTAAAGAATACCATGCAGTATCTCAAAGCCATATGAAATACAAAGATTTCCAATAAAAGTTAACTGTATGAATAAAGGTAAAAACCAGTGTTATTGTAATCTTGGTTTATAACCCCACTTTTTATTTTCTAGAGGATTTAAAAGACAAATGCATTAAAGCAATTATTAATCTTTGTTAATGAGTAAATTAACAATGCATGAAGATGTAATTTGTGCATCAGTGATCTAAAGTTGGGGTGGAGCTATGTAAGAGTAGAGTTTTTTGTGTGCAATTGAAGTTAAGTTGGTAATCATTCAAATAGAATGCTATAACTTTAGGATATTATATATAATCCTCACTGTAACCACTAAGAAAATATCTAAGGGATATACACAGAAGGAAATGAGAAGGGAATCAAAAGGTGTCATGACTTCACTTATATTAAATACCGAAAATAGTCAAATCCATAGAGACAGAGGTATAATAGTGGTTACAAGAAGGGGAAAAGGGGATTATATTAATATTATTTAATGGTATTTCAATTTGGGATTATGAAAAAGTTCTGGAGATAGTGGTGATGGTTGCACAACAATCTGAATGTCTTTAATGCCACTGAATTTTACACTTAAATATGGTTAAAATGATAAATCTTATGTTATGTGTGTTTTACCACAGTTAAAAAACTAAACGAAAGACATGAAATGAGAGATCTAAAAATAAGAGCTATTATTTCTGGAACATTTATTATGAACGCCAGTGGCTTCATACTTTTCATACTACTTTACATACATACAACTCATTCAATTTAATAATTACATCTGGTAAATGTTTTATCATGAGGAAAAAGATCAGTAAATCAAGTCTCAAAAAGTTAAATATTTCGCCCAAAGACAATGCAGGATAGTGGGAAAAAAAAAGGGATTTAACTTTCCATTGGTCTGAGTAAAAACCCACTGCCCCTGAAACTTCACTGAAAAAGGAAAGAAATTGAGGGGTGGGGCATGTTTAGGAAATTTATGATAAACTATGAAATTAATATGCTATTGGAAATGTTTAGAAACAAAGTAACAGCATGTGATTAGTAATTCTAAATGTTTGCATATGAAATAATTATTATTGTGAAATATTCCAATTTTCAGAAGGGAAAATAATTTATTAATAAAAATGACTTTATTCAAGACCGCTCTAATTCACAATATAATATTTACTTAATGGGAATTAACCTCTTGATTGATGTGGCAGAGGCTCCCAGATGCTCACCCAAGTGTATGTTCTCTTCTTCCTGTGTGTACTAGATGATACTTCCCAGCCTCCTTTGTGATTAGGAGTAATCATGTGATTGAGTTCCAGTCAATGGATTATAAGAAGTAGTATGTATTGGTCTGGTCTCCAAAATCCTCCTATCAGTATTTTCCATCTATTGTTTTCCTTTAGCTGTTGAGAATAGACATAATGTCTAAGGTGACCTTGGAAGCTACCAAGGTAGCAGAGCCTCTGTCATCATGCATCTATGAATGACTGTAGAATAAGATTGTCTTACTTACTCATTCACTCATCCAATACTATCTCATGATCAAGAAATGCACTACTATTGTGTTTGAGCCAATACAAATTTATGGTCTTTTTAGAATAGAACTTAGTCCACTCTATCTAATATAGTTAAAATAATAACAGCAATAATAATTACTGGTGTTTTACCTATTATTAGATATTTTATTCTGTGTAGTTCTTTTAATCAAAATTATAATGAGTATGAGTGGAGAAAATAAGATTATAAGCTTTTTTGAAGGGTATATCAATTAGGATGATAAACACAAGACCAAAATATAAAATCTATGATATTTAATTTTTATTTACATCTAATTTAACCAGTGGGATGTTGTCTTAGTCAGTTCTGTCAGCTATAACAAATTGCTATAGACTGGGTGACTTAAACAACAAACATATATATCTCACAGATCTGGAGACTGGGAAATCCAAGATCAAGGCACCAACAGATTTGGTGAGGACACTCTTCCTGGTTTGTAGATGGCCCTCCTTTCATTGCGTCCTCACATGGAGAGCAGAAAGAGGAAGGAAGCTCTCTTGAGTTTCTTCTTATAAGGGCACTAATCTCATCATAAGGAATTTACCCTCATGAACTATTACCTGTCCCCGCCAAGGGCCCCATCTTCAAATACCATCACATTGAAGATTAAGGTTTCAACATAGAAATTTTGGGAGACACAAACATTCAATCCATAGCAGATGTCAACTCACTGATGGGAAGGTCTTTTTTATGTTATGTTGCTCTAGTTCTTAGCAGAATGCCTTGTATGTGGTAGGTTTTAATAAATATTTGAATGAATGAATGAGTGAATAAATGAACAAACAAATGAATTAATTGACTCTTCATGGGACCTTGGGACAGAGTTCTTAGTCTTTTGGTACCTTAGATCCACTAATATGAAAATTTTCCAATCACTTCAAAACTATGGTGATTCTACTGAGAAAATATTATTTAATCATGTTCTACAAAGCATTTTGTTTAGAGAAAAACTGTCTAAAGAAACAAATTTTAAAATAGCCTAGAATGTGTATATAATTATATTCATATTCAGCTTGCAAAGCATCTACCAAAATGTTGCACAAGGTGTACTTCTGAATAGATATTAGATTTCCTAGTTCCACTGAATTCTTTTATTAAAAGTTTTCATAGGATGTGAACAGATGCCTAATTTGCTTATCTATCACAAAGTAAACTAAGATTATGAGGTGACGAGTTTGCCTCCATTATTTTATTGTTTTTGAAACACTGAAAAATAATCGAGAAATAGAAGAAGCAAAAACTTACTATTCTGTGAAATTTTGAAGAGTTACATACTTTTTAAGAAATGATTTATTGATCAAAGCAAAAACAGTTATAAAAATGATGAATGCCTTAATTTCTTTTGCTCTTTTTACTTTGGTTTCTGTATTTTTCTTTGCAAGCAAAGTAATTTTCATTTTTAGAAGTTTTGATTGAATGTATTTTTATATCTTCCATGTGCTCTATTATCATGCTCACTTCTTCCAACTTCTTGAACATAAGGAATATAGTTATAATTTCATTGTCCTTGTCTACCATTTCTATCATGTCTGTAATTTCTAGGTCAGATCCAAATGATTGCCTTTTTTCCTACTCATTATGGATGAAATTTGCTTGTTTCTTTTTACATGATTACTGATTTTTTTTAATTTTTTTTTTTTTGCGGTACGCAGGCCTCTCACCGCTGTGGCCTCTCCCGTCGCGGAGCACAGGCTCCGGACGCGCAGGCCCAGCGGCCATGGCTCATGGGCCCAGCCGCTCCACGGCACGTGGGATCTTCCCGGACCGGGGCACAAACCCGTGTCCCCTGCATCGGCTGGCGGACGCTCAACCACTGCACCACCAGGGAAGCCCACTGATTTTTTAATTGGATGCCATACATTGTGAATTTTACCTTGTTGGATGCTGAATATTTTGTATTCCTAAAATTACTGTTGAGTTTTATTCTGGGACACAAGTTACTTGGAAACCATTTGATCTTTTTGAGTCTTGCTGTTAAGCTTTGTTAGGTAGAACTAGAACTATACTTATTCTAGGGCTGGTTTTCCCCTCTACTGAGGTAAAATCCTTCTGAATATTATAGGCAATGTCCTGTGATTTATGAGGTTTTCATTTTCCCTCTAATCTTTCTGGGTGTTTCTTTCCTTGGCCTTGGGTATATACCTCACACTTAGTGCTCAGCTGAAGACATGAGGGGGGGCCCTCAGGTTTTGGTACTCTCTTTTTGCAGCTGTCTCCTCTTTTTTCCTCTCTATGAACTCTCACTGCCTTGGGTTCCCTGAACTCCCAGTGTCTTATCTTATGAGTCTATCAGGCGTAAGTTCTCCCTTCCTGACTCACGATCTATAAAACTCTCTAGGCACTAAGCTGAGTTAGTTGTAGGGTTCACTTTATTTTTTGTCTCTTAGAAATCATTTTTTTTTCACTTGTCTGATTTCTAATGTCTTGAGAATTGTCATGTTATATATTTTGTCCATTTAAAGTTTTTTTTTTCAGAAAAAAGATAAATTTATTCCCATCTTTCCTGGAAAAGGAAGTTTCTAATGATGTTATTGAAAATACTAGAGTCATGCAATTTTGGGTAAAGCATATTGGAGAGGCTAAATAGAAAAAGAGCTCAAGATTTGGAGGGAGAAGATGTGGATTTTGTTGTCCTTGAAATTTTTGGCAGATATGCTCACAGAACAATGAGAGCATAGAAGAGAGGTACTTCATTAAGCCTAATTAGAAACTAACTTTTCAGAGTGCCCTTTATGAAACGTAGTTCTGTTCATGGTACTTCTCTGTTTAAACCTTTCAAATGACTCTCCATTATAAAAGAATGTAGCCATGAGGGGGTGGAGAAAGGTTGAAGTCTCTAATTTGGAATGTATGACTGAGAATAAGTTGTGTGTATGTGTTGTAGTAGTTGTGGGTGAAGCTTGGAAAAGGGTGAGAAGAAATGAAGCAGGAGATACCCTAAGATTTGTCTGAAATTCCCAAATCACAAATACTTCCAAAGCAAGTCATTCAAGGATGACTAGCTTAAAACAAAACAGTTGTTTCCTTCTTATTAATTAGTGCCATTTCTTTTCAGCTTAAAGAAGTTCCTTTAACATTTCTTGTAGGGCTGGTTTAGTGGTGATGAACTTCTTTAGCTTTGGCTTATCTGGGAAACCCCAGATCTCTCCTTTCTTCTTCAATCTGAATGATAACCTTACTGGTTAGACAATTCCTGGTTGCAAGTTTTTTCCTTTCAGCACCTTGAATATGTCATGCCACTCTTTTCTGGCATGTAAAATTTTTGTCGAAAAATGTGCTGTCAGCCTAATGGGTTTTCCTTGCACATAACAAATTATTTTCCTCTTCCTGCTTTTAGGAGTCTCTCTTTATTCTTAATTTTTACCATTTTAATTATAATGTGTCCTGCTCTGTGTCTCTTTGGGTTTATCTTATTTGGAACTTCGGGCTTCCTGGGCCTGGAAGTTTGCTTCCTTCCTCAGATTAGGGAAACTTTCAGTGACTATTTCTTCAGATAATTTTTCTGGACATTTCTCTCTCTTTTCTCTCTGTGACTCCTATAATGTGAATGTTATTCCACTTGTTGTTCCAAAGGTCCGTTAAGGTATCTTCATTTTAAAAAATTCTTTTTCCTTTTGCTGGTCTGGATGAGCTCCATTGTTTTGTCTTCTGGCTCACTGATTTGTTCTTCTGCTTCATCCATTCATCTGGTTAACCCCTCTAGTGTATTTTTCAGTTTATAGTTTCTGTTTGGTACTTTCTTATATTTTCTTTTTGTTGCAGTTCTAACTGTATTCATCCATTCTTTTTGTGTGTTCAGTGAGCATCTTTATGACCATTGTTTGGAACTCTTTATAAGGTAAACCATTTTATTTAGTTCTTTTTTTAGGTTTTGCTTTGTTCTTTTCATTGGAACATATTCCTCTATCTCCTCGTTTTGCCTATTTCTCTCTGTTTCTATGTATTATTAGGTGTATTAGCTATCTCTACCAGTATTGAAGGACTGGCCTCATTTAGATGTCCTGTGGGGCTTAGAAGCACAATCTTGCCTGTCCAGCCTAGCCAGATGCTCAAGAGTTGTCCCCTAGGTGGATTGTGTACACTCTTTTGTTGTGGTGGCATTGAGGCTGTGATGGGGCACTGGTGGGCAATACTGGCCCCTGGACTGGATGTGGGACTTGGTGCCTCCTGCCGTGGGGTGCTAGTGGTGTGGGCTATTGCTTTTCAGTGGGGCCTGCTCTGTGCCACTAATAGGTAATGTGGAGAATTCCAAAATTGTGCCTGCCAGCATTGGTATTAACAAGGTTGCCTAAGATCACATAAATTGCTCCTGTCAGTGACTCAGTCCCTAGGGAGCACCCCAACTGGTTCCTGCCTCTACAGCAGACACTTCAGAATTGGTAAGTGGGTCTCCTTCACCTATTTTCCATACACTTTTCAGTCTGGTGTTTTTGTGCTGGTTTTTGGGTCAAGTAAGGTTGTGTGTGTCCTTTAAGAGCAGGTTTTCTCTTATTTGTAGCTCTATAGTTTTCTTGGATGCATTCCTGTTGGTTTTCAAAACCAAGGGTTTTGCGGGATCATTTCTCCTGTGAAGGATACAGGGTTTGGGGTACTTGATGTGGAGTTCTTGAATCCCTCTCTTCTCAGGGAAAAGATCTGTTCCTTTGTGTTTTCTCCTGATTGTTGATTACTGTGGTCTGGGTGTGAGTTTTTCCTTGAGCCTGTATCTCTGCCTCTCCTACCCATCTCAATGCTGTCTTTTTGCATTTTGCTGTGGAGATTCTGTTCATCCAATTACAGGTATCTTTCCAAGGGGATTATTTCATATGTAATTGTAGATTTATTGTATCTGTGTGTGTTGATGGGAGTGTGGTGAGTTCAGGATCTTTTTATGCCCTATCTTGAACTGACTTGTACTTTTCTCTCTAAAACTTGTAGAAAGCAATTAGGTCAAATGCTAATTTTTAACATATGCCTAGCCTTTCCAAGAAATTTTGTTTTGCTTATAATATATAAGCAAATGTAGGCCTTATAAAGCCTTAAATGTTAAATGAAGGCCAATGTGAACAGAAATTATCTTTGTAATGCTTTCAACAATGAATATGAAAGCATATTGGGGGAATAAAGAAAGCAATATTGGATTTTATGGTTAAATTTTTTCCTGCATGGTGGCAAATAATGAGTACTCTTATATTGAAGAAAAATATACAAATTTGACATGGCAAAACATGTTCAGAATATGCATTATAAAACATAATGAGGAGGCTTGGACCTACAAGGTGGCGGAGGAGGAAGATATGGAGACCACCTTCCTCCCCACAAATACATCAGAAATACATCTACACGTGGAACAACTCCTACAGAACACCTACTGAACGATGGCAGAAGACCTCAGACTTCCCAAAAGGCAAGAAACTCCCCATGTACTGGGTAGGGCAAAAGAAAAAAGAAAAAACAGAGACAAGAATAGGGACGTGACCTGCACCTCTGGGAGGGTGCTGTGAAGGAGGAAAGGTTTCCACACACTAGGAAGCCCCTTCACTGGTGGAGACAGGGGCTGGGCGGGGGGGACGGGGAAGCTTCGGAGCCATGGAGGACAGCACAGCAACAGGGGTGTGGAGGGCAAACTAGAGAGATTCCCGAACAGAGGATCAGTGCCAACCAGCACTCACCAGCCCGAGAGGCTTGTCTGCTCACCCACCGGGATGGGCTGGGGCTGGAAGCTGAGGCTTGGGCTTCGGTCAGATCCCAGGGAGAGGAGTGGGGTTGGTGGTGTGAACATATCCTGAAGGGGGCTAGTGCACCACAGCTAGCTGGGAGGGAGTCCAGGAAAAAGTCTAGAGCTGCCGAAGAGGCAAGAGACCATTTTTCCCCGGTGCACAAGGAGAGGAGATTAAGAGCGACGCCTAAATGAGCTCCAGAGACAGGCGCAAGCCGCGGCTATCAGCGCAGACACCAGAGACGGGCATGAAACTAAGGCTGCAGCTGCAGCCACCAAGAATCCTGTTGCAAGCACAGGTCACTCTCCACACCTCCCCTCCTGGGAGCCTGTGCAGCCCGCCACTGCCAGGGTCCCATGATCCAGGGACAACTTCCCCAGGAGAACACATACCACACCTCAGGCTATTGCAATGTCATGTTGGCCTCTACCGCCACAGGCTTGCCCCACATTCCATACCCCTCCCTGCCCCCAGCCTGAGTGAGCCAGAGCCCCCTAATCAGCTGCTCCTTTCACCCCTCCTGTCTGGGTGAAGAACAGATGCCAGCAGGCAACTTACATGCAGAGGAGGGGCCAATCCAAAGCTGAATCCCAGGAGCTGTGCGAACAAAGAAGAGAAAGGGAAATTTCTCCGTGAAGCCTCAGGAGCAGCGGATTAAATCTCCACAGTCAACTTGTTGTACCCTGCATCTGTGGAATACCTGAATAGACAACGAATCATCCCAAAATTGAGTCAGTGGACTTTGGGAGCAACTGTAGACTTGGGGTTTGCTGCAAGCAACTGACTAGTTTCTGATTTATATGTTTATCTGAGTTTAGTTTTTAGTGCTTGTTATCATTGGTGGATGTTTATTGGTTTGGTTGCTCTCTTCTTTTTTAATAATATATTAAAATTTTTTTTATTTTAATAACTTTATTTCATTCCTTCTTTCTTCCTTTCTCCCTTCTTTCCTTCCTTCCTTCCTTCCTTCCTTTCTCTTTCCTTCTTTCTTTTTTCTTTCTTTCTTTCTCTTTCTCTCTCTTTCTCTTTCTTTCTTTCTCTTTCTTTCTTTCTCTTTCTTTCTTTCTTTCTTTCTTTCTTTCTTTCTTTCTTTCTTTCT